>NC_084480.1:35804446-36118393 GCF_030035675.1 Rhineura floridana | reverse complement strand
TTTCTAAAATAGTACTCTCATTAGCAATTTTTTAAAACATACAAACAGTAATACACCTAATCAAAGAAAGGCACAATTATTATACAGATCAATAATAAATCGTTTGAATGAATACAAACTTAAACCACACCTGCTTCAGCCAAATACTGAAAAACCATATTGTATTTCTGAAACTGTCAAGTTTGTCTTATAGTAATTGATAAGAACAGACCAATTTGAAATCAATTTGTATTTTTGTTCTTATTCTTATAAAATACATGTCTAAAACAGGGGTTGTCAGCATTTTTGGACTAGAGCGCCCATTTCAAATTGTGAGACAGTCCTGGCACCACCAGTCACAAAATGGCTGCCATGGGACATGGCATAACACAAAATGTCTAACATGGGGGGCATAACACAAAATTAGACAGTAGTCACAGTGAAGTTTTTCTCATAATAATAAGAGAGCCACATAAGACAGCCAGGTGGTCTAATAGTTAGGGTGTTGGGCTATGACCTGGGAGACCAGGATACAAATCCCCACTCAGCCATGAAGCTCACCAAGTGACCTTGGGCCAGTCATTGCCTCTCAGCTTAACCTACTTCACAGGCTTATTGTGAGGATAAAAAGGGGAGAACCATGTACACCACCTTGAGCTCCTTGGAGAAAAGGTGGGATATAAATGCAAGAAACAAATGAACAAATAATATATTTCCATACTAGAAAACGCTCAACCTGCTTCTCCCTAATACCAACCCTAATTGAAGCCTAGGCTCCCATCTTGTACTTGCTTACCTGGAAGTAAGCCACATTAAATACAAAGACTTAATCCTGTGTACACATGTATGCCATTGTACTGCAAGTGATTTCTTAATGAGTGCCTGCTCTTTAGCTCCCTCAAAGCAAGAGACCTAAGCCTCTTTGCAAAATTTTCACATTTGCTTTTGGGGATCTTTAACATTCAGGGGTCAGGGGAGTGGTTAATGCCTCTCTACAAGAAGGCAGAATTCCATCATGCTTAAAGGAGGCAGTTATAAGACCACTGCTGAAAAAGCCCTCCCTGGATCCCGCTGTACTGGGTAACTACCGGCCAGTCTCCCAATACTCCATTTCTAGGCAAGATAGTAGAGTGTGTGGTGGTCGCCCAACTCCAGAGATTCTTGGATGATACGGATTATCTGGATCCATTTCAATCTGGTTTTAGGCCTGGCTATGAGACAGAGACGGCTTTGGTCGCCTTGGTGGATGACCTACGCACAGAACTGGACAGGGGGAGTGTGTCCCTGTTGGTTCTACTGGACCTCTCAGCGGCTTTCGATACCATCTATCATGGTATTCTTCTGGGCCGCCTTGCCGAGATGGGACTTGGGGGCACTGTGTTACAGTGGCTTCAGTCCTTCCTGGAGGACCGAACCCAGAAGGTGGTACTGGGGGACTCCTGCTCAACCCCTTGGCCATTGACCTATGGGGTCCCTCAGGGTTCAGTTTTGTCCCCCATATTATTTAACATTTACATGAAACCGCTGAGAGAGGTTGTCCGGGGTTTTGGGGTTCGGTGCCATCAGTATGCTGATGACACTCAACTCTATTTCTCTTTTCCACCTAAAGCCAAGGAAGCCGTACAGGTCCTTAACCAGTGCCTGACATCAGTGATGAACTGGATGAGGGCAAACAAGTTGAGATTAAATCCTGGTAAAACAGAGGTACTCCTGGTCAGTCGGAGGGCAGATCAGGGAATAGGGATTCAACCGGAACTGGATGGGGTCGCACTTCCCCTGAAGTCTCAGGTTCGCAGTTTAGGTGTACTACTGGACTCAGCTTTGAATTTTGAGGCCCAGATTACTGCTGTGTCCAGGGGCGCATTTGTCCAATTAAAACTGGTGCGCCAGCTGCGCCCGTTCCTGGATCTGCCTGATCTGACTAGGGTGATGCATGCCTTGGTTACATCCCACTTAGACTACTGTAACTCGCTCTACGTGGGGCTGCCTTTGAAGACTGTTCGGAAACTTAAATTGGTACACAGAGCTGCAACCAGAGTGCTAACCAGGGCTGGTTACAGGAATCATACAACCCCCGTTACGACAGCTCCACTGGCTGCCAATTTGTTTCCGGTCACAATTCAAAGTGCTGGTTTTGACCTACAAAGCCCTATACGACTCAGGTCCAGGCTATTTGGCAGATCGTATCTCCCTACATGAACCTGCCTGGGATTTGAGATCTTCAGGTGAGGCCCTTCTTGTGCTCCCCACACCTTCACAAGTACATATGATGGGGACATGAGATAGGGCCTTTTCACTGGCCGCCCCTAGGCTATGGAATTCCCTTCCGAGTAAGGTGCGATTAGCTCCCTCCTTGCTGTCTTTTTGGCGACAAGTAAAGATTGTTTTATTTCAACGGGCATCTGGGATAGAGATCGACTAGGATTAAGTGCCCTAGGATTGGTGACTACATTATATGGTCTTATTATTTTAAACTGTCTGCTGTTTTTAACGTATGCTTTATGGTTTTAATTTTTCTCAAAGTTTAATTCTATTTTTATTTTTTAAGTCAAATTTCTTTATTGCAATAGCCCACAGACCTCAGCAATCGGAAAATTAAAACACATACATATAAAACATAGTCAGTAACAATAAGTAAAAGGACTTGAGCCTAAGCAAGTTCTTCCTTATCTGCATGGCCTGATTTATAAATTTGCCTACGCATAAGGTAATAGATTCATCAGAGCCCTGAAGAACAGTTAAAAATGTATTTTTAGACCAGCCTGGGAATAATGAAAGAATTGGAGATAAAAGATCATTTCTAAGAGAATCATAGAATTTACAGTAAAATAAAACATGCGAGACGGTCTCAATCTCTTGTGCATTGCATGGACAATACCTAAGGTTCCTTGGAGTCTTATCTATTTTTAATTGTATACTTTGTATGTTTTAATGGTGTGTTGTTTTTAGTTGTAAGCCGCTCTGAGTCCTATTGGAAAAAGGGCGGGGTAGAAATAAAGTTTATTATTATTATTATTCACCCATACTTATTGTATAGTAGTATTTGCTGAAAATAACTTCTAGTCACTACCTGATCTCAGGGAAACCATCACAGGAAAGATCCATCCTGGTTACTAGGGAAAAAGGGAGGATAAACTATGGAGATAATCCAAGGACTGGCGGGGGAGAAGAGAGAGAAGCAGGAAAAGTGCACTAAAGGGAGGGGAAAACAGCAGCTCTTGAAGACCCCAGGGATTCCTATTGCCTGGAGCCAAACAGCTCACTTATTACTCACAGCTCTGACTTCACTCATTGGCTAATAACATTGACAGATGGGAGCAGCCAGGCTGGCTCATTTCACAGAAATCACTTAGTAGGATACTTCCATATTTTCCTCCAAAACTCTTTCAAGGAGGGCTAGAGACTTACTTAAAAAACACACCCTGAAAGCTCGTAGTCTGGGCCACCTACAAGCGGCACAACTAAAGGCTTTTGCAGGCATTATGGAGCCCATCAATGCTAGGTTGGCGACCCCTAGTCTAAGGCATTAAGACATTTCTCCCACATTTTTTCTACTACTCTGTTGTATGTGTTCTTTCCCATATGTGCACTGAAGTACTACCTCAGTTTTGTCTTTCCTGCGTTCAAACACATCCTGATGATCTTATGAAGTTATAACTCATCCTGATGATCTTCAATACCAATGGGAGAAACAGCTTATACATTTGGGATAACAGACAAGCCTTGGTCTTCAACTGTTAGTAACTAATGATTCTTCAAGGCAAGTTTTTCAAGCAAGTACAGTGCCTCGCAAAAGTAATCAGATTCCTGACCAATGCTCTCATATTACTGAATTACAAATGGTTCATTGTAAATTCATTCTGTATATTTTATTTTGAAACACTGAAACTCAAAATCAATAACTGTAAGGTGACATTGGTTTTATGTTGGGAAATGTTTTGTTCATACAGAATGAAGTTACAGTGTACCATTTGTAATTCAGTAATACGGGAATGTTGGTCAGAGGTTTGATTACTTTTGCAAGGCACTGTATACTTGCTATGCTGACAAAATGTTTTTCAACTACAATACCCATTTGATACACTTTCATTTCTAGATTCTCCAGGCTAGAATTTTACTTCATTACAAACATAATTAAAAGCCATAGAGCTTACTTGTAAATCGCCCAAATCCACCTCTGCTAGATCCTCTTCCACCCCTATGAGCACCACCACCGCTCATTCCTTGAAAACAAAATACAAACAGTCTTTGATCAATAACTTGAGATACATTGGCAGACACTAGCTCAATTCAGACATTATGCTGAATTATGATTAAAGTTTAACAACTTAACTACAGTTTGGATAATATCTGGATAGTTCTGGACACGGAACCATTTTATTCACCAGAAAGGTATTTCTCTGGGGGCACCAAGACACTGCCAAGTGAGTACTATCTTCCTTTGCTAGTGCTGGAGGCAGGAAAGAATTAACACTCCAACAGACCATCACCACAGCGTGCTAGTTTGCCATCCGGCCAAGCTTAAAAACATGACCTCATAACAGAAATGTATACACTGACAACATTCAATGAACTGTAACTAACTTGAAACTAAAAACTTGCACACCGCTAGGTCTCTTTATTGGCCCTTTAGTCTCCCCATCCATTTTTTAAAATGAACTTCATTGCCCTTTTGCATCCCAGGGTGGGCCTTGGCGGTGTCCTGCTGCCCCCAGAGAAGCACCTTTCTGGTGAGTAAAACAGTTCCTTCTCCAGTGGGCACCAGGACACCCCCAAGTGGGATGTTCCAAAGTTGCCCAATTGTATGGGTGGGCCATAACTCGTTAATAATCTTTCAGCACCTGCTGGATAACTTGTCTACTAAAAGCTGCTTCTGCAGATGCGTAAATGTCTTACAATGTTTAGTGAAAGTATTGGGGTTTGGCCAAGTGGCTGCCCAACAAATATCTTGTAGAGGTACATTTGTTGATTATCTGCAGTAGCAGCCTCTGCTCTTGTTGAATGTGCCACAATACCTGGTCGACGTGGCATGTGCAGCCAACTATACGCTAAGGCAATACACCCCTTGCCAGAGTAGAAGATGACATCTTTTTACCCAGAGTGGTTGGATGACAAGACACGTACAACCAATCTGTCTGCCTTATCGATCTTGTCCTATTAACAGGAACCTGAAGTACTGTTCACACATCTAAGGAATGCCAAGCATGCTCTAGAGCATGCTGTGGTGATGGGCAAAATGTTGGCCACACTAACTCCTGCTGATGGTGAAAGGCTGTATTAACTTTTGGAATGAATGCAGAATCTGTTCAGAGTATGACTCTGTTGCTGTGAAAAATACAAAGACGTTTTGCTACTAAGAGTGCTCCTAGTTCAGACACCCGTCTGACGTTATTGCCACCAGGAATAGCACCTTGGAAGACACTTGCAGAGTGGAAGTTTTCAGTGGTTCAAAAGGTGGCTTTTGGAAAGATAACACTTTGTGAAGATCCTATGTAGGAAACCGATGGTGAACAGGTGCCCAAGTCAGAGAAGCACCTCTTGAGAACTGTTTCAGATACAGATGAGCACCCACTGACTCAGATGAAGAATTAGAAAGCACTGTTGCCAATGCTCGTCTCTGCAAGGTATTGGGCTTCAACCTGTGCTTTAAGCCATCGTTTAAAAAGGATAACTCCACAATTCCAGACTTCACGCTCTTACATGGTTGTTTTTGCACCATCGCAAAAATACTGCCCAGGTATACTAATAGTTTCTTACTGTGGAAGGCCTTTGAGATGCCAATAAGGTAGTTACAACCTTCGCTGGCAACCCTGCTCTCAGCAGGGTTGCTCAGCTTCCATGCAGTTAAGCTCAACCACTGGAGATCAGGGCGCCTTAGGGCCCCCTGTAGTAACAAATCTAAACGAAGAGGCAGAGACCATGGAGGCTCCACAGATCAGTTGATTAGTTCTGAGAACCATGGCCTCCTCAGCCAATCTGGTGTGACTAGATGCTGGCCGACTCTAACTTCAGCACTCAAGCCAACAAAGGAAATGGGTGAGTGTGTGTAAAGAGTTCCTGTTGGCAAAAGAGAATTCAGGGCATCTACATCTTCTGCTACCAACAACGGGTACAGAGTGTAGTATTTTCTCAGCTGACGATTGACACCTGAAGCAAAAAAGTCCACATCCATCCTTCCAAACCTTTTGTGGATCAGTTTGAATACCTCCTTGTGAAGTTGCCACTCTCCCAGCAACACATCCTGTCTGCTTAACCAATCTGCTTGTATATTGTCCACTCCCCTTATGTATTCTGCTGTCAGTGAGTGCAGAGCCTTTTCTGCCCAGGATAGCAATCTTGATGCCTCCAGATGAAGCATCCATGATTTTGTCCCTCCTTGATGGTTTACGAATGCTTTCACAGAATTGTTGGTCCTCAACATCACATGCTTGAGATGGAGAAATGGCGCAAAATGCTGCACGAAGTTCCAGTAAGTTCATGTTTTGTTTTGTTTCCTGAGGACACCATGATCCCTGTTGAATGTGCTCTTTGCAGTGAGCGCCCCAACCATGTAGACTTGCATCTGTTGGAACAATCTTCCATGGTAGGTCCTTTAGAGGAACACCTCTGCATAAGTTGCAATCATTTGTCCACCACCGCAGAGCTGCCCTCAATTGTGCAGATAGTGGAATGTGGACATGCCTGAAATGTGTTATCTGCCACTGGTAAGGTAGCAATGTCCACTGTAGAAGCCAAATGTGAAATCTGGCCCATAGTGTAACTTGGATAGTCGAGACTACCATCCCCAAAACCTTTGCTAAGACCATTAGATCCTCTGTGGTTCTCCCCAGCACTGGTTGAACAGCCAGTTTTATCTTCTCCACTCTCTCTTCAGAAAGGTATTTTCTCCCATTCTGTGTCTATCATTGCTCTCAGATGCTGCAGGTGTTGCTGGTGAATCAAATCACTCTTCGTTATTTTCACCACGAACCAGTAATCCTTGAAAGCTGCTAGGGTGACTTGAATTTCTTGATATGCTGACTGCCACCGAATCAAAATGTCATCTGAGTATGGGTACAGATGCACCCCCTCTTGATGAAGATGAGCCACAAAGGCCACCATTATTTTTGTGAAGACCCTTGGATCTGATACCAAGCCAAAAGGCACTGCCCTGTACTTATTTATTTATTTATTTTATTTTATTTATATACCGCCCTAAGCCTAACAGCTCTCTGGGCGGTATACATAAAAGGTAACAGCTCAATATATAACTTCAATAAATATAAAAGGCAAAAACCAAAAACAAACAAACAACAACAAAAACCAAACAACATCATAATATAACACTAGTAAAATACAATTACAAATACACTATAAAAACAGATTAAAATACACTTTAAAATGCCTGGGAGTATAAAAAGGTTTTCACCCGACGCCGAAAAAATAACAGCGTCGGCGCCAGGCGCACCTCATCTGGAAAACTGTTCCACAATTCGGGGGCTACCACCGAAAAGGCCCTAGATCTGGTCACCACCCTCCGAGCTTCTCAATGAGATGGCACTCGGAGGAGGGCCTTAGATGTTGAGCGCAGTGTACGGGTAGGTTCATATTGGGAGAGGCGTTCCACCGGGTATTGCGGTCCCATGCCGTGTAAGGCTTTATAGGTCAAAACCAGCACTTTGAATCTAGCCCGGAAACAAATAGGAAGCCAGCGCAGACGGGCCAGAACGGGTGTTATATGAGCAGACCTTCTGGTCCGCGTCAGTAGTCTGGCCGCTGCATTCTGGACTAGCTGTAGTTTCCGAATTATCTTCAAGGGCAGCCCAACATAGAGCGCATTGCAGTAGTCCAATCTAGAAGTTACCAGAGCATGAACAACAGAGGTGAGGTCATCACCGTCCAGATAGGGACATAGCTGGGCTACCAAGCGAAGATGGTAGAAGGCATTCCGTGCCACCGAGGCCACCTGGGCCTCCAATGACAAGGAAGGATCGAAAAGAACTCCCAAGCTACGAACCTGTTCCTTCAAGGGGAGTGTAACCCCATCGAGAATAGGATGAATATCCACCAACTGGGCAGGGGAAGCACTCACCAACATCGTCTCAGTCTTGTCTGGATTGAGCTTCAGTTTGTTCGCTCTCATCCAGTCCATTATCGCGGCCAGGCAACTGGTAGTGCTGATTGCCGTAAGTGAAGCAGAGGTACTTGTGATGCTGGGGATGGGTTGGCACATGGAGATAAGCCTCAGTTAGGTCTATGGAGGCTAAGAAGTCTCGTGGCTGAAGCACTTCCCTTATGGAAACCAAAGTTTCCATGCAAAATTTTCAGTATCTTAGAAATCTGTTCAGAAATGTTAGGTCTAGCACAGCCCTCCAAACACCCCCTTTCTTCGGCACAATAAAGAGCAGAGAATAAACACCACAGAATTTCTAGTCCTGTTGAACTGGTTCTAAGGCCACATCTGCAGTAGATGGTCTATTGCCTCCTGTACTAGTCTGCACTTCTCTGGATCTGAATAAATTGGAGAAGGGATAAATCTTCTTGGAGGCGTAGCCTGAAACTATTTGATACCCGTGACGCACTGCATTCCTGACCCAGCGGTCTGATGTTGTTGCCTCCCACAGGATTAACAGCGCCTTGTTGCAGATTACCGGCCTCTCTCTGTACTACTACAAGAGTGAATGGGCCACACGCTGACTGTGCGGCAGTTAGTTGCCGAGTAAAATGGTGGCTGCCTCTGTGCATGCTGCTGCAGCTTGTCTTTTTAATGGTCACGTTGCCTAAGTGGGCTGTAGGCACTACTGCACCAACCACTCCTGCCGCTTTGTGCCGATTTTAAATTTTTAGAGTGCTCTGTGGAGAGTTTGTTACAATCCTTAGACATTTCGCCCTTAGCAAGGGAGGTTTGTTTGGCTGTTTCTTTTTTTCCAGCCCAAAATACTGTTAACAAAACTGAGGAATTAGCCCTGAAAATTCATTCACTGTAAGGGGAATAACTTAAAACTCCTCAGCTAATCACCAGGGTAATTCAGGGAATCAAATGTTTAGAGTAATTAATTCTACAATAAATTAATCAACGGACACAACAGTCACAGACACTCACACCAATTCATTAATAAACTGTCTGAAACCTTCCATACACATTCACACCAATTAATTTACAACACTGAAGAATAATTCAAGCTTAAATAAGGATATAAGCTAGCCGGACTGAAGAACAAGGCAAAATCAGTACTGCTCAAGTGAGGCAGGAAAAACGAACTAGTAGTCCGTGGGAGGGGCTGTGGTGACGGTATATTGGAGTGTTAACTCTTTCTTGCCTCAAGCTCTAGCAAAAGAAGACAGTACTCACTTGGGGGTGTCCTGATGCCCACTGGAGAACACAGCATCTCTAGAAGCTTGTGTAGGACCTAAGTGTCCACAGCTTCTCAAAATGGTAGAAAGTAGCTAGCCTTGTCTCCCCCCCCCCCGCTGGCAGGTCCTGGCACCAAGTCTGGTGGATGTAGAAGAGACTCTGGAGTTTTGTGGGGGTAAGGCTCTAAGGCTTGGCTGAGAACCTGTTCCTATTCCACTGGGATCTGGAAGTTCTGGAATCTCTTGGACAAAGAGACAACCTAGGGTGGTATCCAACACATCCCATCAGCAAAGGATTACCACTAGTGCAGTGGAACTCACCCCTTTCATCTGCATGCCTCCCCAAACCTGTTCCAGAGGATTGGGGGAACATCTAGAACAGATTTAGGGGATGCATTGGTGGAGAAAGGGAAAGTCCCACTGCACTAGCACTGACAGGGTCCTGACTTAGTGCTATGCTAGTTACAACTTCCAGAACTGAAAAGAATACTAAGAGTGACCAGGAGTTCTCATCTCATTTTTTTTTAAATGGGAGGTGTGCATAGCTTTCTTTTTTGCCTTTGTTTTCTATGAGCACCTCCTTGTGTTTATCTGCCCCAAAAGAACAGATTCCCTTAACGCTGGATCAAGAAAGGCTGTCCTTGTTTCAGTGGAGTAGTCAGAGGGTGTGTCAAGCGAAGTGGCCTCTATGGCACAAGCCACAAATTAGACAGGAAGGGTTCTGAAATCCAAGTCATTATCCTCACATAAGTCCTCTAGCCAAAGCATGGAGGCTCTAGTGAAAATGGAAGCAGAAGAGGAGGCCCTTAGGTTTAAGGTTAAGGCCTCTTGAGATTTTGAGTTCTCCTGGTTTTCTTTCAGTTCCCAAGAAGAGTGTCATCCTTGGGTAGGATTAATCCAAAGAAGGCTGCAACTGAGGCATCTACTACAGGGCCCTTCAGCACTTCCATAATTTCACAGGCAATAGTATCTTCACCACTGTTGTGGCTTTTTTGACCTGTAGAGCAGAGGCCCATTCAATATGTAAACTGACAAGGGGGGGAACACAGAACTATTCTAGTAATAGTTTTAGTTTCAGGAAGGATCACAACACCTCTGGAGGGGGGCTGGATCACTTGCATTGCAGCTGAGTTGGGGAGAAAGAGATGGATCTGGTCAATAGATGGAAAATAATCCTCATTATGAAATAATGCGTTAGTTTTTTGGGGGACGCTCTATTAGAAGAGCTACCCACCAGTTGCCTTCCTCTTTTTCAGAATCTAAGGGGTTAATATTCCTTACTACAGGAGAAATCCCAAGAAGGTGAACAGCTGGGGAAAGCCGGTTATGCTTCAGGAAGATGAGGTGGTTAGATTCCTCTCAGCAATGTCCTTATCTAGAGTGCTTGTTCTTGGAAAAGGGGAGAGATGTCTGAAGCCTAGGCAGTAGGTGTTTTTGAGGTCTCCCTTCCCTGAGGATGTAAGCCATGCCATGCAGATAATTGAAGACGGAACAATTATTCTCTTTAAACTGCTTGTCTAGGAGGGTAGAGCAGTGTTTTGAGCCTGCAGAGTCTGGGAGGGGTAAGGATGAATTAGTGAAGAGGCCTGTAGGAAGCAGTGGCTGAGAGAAGACTGCAGCAATGGGGTAGCAGTTACTATATCAACCTTCTTACTATTGGAATGGCACCAAAGATGACAGAGGAATCCTTTGCCCCTCCCCCATAAGCCAAGCTGTGGAGCTCTGGGACACTGTCGCATCTGCTCCTCCTAGGCCTCCCAACCCGTTCTGCAAATGTTTTTACTCTCGTCACCCAGGATTTCTATGTTTGAGGGAATTTGTTGTTGAGTGAAATAGACAATCAGAGAAGCAAGCAGCACCAAAGGACTAAATAGCATGTGAGGTAGCCAATTCTAAAACAGGATAGAGATGGCACAGGTGCTGGCCTAACTGGATCCCACAGGTGCTAGTATCTGTGCACTGGTCTTGTGCTGAATGTGCACAATGGCATGGTAAAGACTAACAGCTAGAGATTCCATGGGGCTAGCCTGCTGTTTTTTAACTGTTGTAGGAGACTTAAATAACCCTGTTCTTTTTTCCAGTGAAAGTTTCCCCATTATAATCATTATTATTTTGATATTATTTATGGAACTTATATTCCACCCTTTGCTGCCAGGGCAGCAAACACATCAACGAGCAATTTTTTTTAAAAAAAATCTAAAAACAGTTAGTTAAAAACATTCTTTCATCCAGTGATTCCCGAGATTGCCAGGAAGAGCCATCAAATGATTGGGTAAACAGGAATGTTTTCAAATTCCTCCTAAAAGTCAATAATGATGGAGACAGACTCACCTCAGCAGGGAGGGCATTCCACAAACAGGAAGCCATCACTGAAAAGGCCTTGTCATGGGTCAACACCAACCAGTCACTGAAGATAGACGCAGATGAAGGAAGAAAGGAGGAATAAGCAGGTAGGGGAAGGAAGGAACTTCTAAGGAGGTAAAAGCATAGGGGGGAAGAGGCAAGTCATAGCTAAGATCTGCAGGAAGTAGAGCACAACGGAGATAGTAACAAAGAGCTCTGTCCCAAGGCAAAGACTGGGATACATCTCAAGAGCATGTCAAATGGTCCCCTGCCTCTCCTAGGTGGAGGGAGGGATTAACTCATTAGTGAGTAGATGCCTCCACATCAAGGAAAGAGTGCATCTTACACTATTAGTAATATGATTCTACTGCTATATAAAACACACAAAACTGCTTATCCTACTGTTGATATTAATTCAAAACAATTCACATTGAACACTGCCCAGATGCTGATAATTGGGGAACTAAATTTCTGTATTTTCTATGTTTCATCTCAGGACCAAAGCCATTATTAAGACTGACAGTAAACATGGGAATTCTAAACTTCGTTAACTTTACAGCCTTACCTCCTCTCCTAGGAACAACTCTGTTCGACTGGCTGTCTTCATCATCAACGTCTTCCATAACAAAACAAAAATAAGCAATTAACTTAGTTCTCAGTTCTGCAGATATTTAAAATCTCTTTAAATCTCTTTTCATTATCAATTAGCAAAGCTTACATTTATCTCTCAATTCAAATGAACACAGATGTTACCTAAAGTAAAGAATGTTATTTCTCACATTTGTGGCCAGTAAAGAAAATTCTAAACTGTTTTATTTTTATCAAATTACTTGTTTACTGATCAATTAAGTTTTTTAAAATATTAGATCAATCTCAGCGTTCAAGCTGACCAAGCGAGCAAGAGCGTAACAGCCTGCTGGGTCAGGCCAAAGGTCAATTTGGTCCAGCATTCTGTTCTCACAGTGGCCAACCAGATGCCTATGGGAAGCCTGCAAGCAGGAACAAAGTACGACAGTGCTCACCTCAATTGTGATTTCCAGCAACTTGTATTCAGAGGCATACTGCCTCTAACAGCAGAGGAAAAACAAAGCCAGTTTAGCTAGTAGCTTTATCTTTCATTTATCTGTCTAATCCTCTTTTAAAGCCATCCAAGTTAGTGGCCATAATTATCAGTTGTGGGATAGCAACAAAGAATTCTCCAACCAAGGGAGCATATCCATCCTCAATGTCCTTCTTAATCAGCAGGTCCAACAGGGGAGGAAAAAAGTTATCAATGTGCATATCATTCACCCCTTGTTAACAAATGAAGGGAATCAAAAGGTATTCACAACCCTTGCTCACTCTGTATATCCTTGCATTGATATCTTGACTCATTTGCACACAGGAATGGTCACAGATTAGAATTTTATTTCCAACATGAAGAGAAGATATTCAACCTGGCCTCATGCCAAGTTAGCCAATATAAGTTAGTGATGGAGTATGTTAACAAACCCATCTCTACATAGCCAGCACAGACAAGCTATGAATTAATTCATAATGGGTACACCATTCTGTGCCCAATACATGCTTAATTGTCAATGTTCGAAACCTCACTATCCTTGCAGAGGTATTACAAAATAGCACAAAGCATATTCATGGGATTTCCTGGGCATATGATCTCTTAGGGTAGTCCCCCTTGCAGATGAAAGTGGTACTGTAAGGGAGGAAAATTTTCCTCTCCTCCTTAAAACCCATGCCTCTGAAACCCTCCACAACAGATTTAGACAAGAGGGAAGGAGAAATCACCAAAAATTACCTCTCTCCCTGTGCCCTTGAAGGTTGCATTCCATCAGCAGAGGGGATGAGTGAATAGCATGCAATGAAAACAAGGACAAAAGCCATTTAATCTTTAATATTTTGAGCAACCGTTAAAACTACATGTCCCACATCATGTTGACAACAAAGCTGCATTCACCCAGAATATGCTTGCTTGTCAAACTGTGATGGGAATCCTGTGGCCTCCAGATGTTTATTTATTATTTGATTTGTTATTATTATTTATTATATCATTTGATATTGGACTCCCAACCCCTATCAACCCCAGCCGGCATGGTCATTTGTCAGAAATGATGAGTTGTAGTCTAGCCATACAACTAAGTTTGGATTGCCCTAGCTATGACTGATGGAATACACCACTGCAATTAGTTATTTTAGGAGGAGGAACATGCCAATTTTCAGCAATTATATAGGCTCTTCAACAGTGTTCAAAACTCACTTAAACTCAGTTTATTTATTTATTGCATTTGTATACTGTCCCATAGCCGAAGGTCTCTGGGCGGTTTAAAACAATATTGCACCATAACATAAATATGTGCAAAAGGTAGATTGTCAGATTTTATTATAGTATTGCTAGGCTGGTTTTATTTATTTATAGCTTAATGAATTATTGCATGTTATAATTGTCTTGCTGTGCACATAGTCTAGAAAATATTTCTATTATGAGTAAATAGAGGGACAGGTCCTGGCAGGAATTTGTAACTGTACCTCTCACAAAACCTGAATATTTCATTTCTTCAAATTTATTTCCAGGTGTAGCTGTAAAAGCAAGAGAAAGGCAAATGTTCTGCAATTCTGTTCACTCAAATTTCAAAGAGTGCAAAAACAGACTTTCTACCCCTCACAAGTATCTGTCCTTATACTTCTTGGCTTCCTGACGCTACTGGCCTCCCATAATTAAAGCATATTTAATATGGAAGAGACACAGGCTAATACAGTCACACTTTTATGTTGCAGGCAGAACGCAAATCCAATCTCAATGTAAACTGCTTATTTCAAAGCCCTATTGAATTCAATTCAGTACTACTGAATTCAAATCAGGTAAGTGTGCACAGGAGTGCAGCCTCAAGCTCATTTTTCACGTTCCTCTCAGAACCGGTAGTATAAAGGCATAGTGCCACATGCTTCAGATGGGCCAGAATGAATGTTTAATGTATCCTCATAGTCAACATTATATCAATTTCAACTGTTATGATTTCATTTACCACAAAGACATTCTTTTTATCAGTTTATTCTAAAGTTACTCAAGCTCTCTCTTAATTTCTATGAAACAACTTTTTATGCATACCAAAGCATTTTCAAGGTTACTGAAACAATTTATTAATTTGGCCAAGTTGGTTCAACATTTAAAAGCTTGATTAGTAATAAAGATAAAACTGCAAGTGCCAGGAAACAACTTCCTTGTGCTAACATCTGCATTTGATAAATACAAATGAAACAAAATAATTTACCTCTGTTACCAAAAGTCCCTCCACTTCCAAAGCCACCTGTTGGTCTGTCTTCTCCATTTGATTTTCCATGAACACCTAACAAATTTTAATATTTGTTTACTAGCCAATAAGTTTACCCATAGATGATTACTTTGTTTACAAGTTTAGATAGCTTTTCAACTGACCTTTACTTATATCAAGTAATTTTAAATATGGAGACTGTGAGCTAGTTTGCATGAGATAGTAATCAAACTATGGCTTACTTGCAGGGGTGGAAAACCTCCTATCTACAGGGCAATCTTGGCCTATGAGGCCATTTTCTCCAAACCACATGCACCCACCCATCAGCTGATGTTAATTTATTTATCTGATTTATATCCAGCCCTTTCTCCCAATAGGAGCCCAGTGCTGTTAGTGATGATGTCAGCTGATGGGAAGGGTTTAATCCTGTATTAGTGCGCCCTGTCCCTATCAGGGAAAAGGATAGCATAGTCAAGGCAGAATTTAATTTCCGCTCATCACCTGATGAGCAAAGGTTAAACCCTGCTCAGTCAAACAGGAGGAGGGGAGGTTCCTGTTTGAACCTCCAAGAGCTTGAACTGATCAGCCTTGTGTTTCTCCATTAAATATCCAAACAGGCAGCAAAGAAGCAGCAGTGGGAGAGCAGAGAAATAGGCTTCTTTCTCCTCTGCCTGTTCATTTAATGGAGAAGCATGGGGCTACTTCACACAGCAAAGAGCCCTTTTACTGTTTGCAAAGGGCTTTCAGACAGTCCTCCGCTATTCCTGTTTGACCCTCCAGAGGCTAAAATGGGACCACAGGGCTGTCAGGAAGCAATCTGCATACAGCAAAAGTGCTCTTTGCTGTATGAAGCACCTCCATGCTTCTCCTTTAAATAAATATCAGAGCAGGTAGGCCATAATGGGGAGCAGAGAAAGAAGCTACTTTCTCCTGCCCTGTTGCCCAATTGTTTGAAGCAGCCCTGTGTTTCTCCTCTAAACACCAAAGACTGCTTTTGCTGTTTGCAAAGGTCTTTTCCCCTGGGACCTGTTTGAGCCTCTGGAGGGTGAGGGGTGTGTGAAAGCTCTGTGTTATCATGTCAGGTGGGTTACCCTGCCCACCTTTCAAATTTGGCTCATAAGGTGGAGTCTAATTAGAGTCTGACCTGTGGTTACAAAAAGGTTCCCCACTCCTGGTTTAATGAGACCATGCAAATGCGTGGGCTCCTAGAGAGATGCCTGCAGTCACTCTGCTCTTCAATCGTCCTTTTTACTGTGGTGGTGAACTGAGCTAATCCAAGGATTATAGCTTGTAATTAGCGAGGAGAAGCTTAACTACAAACTCTCGCTTAATGCAGCAGTAAAAAGTACTAGTGGACAGCAAAGCAGCTACAAGCTCCTCTTCAGGAGCGCACACATTTGTGCAGCCTCAGCACACAGCCTTGGCTTACCATGACTTGCAAACCAGCTCTATGGTTCAATTCAGGTATTACACACAACCATGGCTCATCTCACTGCACAATTCCCTTATTTAAGCAATGCTAAACTTTGATCTAGTACTAGTAGCAGGGATCAGTACTATTTTTTAATTAAATGTATATCTTGCCCTTCCCTCCCAAGAGCCCAGGGTGCACTAGACTTGGGTGCCCCTCTACCCTTGTACTGATCAAATACTTCCATTCCTTGTTTAGTGGCAAACTTGCTTGTGCTTCTCACAACTATTCTATTGCTGAATGCAGTCGATGGCTGCATTTAGTTGATCTTATCTTGATTTCGTATAGCCACTTTTGTACAGCAAAGCATCTGTACATCTGAGAAAGAGGACAGTACCAGTTCAGTTCTTTAAGCCAATATATCCTCCAAGCCTAGCCAATGGCTTGGCCTGGTGCCTGAATTGACAACCAAGGTTAGGGGTGATGACTGGATTGACAAACCATATTTACAACAATCACTCCACCTACAGAGGCTGCTGCACCATGAAGATGGAAGTGAACTTACAAAGTGTAAGAGCTGGGGAAAACTAAAACAGACAGGCAGCACTGAACTGTGGTTTGCCCACTCTATGTCTGCAAGCTCAAAACCAGAGTTTGGCCTGATGTGTGAACTGAGCCTATTAAGAAATAGTGTGCATGCAAGAGAAAACATTCTGCATACACAATTATTTGGTAGTTGAGTTTTTACCACGCACTGAAACCTACAGAATTATGATTTGCATGCTGTGTACGTTTGATGACTCTGCAGTCCATCCGGCTGACATTAAATAACTTAATGAATAATCATCCCCTATTCTCTCCCACACACACTGGCCTATGTAAATGCTTTAGGCCTGGGGTGGAGAACCTCTGATCCACAGACCAGATGTGGTTTTCCTATCTAGCCAGCAGCCACCCTCCCTAGTGCCAAAATTAAGGTTTATAAAAGCTACCTATTACAGCAGCCTTTCCCAACCAGTGTGCCTTCAGATGTTGTTGGACCACAATTCCCAACTTTCCTGACCATTAGCAATGCTGGCTGAGGCTGATGGGAGTTGTGGTCCAACAACATCTGGAGGCACACTGGTTTGGAAAGGCTGTATTACAGCCAACAGGAGGCTTTTTAAAAAGGCTAAATGCTGCCCAGGAGGCCAATTTTAGAGGGAAGGCTGCAGATGTGATGTGGATGGATGAAAGGGTTAATCTTTCCCCCCTTCTGCTGCGATTCCCCCTGCCACCAAAAAAAAAAAAAAAAAAACAGGCCTTCATGTCATAATTAGGCTTGTAGGATTTTTCCCTAGCCTAACTGTGGTAGTGGAGGGAGATGACCATGCAAGACTGGATGTGTGCAAGCATGCAAATTATGTAATGTGTGCAACACAAGTGTGGGTGGCCCACCCATTTTCATTTTGGCCATACTACCACTAGCATGCAGTCCCCAGAAAGTTGGCCATGACGGAATGCAATCCTCAGGTTGAAAAAGTCTCCCCATCCCTCCAATAGGCGGTCACCATTTAATGTTCAAGGTGTTCAGAACCGTAGTTTTCACAGCATCACCCATAGCCTCCTTTCAGATGTTAAACGTATCTTGATCTGTCTCCAAAGCCACTATACATGCAGTGAAAGCATACCACCATTAAACTGCATCACTGTGAATAGCACTATGCCCGATGAAAATCAGTAACTGTGCAAGCACAACATTAAGATAACTACTTGAAGATTCTAATACTACTTCTATTTCCTAGAATATAGATGGGAATATACAGCAATATATACCTCCAAATCTACGACCCCAAGGAGCTGCATTTTCAGTGGAAACCTTTCCTAAAAAGAAGTTATTTATCATTACACTGGGCATTTTAAAGATGTTCACAAGATACATATTTGGATGTGTGATTTAATATTAACAGATCTGCTGAAAACCCAAAGAATTATGAAAATATTAACACACTTTTAGTGATGTGATACACAAACTTTGCAAGTTACAACATCTGATGAATTATACTGATTATAGAACACAAACTTTCTAGTTTCTCAGCTCCATACAAAGTATTCCAACAAAACATTTTTTCACCTCCAACCACTACACCAGTATTCTTGGGTTTTAATATAGCTATTATATGACTTCATTACTTTATTATACTGAATATTTAAATATTCATGCAGCACAAACATAGGGAATGCACATTGGTTACAGTAAATGCAAATAATTATCCACAAACTGCAATAACTGCAGAGGGGGGTACTTGTCAGCATTTCTAGACAAAAGGCACAAATAACTGACTCTTTAATAAAAAAAATCCTAGAGAAATAAGGCAGTATCTTCACACAGAAGAGGGATTTCTATTCCAGATTTTTATTTTGAAAAATATTATACTGTTTTGAGACTACTCTCTTTTTGGTCTATTTTATTTTGACGAATCTGTTTCTTGACGATTGCCATTAATTGTTTCGATCCTGGGAACTGCATTTTGTTTACTTAACTATTGGAGAGATAAGGCTGTCTGCTCTGTTTATACTGTGATGTCACCAAGTTTGGAGTATTAACCCAATTGTTGCTGAAATAAGAAGTGGTTTTCCTATATTTTTCTTTTAAAATGGCAATTAAGAAAGTGGCTGAGAATCTGGAAATAACTATGTTTCAGAAAATAATGGATGAGATTGAGATAACGAAAATTGAATTGAGTAAAATGAAGCAGGAGATTAAAGATATAAGGGTCCCTGTGAGAGAGGTGACCCTGGAAGGGGTCCCTGTGAGAGAGGAGACCCCGGAGATTGGAATAGGGGTCCCTGTGAGAGAGGAGACCCTGGAGACTGGAATAGGGGTCCCTGTGAGAGAGGAGATCCCGGAGATTGGAACAAACGTGGAACAGGAACAAGATTTGGAGTCTATGGACTTTAGAAATAAAATCTATTGTTTGGAACTCAATGTTATCTCTGAAGAAATTAATGAAGATTCTAGAGATAAAGTTATCAATGGCATGGATTATCTTCTGGACTGGAATGATGTGATGGAGCCCAATATAGAGAAAATCTATGGAATTAACTGCAGCCATGTGACAATGGAAAAACTTTTAAGAGATGACCCAGTGTATTTTGAAAAAAAGAACAGAGATATGATTTTACAGCAGTATTTCAGCAACCTATTCAGAATGGATGGCAAGAAAATATTTGGGATAGAGGTAATTCCCATCAGACTCTTACTATATGACTATGGCTTTGACAGCAAGATTATTATGGAATACTGATAATGGAAGATTGGATATTGAAATTACTGGACTTAACAAGACTACTGAAGATGGAAGATGGAAAATGGAACTAATAGAGATAATAGAACAATGGCTACTGAAATTACTGAACCTAACAGATTCTGATGTGATGGATTAATTGAAATGTTTATTTTGACTATGGTTATGACAATAAGATTATCATAATTAGTAATGAGATGGATTAATCGATATGCTTATCTGGAAAAAAAAAATTGATAGATATATTTCTTAAAGAATTGAAATCTCTCTTTGACTTTTTGTGGAAAGAATAAAGTAATGTTTATGAGATTTGATGATTAAGTAAGATAACTACTGGAGGAAAGTGATTTTATAATATGACTTAAGAGACAGGATTGCTATATATTATAGACTTATAACTGATTTGATCTTTGACAAATGGGAAGTCAATATTTTATTCTTTATTTTTTATTTTTGTTTTTTTTTTTTCTTTTTTTCTTTTTGTTTAACTATTTTTGATTTTGTTTTTTGTCTTTGAATGTTTTATGACTTTGTCTTGTATGTTTTATGAAAATTTGAATAAAAATTATTGAAAAAAAAAAGAAAAAGAAATAAGGCAGTATCTTTTACGACCAACGAAAATCAAAACAATGTGCAAACTTTCAAGATCACAAGGACTATCCTCTAGCCAGACTCTAACTCAGTGTACAGCACATGCCTATAAATGTTTACTCAGAAGAAAGTCCCTCTGTGATCAATGAGGCTTATTCCCCAATTTGTATGTTTTAAGATTGTAGTTCAAGACCACAAAATATCTCCAACCTGTTACAAGCTAATCAGATTCAGGTAACATCATACAAACAGGGACTGGTACTAAATAAATAAGAAGAATTCATTTCAAATAGAACACAAAGGGAAAGTTCCTTAAGGCTGATCCTTGTAATAAGCAACCATGATTTCTTCAAAACTAAAGTTCCATCTGTCTAGATGGCGGCACTCACTGTAGGCCTACTAGATTTGGTCAGGTAGCTAGAGTGTTTCCAATTAATCAGATAATTTCTTTTTAATTACTGTTTTTCTCCTTAATAGAAGCATGTAGAAGCAATATAGGTAGTAAGTATATTTTAGAAGAGGTATTTCTCTTCCCCTTCTCGTAAGAGGAAAAGCCTTTAAGATGTTGCTTGCTACAACATGTATGATGATTCTACTCTAAAAAATAAAAGCTTTTTCTTCAGAACTGTTTTATTCATATGCAAATTTTAAAAAACTAACCAATAAGGACCACCAAATTCTATTTAATCCAATTTACTCCATACTCACCCCAATTAAAGTTAGGACCACTTGTCTAATTTTTGCTACTAGCTTTTTTCTATGTGGAAATACTTTTAAAATTCCTGAACACATACCTGTTGGTTTTACACTCTGCCTGAAACTGCATGAGGTTTCATTTGCTCCTGCAGATAAACTGCCCTATAATATTGAGAAAGCGTTAAGACCACATTGAAACAGCTTATCAACCAATGTTTTTTAAAAAAAAACACTTAGCAGTTATAGGCTACTACAGCCTTGCTTTTTACTATTTGCCTGGTCATCCCAGAGAGGAACTTCACACGGGCAAGCAAGCAAGATTGTGGAAGGATAGAATATTCAAGCCCTCCTCAGGCACCCTCAGCATTTCTATGCTTGACATGGAGGACACTTTTCCTCCTCACTGCTTAGTACTGTACACCAGCCAAGTGAGCTTCTCAGAAAACACAAGGAAGGGACAGAGCGATTTGAGCCTTTCAACAACCAAAAGCTTCTATGCTAGAAATGCAGGAGATAAAGCCCCATCCTGTACATCCAGCATAGAAACAAGCAGACTGGTAGCCGGGACAGAGAACACCATTCCTCCACTATGCTTCTACACTACAGGGGCAAGGCAAAGCCGCTTTGTGCATGTGCAACACATAAAACAAATGAACTCACAGAGGACAGAAAGCATTTGTTTCTAGTCGGCAATGTGTTTAATTCGCCTGCTTTTTTACTCATAAATGGCTGGCAAAGGAGGAAGAGTGTGCTCTGTCCAACCTCCACTTATTACTTGATTTATGAGAAAAACATAAGGCAAGAAAGCCTAGTAATGTTTGAGTGCTGTACAGTACACACACAAAAAATAAGCACAAGTATTTGAATATATCAATGGCCCACTGACTCAGAAGAACTGCTCAAATGGATATTATAGTGGTGGAGCAACCAACTCAGGAAAAGATCTCTGGTTCTACTTCTTGAATGTTCAAGCCAACATCCACCTAACAGATGCTAGGGAGTAGAGATGTGAAGACCTGAAAAAAAATGTAAAAGGGGGGGTCCCCCCATATTTTCCAGGTTTTTTTCTGGGCCTTCACATCTCTAGGAAAGATACAGAAATCAAGATTATAGCAAAGACCAGAGACAGAATGTCCCTAAGGCAATAGCTCTGCTTGTTTGCTTGTAACCAAGCCCCAACCAAATAAAATCAGCTCATTCCTAAGTTAGTTTTGCGTAATATTGTACCCTAAAACTGCATTCGGGGCAGCACCTTCCCACAGGGAGTATTGCTCAGAACTGCAAGAGAAAGTACCTCAAAACTAGGCCTTGTCTACACATGCAACAAAGTTAGGTAGGGCTGAAGTGGCAGAATGGCCTATACCACTCCATACTGCAGGTGGGCAATCACATATTTGAATATTCTCCTTTGGGGGGAAAAACCTTCCCTGACAGCACAGAAGAGAAGGCTCTGCCTGAATCCCTCTCTATGCTATGGTTTACTTACAGGGTAGATAATATTTTGTTTTTTTTCAACACGAGGGATTATTCAAAGATGGCATTCTCCATCTTCAGCCCTTAGTGGCACTCACTCTACTATCCGATTTTGTTGCATGTGTACTATACCTTACAGTGTGATCCACTGCTTAGAAACTCAAGCCTGAATTACAATATTAGTATAGACCAGTGTTTAACATTAGCAGTTACTAATTTGGATTGTGCTACTAATACTGGTGGCCTATCTGGACTACAAGCCATTACTACATGAACTACTGTAACCCTCAATAGAGAAGGCAAGTTAAGAACCTTGTTTTAGTGCATCAAAACTCTTGGTCCTTTTTCTTTCCCCCAAATAGACAAAAAGCCACTTTTAAGGTGTCAAGCAGGACAACAAATTCCTAAAACAGTAAACAACGGAGGACACCCATATAGTACTCCCACTGGGAAGAATGGCAGGATATAAAACTAATGGATACAATAAATTAAAACTCCTCCAACTCTAGTATGCTATCTCCTCTCTCATGATTGCCATGCATTCCCAAAACAAACATTTTTAGGTGCACAACGTGATGGGTATATTGGGCAACGGTTGGCGATATGAGGGATCTTTAATCATTCTACTTTCAACTTCCACAGCCACCCACCAGCTTTTCGAAGCTGGGCTGGAAGGCAGATAGGGCGCCTCTACCACCTCCCCTACTGTTGTCGTTGTCCGTGATCTCATTGTCCCAATCTTCGTCCTCCATGGTGGCACCTTCAGAAATAACCTACTCCAAATCGGTCCTGCGAGGGATGAGGAAAAAAACAGGGCGGGGCGGACATGAAACAGAAAACGAAGAAGCCTCCCTCAAGCCCCCACACCACATCCGCCTCACCTCAAATCGACTACGCCGACCTCCCTCTCCTCCCTCGCGCTTCTTCTCCAACACAACGGCTCTTTCCCACCCCAGCTTCAAGCTACCCACTACAGGCAAGGGCGACGGACCATTCCCGCCAAAGCACAACTTATCTGCTATCACCACCCGTCTCCCCTCATGGGGCGGTCGGAAATGAAGGGAAACCCCTCTACCCTTTATCCCCCCTGCCCCCGTTGGCAACCAACTCCGCGCCGGCTCTTAACTCCCTACGGTTGGGCCACCCCTGGCGCGAACTGAACGCCTCGTCCGCTACCAACCAGCAGCACGTGCCGCCACTGCCGACACCGCCCTACTCAGCCCTCCCCCTCACCGCTTCAAGCTGCCGGGCTCCGGTCACGTGCCCCCTCGCCTTCCCACCAATAGCAGACCGCTAGGCAAGGCTTAGAGCAATAGCGTAAGGGAGTCGAGTTGTCAGCTTGCGCTTCTGGCGTAGCTTGCTCGAGCGAAACGTTGTTCCTGCGGGAGTTGTCGCCGCAACCGGGGAAGTAGGAAGACTTTGCCCTCGTAGCAAACTCCTTGGGATTTGTTTTTGTTTGCTTGCTAGGAGCCACACCTAGGAAGGCAATCGACGCAAAGCCTTTTGAAGACGATCGTATATGCAGGCCCGCTTAGTTAAAGAGGGGCTTACTTCCGCTTAATAAATATCCACAGGACTGCACCAGCCTTTTGTCTTTAGGAGTCCATTTGCCGGTGGTGGTTTCTGTTTCGTTTCTATAGAGTTTCTATTTGTCTGATTTATCGGGGAGGGGATAGTTTCATTATTCTTCTACGAGACTACCTCTTTCCTCCTTCGAGTGCAATCCCCCGGGACTAACAGCTGCTCTCGTGGAGTTTACATTACGTTACATTAGGCGAACGCATGAACAACCGTTAGGGGCAGCCATCAGGGCAGCTGGGTGTTCCAGTTAATTATTTCCAGGACGATAAAAATGTTCAAACTTTAGTGGTTCTCAATCTTTTTTAACCCATGCCTCCTTTTAGCTAACATAAAAATTCCACACATCCCTTCAAACCTGGCCCCCCTAATCATTTTAATTTTCAAAAGGATTAAATATCCTTTTAATTCTAAATCAAATTTTGGGCTTAATAATAAAAACGAATAAAAATACATAATTTTAAAAATACGCAATTTTATTTAGATCTTGCATATTTTTTTGGAAACATGACCTTCAGATCTTCATATGCCCCCTCCCCAGGGGTTACGTCCCACCAGTTGAGAACCCTTAGGCCGGAACCCTTTCCACTTTGACTTCTCTGCTAAACCGCAATCGGGTGTCTGCTAGGAGGTGTCAGTCAGACACAGTTTAATCCCACATGCGTCTTCTCAGATGCAAATCGCATTGAGTTCATTTGGGTTTACTCCCAGATTAAGTAAATATAGGATTAAACCCTCAACAAGATTAGGCCTACTAGGTACAAAAAATAAGAGAAGAGGCATTGTTGTTTCCTTGTCCCAGCAACCCTCAGTGCAACCTGAATCTGTTTGGAAGCAGGGTCTAATTAAGGCTTCCAGAAACCTCCTACCCTCCATTTTAAAACAAACTAGATTTTGGACTTTTAACCATCATGCCCAGCTTCCTGTCTCTCTTCCCTCCCCCCCCTTTGTTTTACTTATAATGTAGCCTGAAGAAGAGTTCTGGAGAACCTGAAAGGTCACTATTTTGCAACATTTTGGTTGGACCTAATAAAGGCAATGCTTTACAGGGGCTTTTTAATTATTTCTAGTAGACTAGTACAGCTACCTATGCTTCTCTTCTCCTCCCCAACCCCCACCCCTTTATAAGAAATTTCTACCTGTCTACCATGATAGACCCAGAGGCAGTGCAGAGGATTCTGGGCCATATTTTGCCACTCACGGAGGCACTGCTCAGGTTTGTTGGGTTCTATTATCACCTTGGGTAGAGTGAGCATGTGACTTGGAAGAATCATACCCTGCAACTGCCTTGCCGGGGAATTAAAGACCTTAACTTTCGGGAAGGTTTGTTGGCGGTTACTGATGCTTACACGGAGCCTCAAAGTTCCCCAGAATTCAGTTTGAAGACAAAGTGATATAAACGGTTAGGACTGCCATCTTATTCGTGTAAGACTCCAGGCCTGAGTTTTGGATGTAGAAATTCAAACTGCTTCTACCTACAAAAAGCTTTATTCACTGGCTCTCGGTTAAACATTTATTTTCCTTTTAAGCAGTAGTTTGAAGACATATGAGCAAAGCCAGAAAAAATAAAAAACTACTATATTTGCTACTGCAGTGGCAGCTTTTCTGGAAGCACAGAATAAAGTAACAGAATAAATTTAGACTCTGGAAGCATTTCCTATCATATTAGCTCTAGAGCAGGAAAGGCTTCACCTCACTTGCTGACCATCAAGCATCTGCTGAAGATATGTGAATCCTGCTGATAAACATGCAGTTAAGCCTAGAAGTAAGTTGTTAAAGCCTCAGTAAACAAGCACTACAAATGTGTCCCAGCATCATACTATATTAAACTGTTGTCAAATACATGAGAGTTCATATACTGAGAGAGGATGTGTCATCATAAAGATTGTCACCAGACACACGTTGCAATAGATTGCAGTGTTAGCTTCTTTTACCGCAATACATGGCAGATTTGAAAATTGCTGACACAGATCTAACTTCTTCCTAATTGTTGCGCCCCAGATGCAAGGAGAGTTAGATCAGGGAGAGGAATCAGATGAGGACGAGGTTCCAGGGAGCATTGGAGGAAGGGAGGGCTCTGACAGCCCGCAGACTCCCATGGCCAGCACCCCCAGTGAGGCAGTTCCAGCCCCGCCTGCGAATCCCCCATCTCAACCGTTGGGAAGCGACCTTTTGCTCACACCAAACCTGCCCATGCAGAAATCCTCGCCAGGCACTTCAAACGCTTCCCCGGCAATCAGTATTCCACTTTCAGAGCCTGCGTTGTCACATAGCGAAGCCCCACCGTCAGATGAGCTGGCTGAGGCTCGCTCTGCGCAAGGAGGCGCAAGAAGAGAGACTTTCAAAGAGTGAAACTCCATTGGAGCTGTCGTTTACACATGAAGACCTTCCCTACTTAAGCAGGAGCCTCCAAGTCTCTAGTGTTGAGTCAACTCTCCCCACACGCTGCAGAGACTGCTTAGGTAGAATAGCTAGGGAAAGTAGTGAGTCAGGGTAGACAGATTTATGAAGTGCACTGCTTTGGATATGACCATCAGCTTAATAAAACGAGAAACAGATCATACCTCGTCTCAATCTGGTTCCTTTGTCTCTTGGTTGGACACTAATTATGATAATAATTTGTTCAGAAATATAGTTAAGAATCTAGATCCTAGAAATGGGCTTTAGAGCCTAGAACATTATGTATGAAAACAGGACATAATCCCAAAATGGGCATTCAATGTCTGTTTTCTATAAATTAATCCCATTACAATTAGTGGACCTACTCTGAGATCAATGTTCCTGTGACTGAAACTTTAGTTAACAATTAAGGTCAATACTTTTCCTCCTGAAAGGGCTTATAGCTGTATCGCAAGAAACATTCAAAATTTTGCTTTCTACTGCTATTAAAAGAATAGGAAGAATAGAAGGATCTGGCTTTTAAAAAAATAGTCAGATTTCAGCTGAACATCAGGAAACACTTCCTAACTGCTAGAGCAGTATAACAATGTAACCAATTGCCTAGGGAGGTGGTGGGCTCTCCAACACTGGAGGCATTAAAGAAGCAGCTGGACAGCCACCTGTCGTGTATGCTTTGATTTGCATTCCTGCACTGAGCAGGGGGTTGAACTTGATGGCCTTATAGACCCCTTCCAACTCCACTGTTCTATGATTCTATGAGTCCTGTCCAAAGTTGACAAAACCTTAAACATTTTTAATATTTATAATTGTATAATATGTTTCATTTATATGTGTTACTACTTTTTAGTGGGTCTTCTCCACTCACCAATGCAACCCAGTGAGATGGTGTTGCAAAAGGAACAAAGCCTCATTCCCAGCGGACAAAAACAGCATGTTTGTAGAAATTAATTCTATAGGCAAAACCTTCTCAAACTAGGTTTTCGCAAAGCGGCTACAGAGTAATTATGCTGATAGGCCTTCTCTCCATTAGCAAGCAAATCTAATGAGGCTTTCAAGTTTTACCATTGTTTGACAGATTAGCTCCAATTCAAGAAGTGTGGATGCCAAAGCCATTCTTTTTGAGGCATAATGGTTGTTCAGTTATCTGTGCTAATCAACTGAAGTAATCAGAGGACACAAATGAAAAGCAAAGCTGGGGAAGTGGAAGAGCATAAGAAGCACCTGCTGGATCAGGCTCTTCTAGATGCTGATCCATCTAGTCCAGCATCCTGTTCTCTCTGTGGCCAGCCGGATGCTTATAGGAAGCCCATAAGCAGGGCCAAAGCGCAAGAGCACTCTCCACTCCTGTGGATTACAGCAAATGGTATTCAGAAGCAAACTGCCTTCCACCATGGAGGCAGAGCATAGCCATCATGGCTAGTAGCCATGGATAACTTTATCCTCCATTTGTCTAGAGAGCCAGTATCATAGAATCATAGAGTTGGAAGGGGCCTTGTAGGCCATCGAGTCCAACCCCCTGCTCACAGCAGGAAATCCACAGCTAGAGCATCTCCCGCAGATAGCTGTCCAGCCTCTGCTTGAAGACATCCAAGATATGAGGTAGCAGTTAAGAGTGTTGTACAGAGATGTGTGAGACCAGGGTTCAAAGCCATGAAACTCACTGGGTAACCTTGGCCCAATCACTATCTCTCAACCTCACAGAGTTGTGAGGAGAAAATCAGGTGGGGGAGAACCATGTTAGTATGCCACCTTGATCTCCTTGGAAGAAATGTGGAATATAAATATAACAACAACAAAAACAGTAGTAGTAGTAGTAGTAATAACAATAAATCCTCTTTTAAAGCCATTCAAGTTGGTGAGCATCACTGCCTCATGAGACATGCGAAGGCGAAGCTTGGTTCTCTCTGTTCATATGAGACCTTTTCAGTCACTTCAAGAACTGAAAAAGAACAACAGTAGAGTCTTGTGGCATCATAAAGACTAACATTTATCTATTATGGCATAATCTTTTGTGAACTAATACCTACTTCGGTAAATACAGTGAATCTTAGTCTACAAACGTTTATGCCATAGCAACAGACTTAACACAACTACCACTCTGGAAACTGAGAAAACTGACTGCATCTTTCCTAATTGATATGATTCCTACTTAAGGCTAGTAATTCAAATGCTAGCACTTCTTTGTAAGTTT
This sequence comes from Rhineura floridana, assembly GCF_030035675.1. Lineage (NCBI taxonomy): Eukaryota > Metazoa > Chordata > Lepidosauria > Squamata > Rhineuridae > Rhineura > Rhineura floridana. The sequence goes on along the minus strand of NC_084480.1, from coordinate 36,089,845 downwards.
ACAGAAAGTAGCCCTGTTGGCTCATAGGAACAATTTAAAAACCATATTGGGGTGATATCTTTATTACACCAATAAACTGTCACAAAATATTGTGAAAGTGAGTTCTTCAGAACTTTGCGTTTCTAATTCAGAGCTAAAAGATTGCATTTTAGCTGGCTGAATAGCCATCTTTGTTAAAGCTCAATTTGTTTTACAGTTGAACCTATGCTGTCAGAAGCACCACTGAACTCAATAGAGCAGTGATTCTCAAACGGTGCGCTGCAGCACACTGGTGCACCGCAAGAGGTGACTAGGTGTGCCGCGAATATTATAAAAGTATATTTTAAAATGAGAAGAAACCCATTTGTATTTAAGTTATTTTTATTCATAGTTTAAAATATATTAATATATTTTTAATTTTGTACACAAAGTGCGCCACAAAATTTTTATATGTTTTACAGTGTGCCGTGAACCAAAAAAGTTTGAGAACCATTGCAATAGAGCTTACACCAGGGAAAATATACAGTTGTGCTACAAAGGTTGTGCCACATTCTTTCTTCTATTTTGTAGTAAAAGTTCTTAGAAAATTAAGTACACATCTTACTAGCCACCATTCACATTTTCCCCATTTTGAGGTTTGTGCCAGAAAAGAATGTAAATATTATTTAACATTTGAACTTGTATAAAACATTATGGGGAGGCAGTGGTCCTAAAAAATTGACAAGGGAAAAATATGTCAAAAGCTGTGGATTGATTTTTTTCTAAGTGAAAATAAAATAATATATAGCACTTTAAGTCAGCTGGCCAGGGAGGGAGAGCTGCTATTCATGTCTGCTATTACTGCTGCTGTTCTCCTTTGGCTGTCATAATCACTGCACTTTCCTGTTGAACTGCTCCCACTTAGCTACATCTTACAGGATTAGGTCCCAGGTACACAGCCAGCTCTGAATAATTAAATCTTTTCACCTGTTCCTCCTCGGAGGGACGTATAGACTGGCTGGCTGAGTGGCTTGGGAGACCTTTTCCTGCTGGAAGAAGAACATCGTTGCTGTCCAGCGAGGAAGAGCGGCTGCTGTTATTGTTTTCAGCACCTACTTACAGCACTTTATTTCAGCAGCCAGTTTAGTGGCTCTGCTGTGTGTAGGGGGTGGGGTGTGGTGTGTGGTGTGTGTGGTGTGAGTGTATGTATGTGTGTGTGCATGTGGTGTGTGTGGGTCTGCATTATGTGCCTGGGAGAGAGGATTCAGAGTTGTGTGGGAAGATCTGCGGGGGCCCAAATTGGTGTAGTGACGGGTAGAGGGAGATATGACGTTGTGCGGAGGACTTGCCAGGTGAGGGGAACTTGACCCAGGCAGCTAATGACTGTGTCTTGTTCCGGTCCTCCCCGCATCCACAAGTATGTTGGTTGCCCTATCAGCCAGCTCTCAGATCTCCGGATGCTGCTTTTAAATGCTAGATCGGTACATAATAAGACCTCCCTCATCCACGATTTAATTGTGGATGAGGCGGCTGATCTGGCATGTATAACTGAGACCTGGGTGGGTGAGCAGGGAGGAATTAGTCTCTCCCAACTGTGCCCGCCTGGATACTTGGTTCAGCATCAGGGTAGACCTGAGGGCCGGGGAGGGGGAGTCGCTGTAGTCTATAGGAGTTCTATCTCCCTCTCCAAGCACCCTGTCCTGGACTTGGTTTTCACAATTGGACATGGAGATGGTGATCTGAATGTGGGGAGTCTTACATCAGTCCCTTTGTCATGGACAGATCACCGCTTGTTGAAGTTTAGACTTACAATGGCTTCTCCCCTCTGCAAGGGTAGGGGACCCATTAAGATGGTCCGCCCTCGGAGACTAATGAATCCGGATGGTTTTCAAAGGGCTCTGGGGAGTTTTCCGGCTGATAGGGCTGGCGCTCCTGTCGAAACCCTGGTTGAACTGTGGAATACAGAAACGACCCGGGCAGTTGACATGATCGCTCCTGCGCGCCCTCTCCTGTGTAGAGCTCATACGGCTCCATGGTACACTCCAGAGCTGAGAGCGATGAAACAATATAGGAGACGGCTTGAGTGCAGATGGAGACAGACTCCTGATGGATGCAATTATGCACTGGTAAGTGCCTATACTAAGTTGTATTTAGGGGCACTGAGGGTGGCAAAAAAGTGTTACTTTGCTACCTCTATTAAAGCATCTATCTGCCGCCCAGCGGAGCTCTTTAAAATTGTCCGAGGGCTATTACATTCTGGCCCTATGGACATGGTAGAACCAACTAAGGCTCGCTGTAATGAATTTGCTAGGCACTTCCAAGATAAAATCTTTTGCATCCGCCAGGGCTTGGACTCCAATGTTACAGCAGTTGAATCATATGAGGTCTCCAGAACACAGCCTTGTCCTGATTTTTTGGATGAGTTTCAGTTAGTGCAGCTCGAGGACATTGACAAGGTGCTTGGACAGGTGCGTGCAACCACTTCAGTGTTGGATCCTTGCCCCTCTTGGCTAATAAAAGCTAGCAGGGATGGAACTGCCGGCTGGGCCAGGGAAGTGATTAACGCCTCATTGCGAGAGGGAGTGGTCCCTAACTGCCTGAAAGAGGCGGTAGTGAGACCGCTTCTGAAGAAATCTTCCCTGGACCCAGAAATTGTCAATAACTATAGGCCGGTAGCAAATGTCCCATTTCTGGCCAAGGTTCTAGAACGAGTGGTTGCGAACCAGCTCCAGACACTCTTGGATGAAACTGATTATCTGGATCCATTTCAATCGGGTTTCAGGCCTGGTTTTGGCACGGAGACAACCTTGGTCGCCCTGTACGATGACCTTTGTCGGGAGAGAGACAGGGGGAGTGTAACTCTGTTGATTCTCCTTGATCTCTCAGCGGCTTTTGATACCATCGACCATGGTATCCTTCTGGGGAGGCTCGCTGAGTTGGGAGTTGGAGGTACTGCGTGGCAGTGGTTTTCCTCCTACTTGGTGGGTCGTCTCCAGAAGGTAGTGCTTGGGGAGCATTGCTCGACACCCTGGACCCTCCAGTATGGAGTTCCGCAGGGGTCAGTTTTGTCCCCCATGCTCTTTAACATCTACATGAAGCCGCTGGGTGCGGTCATCAGGAGTTTTGGAGTGCGTTGCCACCAGTATGCTGATGACACGCAGCTCTACTTCTCCTTTTCATCTTTTTCAGGTGAGGCTGTCAATGTGCTGAACCGATGCCTGGCTGCGACAATGGACTGGATGAGAGCTAACAAACTGAGGCTCAATCCAGACAAGACTGAGATGCTCTTAGTGGGTGGTTCTTCTGACCAGATGGTGGATGCTCAACCTGTCCTGGATGGGGTTGCACTCCCCCTGAAGGAACAGGTTCGTAGCTTGGGGGTACTTTTAGAACCATCCCTGTCACTTGAGGCTCAAGTAGCCTTAGTGGCACGGAGTGCTTTCTACCAACTTCGGTTGGTGGCCCAGCTACGCCCCTATCTGGACAGGGACGACCTTGCTTCAGTTGTCCATGCTCTGGTAACCTCTAGACTTGATTACTGCAATGCGCTCTACGTGGGGCTGCCTTTGAAGACGGTTCGGAAACTGCAGCTTGTGCAAAATGCAGCGGCCAGATTGTTAATGCGGACCAGGCGGTCCGAACATATAACACCGGTTCTGGCCCGCTTGCATTGGCTGCCTATATGTTTCCGGGCTCGATTCAAGGTGCTGGTTTTAACCTATAAAGCCTTACACGGCTTGGGACCATGATACTTGATGGAACGCCTCTCCCAATATGAACCTACCCGTACACTGCGCTCAACATCGAAGGCCCTTCTCTGGGTGCCTACTCAGAGGGAAGCCCGGAGGATGGTAACAAGAAAAAGGGCCTTCTCAGTGGTGGCCCCCGAATTATGGAACAATCTCCCTGATGAGGTACGCCTGGCGCCAACATTGTTGTCTTTTCGGCGCCAGGTTAAGACCTACCTCTTCTCCCACGCATTCTAGCATTTTAGCATTCTGTATTGTAGCATTTAGCATTTTAGTATTTTTAGTATTTTAATATTTTAGTTTAGTATAGGGTTTTTTTTGGAAATTCAATGAGTCATGTTTTTAAATTGCTTAATGTGTGGTTTTAAATTGTATGTTGATATTTTGATGTTGTGAACCGCCCAGAGAGCTTTGGCTATGGGGCGGTATAAAAATTTAATAAATATAAATAAATAAATAAATAAATAAATAAATAGGAAATTAAATGTGTTAATGAAAGCCTGGCAGCACAAACTTTCAAAAGGAAATCCCATTGAGTTAAATGGAGCTTACTCCCAGATGATTGCAAAGTTAGGATTGCAGCCTGAATTATATAACTTCATCAATTTCATCAGACAGTATATCTGTAGGTAAATGCCTATTATGTTGTGTTATCATGGTGGGACTGGACTTCACAATTAGTGTCTGGCTACAAAGCCAAGCCATAATTTGTAGACCTCTGTCCCAAACCAGAGTCTAATCTTAAAATGCAGAAACTTAACATCATCTATTCCACTGGTCTTCACACGGGTTGGAGCTCACAGATGCGTTGCATCCTGACTTAATTAGATGACATATACACCTCCACCATTGTAAACGTTTTTAAGAGGAGACAAAAAAGAGACTGTAGAAAATGGAGCAGAAAAAAAGTAAGACAGTAGTATAAAGATCAGAAGACAAGGAAAATGGAGACACAGTAAAAAAATTAAGAAGTGAGGTTCATGTTTCACATTAATGCTTGTAGTTACTCTCAAGCCTGAAAAGGTTAAGATTAATGATCTAGTTCTCATCTTCTGTTCTGTCCATTAACTCACAGACACACAACACTTCAAACTCCCAAAAGATAAATCACGAGCATCCCGATTATAGTGTGTTCCTTCCAACCAGGCAGCAGAAGTAGACCACTGCCACATACCTCAGTGTAACACAGGGGTCAGGGGACAAAGGATGTGTACCCGTGTTATAGGGCTTCATGTGTACCTGTGTTATAGGGCTTCTGCATTATAACGCAAGTCATGTTCTGTAAACAGTATCGTACTCAGAGGATATCATCATACCCGCAGTATATCTGAATCCACAGTTCAACAAGCCACATTACAGCAAGATTCTACTGTAATTCAAAGCACAGTTTCATAAAGCAGTTTAGGTAGTTCAAGTCTAATAGCAGATCTGTTTAATGACTTAATGAATGGCCCAAACCAAACTATTCCTGTTCAGTTCTGCTACCAGCACATCTGTTCTTTACTCTACAGAGTACTAAGATGTTGTTTCTATCTACCCATACATAGACTTGCAGGACTGGTTGTATATCTGTGCTATGGTTCTCTGCGCTCTGCAATACTCCCACCAAAGTTTTTACCACTTTACCTCAGGCCACCTTCTGCTTATGCTCACCTTCATTTCTGGCTGGCTCCTTTTGCCTTGAACAGCTTCATGGCAGGAAACAATTCAACTGGCAGAGTTGGCTGGACTGTGATGAGAAAAGATGCATCGATGGATGCCTGCCAGTCATGCCAAAGTTAAAGACAGACATATACTGGTGGGGAAAATTTATTATTTATTTGTTTTGTTTGTTTGTTGCATTTATATACTGCCTTTCTGCCAAGGCAGTTTACTGTTTTAAAATACTAAAACAAATAAATGATATATAATGTAAAGATGGCCCAGGTGGAGGGGAGGAGGCATCAGTCCAACTGGAGCAGGCCTGGATATTGCCTTTGCCTTTCTTCCACATTCCCTTCTTCTTTCTCACAGGGCAGTTGGTGTCTGTTGGCACGGGGTGGGGCTGAGTGGGTACAGTCTGCTTGGGGCAGGCCCTGATGTTGTCTTTGCCTGCCTCCCTCCCACACTCTCTCCTGCTTCCAATGTAAGTGTATTTGTATTTGCAACATGACAAAACAACTGATGATGGAATTGTTCCTTGCATATAGCTATTAAGTGCTCTTCACCAATAAGAATTGTGCTTCACTGGCAAAATCATTGGTTGTATTATAACAGGTTCACCATGGCAATGCTCCATAAGGAGCAACAGTATTAGGTGTAATGCATGTGCAAGTTTGCTTTTCAGCTCATAAATCTGTATATACTAGAGTGTCTACTTTGAGTTCATTCAAGTGTCAGCTCAGCTGAATGGTTATACGTAAAAAACACACTAAATACATTTGTACGAGATTTTGGACCATATAATCAGTTATAAGGCACATTTTATTAAGAACACCTTATTTATTTAATTTATATCCCACCCATCTTCCCAAAAGGAGCCCACAGTGGAAAGACAGTAAAATAAATTCTACTGAAAACAAAAATCTGGCAAGAAAGAAGACATTATAGTGGCCAGCTTTGCACAACATAGTAAGCCAAACAATGGTTTACGGGAACTGTGCAAATGTGGAGGCTCCCAGAGAGGGGCTTGCAGCTGATTTGCTCTTCCCTGGTCCTTTTTATAAACCTTAGCTTAGCTAAGTGCAGCAGGGAAGCAAAAAGGCCCAGGGAGGAGCAAAGTGGCTGCGAGAGTCTCTCCAGAAGGGTGCATTGTTTGCAGAGAATTTTGGCATACTGTGTCGTGCAAACCAGGCCAGTACAAAAAGGAACCCTATACTCACATTACGCTAGAAGCAAAGATGTGCTCATCAAGGACTGTGTCAGTGACAATACTCACGTAAGAGTGGGAGCCAATTCAGTGCTTGCTGTCACAGGACAATGTGGGTAGGATGGTTGTTGATGCTCTGATAGCTACCCACAACCACCACCTCCACTGAAGTCAGTGAGAGGAAAAAGTCCTGCTCCAGGTCTCAGGTTGATGTAAATTGGTGCTGTCAAAGGGGACATGGCTATGAAACTATAGGATACAGTGTAAATGGCTGACCATGGCTCCCCTCATTTCAGCCATTCTGCTAATGTATGGAATGGCTCCAGGGGAAATTAGTACCACCAAAGTATCAGGGGTGTTCCTCTGGGATATCTGTCATGTAGACATGTATCTGATATTCTGCCAGCATAGTGGAGCTTCCACTGAATTATATCACTCCTCAGCTGGTGGAACTTCAATATAGGATTATGTCCTCATTTCTCCTCAATTTTAAATCCTTAACACTAGGCCTCATGCTAGCTAACCCTAACTTTTTTTCTATCATCTTCTAACTGCCATTCCCTCTAGCTCTATTTTTATTTATTTATTTATTACATTTATACCCCACCTTTTTTCCATGCTAGAAACCCAAGGTGGCTTACATATGGTTCCTAAGTGGTCTCCCATCCAGGCACTGGCCAGACCTGACCCTGCTTAGCTTCAGCAGGGTGCTGGCTTCATGTGCCTTCAGAGAATAGCCTGGGACCATACATCCCATGGACCAGGGGCTGCTTGTGTCCAAAGCAGAAAACACACATATAATTTAATGATTTATTTGGATTCCTGTATCAAGCAGGGAACTGGACTTGATGGCCTCTACCACTCTACCCAGTGTTCCACTCCCCCACTATCAATAAATCTTCCACTTGGACTTCTGTTAAAAGTGGTTGAACAGCTGTATAGAGGAGAGACAATGGGCCCCTCTAGACATCCTTTTTATTTTGCATTCATGATGATTTATGCTCATTATGATATTGGGGTGCATGGTTTGTTTTGTTTGTTTTGTTTATTGCACTTGTATACCGCCCCATAGCCGAAGCTCTCTGGGCGGTTTACAGCAACCAAAAACATTAAAACAAATCATTATGTATCATTGCTACTATAATTGCTACCATATTAAATCACCACAATGGTATATGCAAAGCTTTATCCACTTTTTAATGTCCTAACAACAACTAGGAAGGTGATTATTTATTTATTTATTTAATTTAATTTATATACCGCCCTAAGCCCGAAGGCTCTCTGGACGGTGTACATAAAAGATAAAACAAGCACAGTGTATAAGTACAATAAATACAATAAATCAAGAACCAAAAACATACTACCTCGTTTCCAATCAGCACGTGTTCCGTAACTTCCTGCTAAAGTCCTCGAACTTTATATCACAAAAGTTATGGTCTATTTTTTGTCCCATTTTTGTTGCAATATAGTGCAAAAGTACCCCTCCAGATGGCAATAATGCAATAATGTTGGGGAAGCATTGCAGAACAACTAATAAAGTAGAGTTATGTCTAGACACTAGGGATAGGTGAGAAATTCAATTCAGTTTACATTTAAATCTGAATTTATTGAATTCACACTTTCCTAAACAACATGAGAAACAACACACAGCCATCTTTCAAAATTCAAATTTATCCAAATCTTGCAATGCACTTCAACTAAGGCAGCAATACAGTACACACTTACCTGGAAGTAAGTCCCATTGAACCCAATGGAACTTACTTCTGAGTAGACATGTACTGGATTGCAGTCTAAGCGAAGTTTGCAAAAATGCATACATTAGGGGAAAGTGCTTATAAAAATGAATATATTAAAAATAACATACAAACATGCATTATATAAGGAGAAATTGCTTGCAAAATGTGTACATTAGTCAAAACTGCATACAAAAATGTGTTTAGTAGGAGAAATTATCATGAAAATATTGGAGAATTTTCATGAGGATTTTTAAAAAATCACACATCACTGCAAAAATCTGGAAAACCAAATATAAGATTGGAAAAATGAGAAACCGACAACTGAAATTGACAGATCCTTCCATCCCTAGCAGACAGTTCAATATAAACCCACCACCTAATGCACTATTATTGCAGCAATGACATGTTGCAGAATACACCCACCAAAAACAAAACAAAACAAAAAAGCCAATCTGGGAGGTCCCAATGTAGAAATCCAGGACATTATTGCTGCAGTTATTTGTCAGAAGTATATTCACACACATCAAAAGGTAGTAGCAAAGATAGAAGTCTTCAAATTCAAGTCTGCTTGTGTGGGGAAAATGTGGGAATTTTGAGAGGGTTTTTTTAAAATTGTGAATGCTTCCTGTGCTAAGAGGGAAGGAAAAAAAGTTTAGTATTATTGTGCTCTATTGCACGTTGAGGGTGGAGCTGAAAGATATTATGCCCATTTTGCAGGGCAGGGATTAAGAGTGGTTTACAGCAACCCTGCAATATAATTCAGTTTTATTATCTCCATATTGCAAGCTGGGTGGGGTCGAGCTGTCAGGTCTGTATAGGTGAAATACATCATCATAGATACAGGTCTCCAGTGCAACACTGCACACTACACATGTTATCATGATTCAGGAAATCACACAGATATAAAACTTTCAGAGAGATAGATGTTTTTGTCTGTTGCAGCAAAAACATAGTCTTGAGGCACCTTTAACAGATTTATTGCGGCAGAAGGTTTTGAGAATCACAGGCCACTTCATCTGATACAATACACAAATATTTCAAGAGAAGTAATTTCGCTAACAATATCTGTGTGCCTTAATCACTTGAAATCAGCACACAATCGTATTTAAAAACAATGCACTGAGAGAAATTCCGCATCAAAACAACTCCAGAAGATAAATCTCGTTAAATTATCATATCCATCACCCTCTCAAAACTCTCCTCTCAAAATCAGCGGTCAATGGATTGCAGAAGCCTCACAGGCGCAACGTGCTTTCACCCATCCAAGCGCAGAAAGGAGAGGTCCCAAAATCAAAAGCAAAGCTGGAGTGTGTCACTCTACCATTTCTATTTCTATGGCTAACTGAGTAGTCGTATGGACGCAGAATGGGGTCGCTCTTTCTCTTTACAGCTCTATGGTTAATCTATTTGCTTTGGAAATTAGGGTGGATTAGTTCAGTTTTGGACCGGAAACGCCAAGACTGATCGAGAGAGCGTGTATGCTCTATCGGTGCTCAGAACAGCAACAGTTCTTTGTTTATTGTTTATGACTGGAAGAATTCCAAGCAAGGCAGCTGAATAGTGGCGGATCAAGACCGAGACTAGGCAGAAAAGAGTCCAGGTAGAGAATTTGCATTTGATTTGATTAGTGTAAATATTTTGGGCTTCACCCCCTGGTACCTGCGCTTTAGACTGCAGACCTGTGCATCCTTATTTAGGAATAAGTTCCACTGAATTTAGTGGAACTTCTTAGCAAAACCACAAAGGAACAGCTCATCGAACGTCTGCGCTAATATATCAAAATACACCCATGTAAATATATCACAGGCTTTTAGCAATAGCCTTTAAATGGGGCAAACAGACTCTGCTTCTTTCTTCTGTTCTCACAGAAGTTAAAATGGATCTGTCGGGTTTGTTGTATAGTAGCAACAAAGATTTCAAAATCGCTAATTTCGTCAGACTGGTGAAGGAAGAGAATTCAGTTTAAAGCCAAAATGATGGAACTGAGGTTATCATACTTTGGACACATCATGAGAAGACATGATTCACTAGAAAAGACAATGATGCTGGGGAAAACAAGACGGGAGTAGAAAAAAAAACGCAGGCCAAACAAGAGATGGATTGATTCCATAAAGGAAGCCACAGACCTGAATTTACAAGATCTGAACAGAGTGGTTCATGCCAGATGCTTTTGGAGGTCACGGATTCATAGGGTCGCCATAAGTCGTAATCGACTTGAAGGCACATTACTACAACAACAATAGTATCTCTTTATTTTGTAGTGTAAAATTATCCGTATAGCGATAATGTCAGTCTGTTCACACAGAGAAACTCTAAAAATTCATTACAAGAAAAGAAAACTGAAAACCATGGACATGGTACATCCAGAACTTAAGAATATTTAAGCCCTGCTGATTTCAAGAGAAAGTTAAATTATTCTTCCGTTGAAATAAATGGTGGGACATAAACATGCTTCATCTTTGTTGGATAAAGTTCATTATTAACAAGGCTGGTGTTTGATTCTCACTACCAGTTCCTTATCCAGCAGAGATGAATCAGCCATTGTTTATTACCTTTAGGGAACAATCCAACTCATCCTTGCGCTGGACTCGGGTGAGTTGGATGCTGTGGAGCATCGGCTGTGCCGGGAAGTTCAAGTGTACCAGGCTCTACCGGCTTCTGCTAGCAGCAGCAGCCCTCCACTGCAGCAGAGATGTGGCTCCACTAGGAGGCTGCTGGTACCGCCGGAGATCTGCCGGGGACAGCCAGCCCGGCTCAAGGAGGCCCGGCGGAAGGCCCGAAAACGAAGTGTTACGGAGGCATGCCGGGGAAGGAGCTGCGGAGGGAACTTATGAGAGATCCTCCTCGACTCCAGTCCCCACCCCCAGGTCCCGATCCCCCTGCAAACTCCGCCGGCAAAAGACCGGCGCAGTAAAAAAAAAATTAAAGCCCCATTGTGGCCTGCGGGGAGAATTTACTCCCCAGGAGGCCTGTTCACCAGATCCGGTATTTTCCAGCCGGCTTGCGCGTACGGCGCCCAACGGAGCCAGCGTTCAGCCGGGCCAGCAACTTCCGAGCAGGAGGAGGATCCCGTAGCTTTCCGCTGGCTTCTCCTCCGCCAGCCCCCCTTCCACGGGTTCCTTGGCAATTGGATTGCTCTACCCTACAATAAACTCAAGATCATATAGCTTCCCTTAGGCTGCAACGCTGTACCAATTTACCTGAAAATAGCACCGCTGATCTCTGTGGGACTTGCACCTAGTAGACATGGGCCATATTCACGCCATACATTTATTCCACTTTAAACAGTCATGGCTTCCCCATTAAGAGTGCTGAGAGTTGTTAAGAGACTCCTATTATCACGGAGCTACAATAGTTCAACTGTTAATCCGTCTTCCCAGGGAACTCAGGGAATTCAGGTCTGTGAGGGCAATAAAGATCCCTTAATCTGTTAGTGACTTTATTGCACGTGGATAACCTCTCCTGTGACTCAAAAACGTCAGCACCAATATTTGCACAGTTATCTTTTTACTTCCCATGAGTCATATGTTTCTGCTAATTTAATCAGCTGGTTTCTATGGTATTTGTTTTTTGTCAGTAAAACATGCTGGACCTTTTCTCCTCTGGAAAACAGATTTCTATTTCTAACTTTTCACCATTGGCAATGCTGGCTGAGGCTGATGGGAGTTGTGGTCCAACAGCATCTGGTGGCCCACTAGTTGGGAAAGGCTGATTTACACCAAACCTCTTCTGATAGTATGATAAGTTTTTGCACTGATGATGCCAAATTTAGCCTGGTGTGGGTTTGTTTGTTTTTAGTCATTGTGATTCATTTGTTCCAGCTGATCATTTTAAAACTTAGGCAGCAACTCTTTGCACACTTATCTGGAAGCAAGTAACGTTGAACTCAGTAGGGTTTATTTCTGTGTACAAATGTACACATTGTACATAAACCAATGCATTTTACAGCCCGGCCAACGAGGATTAATCATATCAATTGTGTATTTGAAGCAGGTATGGGGAACCTCAGGCCTTCCAAATGTTGCTGGTCTCCACTCCCATCAGCCCCAGGCTGGTCAGGGATAATGGGAGTTGTAGTCCAACACCTTCTGGAGATCCACAGGTTCCCCACCCCCTTTTTAAAGCCTTCAGCCAAAAGACTCCCAAAGCAGCTTACATGACATCAATACTGTAACAAACAAGACAGTCCCAGTCTGTAGGGTTACACTCAAAAAATTCCCTGTATAACACCACACTGGCTAGACTAGAGTTCATTGAAAGTCTGTCAGTGATGTTGTTGGGTAACTTTAGACTCTGAGCTTAATTAACTCACCATCTAAAGAGGGGACCTCCCATAATGTGTTTTGCTTCAGTTCTTTAAAAAATTTGCTGAGTCTTCCTGCATTTGGGGGTCCTGTTCATTCTGTTAAGTGGGGCCCTTTCCTCTCAGTGTCTTCCCCTAATGGCACCACAGAAGGCTGTTTCAAATTCTTTGCACACACCGTGACCAGCAATGGAGGCTTTGAAAGTATCTCCTCCTTAAGCACCTCAGCAATTTCCCTTAGACGCAGGCAAATGGCTTTTAACCCAGCCAGTTTGCCAGGACAGGGGAAACTGAAGTGAGCAAGCAAGTAAAGTGGCAGTCTTATGCATGTGACTCACTGGGAATTATTCCTGAGTAAACATGCATAAGGGGAGATCTCAGGCAGATCTTCTAGTGCCAGGTGCAAGTAGGTATGTGTACCTGTGTTTAGATTTGAGGGGGAGCGAGTGAAAAAAAAGAGCTAATGGCTCCTGTTTCTTTTTTTAAAAAGTGCTGATCAATATCTTAAAGCACTAGTCCAGGAACGGGGAATCTTTTTCAAGGTGAGGGCTGTGTTCCATTGTCAGCATGCTTCCAGGGCCCATACTGATGGTCAGGGCCAGAGGCAAAAGTGGACAGAGCAATGAATGTAAACTTTACCTTCTTACAGTAGTCTAGTTTCTACACACATATGCACCCCTCTAGGCAAGCAAGTGTCATTATCAGAATTCTAGCCGGGCAAAAATACTCAAGAAGGGTGAAGCAAGCTAGTGAGAGGTGTACCCTGGAAGAAGTGGTGTGTCTGGTATGTGTGGCCTAGGGACAGTTCCAATGACCAGACAGTCCCGAAGGACCATGTATGGTCCCCAGGCCTGAGATTCCCCACCCCTCGTTAATCAGATTTTCTCTAGATTTGGTTTTAGCAATCCTTTTTGCAACTATAACAAAAAAAATTAAAAAGCAATCCAGGCATTGCAGAGAATAAAATGGGGGAAACTGCATTATTTTTCTGCAAAAACAAGCAACCCACATCAGTGAGTTTGCAATTTTTCAGTAAAATTTCTTCTTTGCTACCATATCTTTGTTTTATGTTGACAGACCTATGCAGTTGTTCACAATTTTCTTGAGTAGCCAGTTATTTCATTGATTGTTCTGTACTGCTTTTAATGTTTTTTATAGTGTGGTCCTGTGCCCTGATATTTTTATAAGAGGGTGGTACACAAGTACTTTTATAAATAAATAAGTATTGGATTTCATGAGGAAATATAACTCTGAGGAAATGTAGTGATGATCCCTTGCAGTAACTTACTTATTTCACTTGCTTAATTAGGTTAAAATAATTTACTGCACTCAGTAGAAGAGTGCCCGTCAGCTATGGAGGAAGATGCCGAGCCTCTTCTGATCCCTGTTGGAGGTGATGAAAATGATATTGGAGCCCTCAATATTCAGTTTAACCCAGAAGACCTGAAGTGCAAAAGGTGAGGAGAAGTACTTAAGAGTTCTTCCCTTACATTTTTAAATGCTTTTGGTTTGGTTTCACATTATCTTCATTTTAATGCTGTTTCCTTCTGTTGACCCTCCCAGTTTAATAACCCTTTAACCTGAATGCTGTTTATAGAATGGCAATAACAGGAATGTTGTATCAGATTATCTGCTGGATTTAGGTAAAATGTAGAATGATTTAAGCTGTCTTGCCACTGTCGTGTATAAACCAGATGAGTTGCCCACAAGCGGCAGAACTAGCGTTGATTGGGTAGGGGGTCTAAAGGTATGTTTATGTATTTGCCTGAATATGAATGCTGAATCTGTAGATGGGGGTAGGGACAATCTCTGTTCCCAATGTCCTGGCTTATATTCAGCCCACAACTGTCCCTGTGTTGAACAGGGAAGGTCTGCAGGAGGCTTTTGCTCACATTCATTTGAACATGAATAGAACCCTCTGTGTGATAGGGGATTCTGATAAAGCAGGGTCTCTGATGTGTTTATATTCAAGTGAATCCAACAAAAAGGCCCCCGAAAGACCTTATATTTTCAACATGGGGATCGTCAGGGACTGAGCAGTAGGGCAACACACACTGGAGCTTTGGGGGCAGGGCTTGTATACACACCCTTGCCCCAGTACACATGTTCAAGCAAACACACCTTAAGTCTAAGAGCCTTGAACAACATCTTAAGTTAAGTGGTATTATGTTCTGTTCCAAACCCAACTTGCAGATAAGGCTTCTATTACTGGCCTGGACTGGCCCACAGCATCATTCCACAGGAGAGCAGGCCACTGCCACAAAGTGCTTACCACTTCTCTTCTCCCATCTTACACTCTACAAATACATTTAGGCTATCCCTGATACCAACTCCATGAGACTGTTTTCCAGGTCAACAATTATTATTTGGGGCATGATCTCTAAGAAGTGGTTGGGATGCCTTGTTGGAGGGCAAGAGCCACTTCAAGCTTTTTAGCTGAATTTAAAAAACTGTAGGTCCAAATTCTTAACTAAACATGAAGCATCTAGTCATCATTAAGAGGTGGGGTGCAAAATGTTTATTTGTTTTTTTAGTATGTGTACTTAATGGCTGAGATACTTGAGAGCAAATGAGTTTGCATTTTAGATTTTTCAATCAAATCTCACATAGCTGCAGAACTAGAGACACTGGCTTGACTTTCTAACTAGAATGTTACAAACAGAGCACTTTTTCGTACAGCCAGCCACATCCTTTGCTTCCCACTTGAGAATGACCTGCTTATTTAACTGGGCTACAGGTATCAACGTAGTGCCTGCCTGGGGTTGCTAGACTCCAACTTCCAACATCCCTGACCACTGGTTATGCTGGCTGGGACTGTTGGATGTTGGAGCCCACAACATCTGGAAAACACCAAGTTGGCTATCCCTACACTAAGCAATAGCTACAGTTCCATTTAAATATTACATATGTAGACTGGCCAAATGCAAAAGGAGGAAAATATTCCTGTATCCTTCAATAGTAGAAGCAATTTCAGCTGCTGCATCTTGTCTAACTCCTTTTTTTTTTTTTTTTTAAATAATTTTTATTCAGATTTTCATAAAACATACAAGACAAAATCATAAAACATTCAAAGACAAAAAACAAAATCAAAAATAGTTAAACAAAAAGAAAAAAAGAAAAAAAAAAAAATAAAAAATAAAGAGTAAAATATTGACTTCCCATTTGTCAAAGATCAAATCAGTTATAAGTCTATAATATATAACAATCCTGTCTCTTAAGTCATATTATAAAATCACTTTCCTCCAGTAGTTATCTTACTTAATCATCAAATCTCATAAACATTACTTTATTCTTTCCACAAAAAGTCAAAGAGAGGTTTCAATTCTTTAAGAAATATATCTATCAATTTTTTTTTCCAGATAAGCATATCGATTAATCCATCTCATTACTAATTATGATAATCTTATTGTCATAACCATAGTCAAAATAAACATTTCAATTAATCCATCACATCAGAATCTGTTAGGTTCAATAATTTCAGTAGCCATTGTTCTATTATCTCTATTAGTTCCATTTTCCATCTTCCATCTTCAGTAGTCTTGTTAAGTCCAGTAATTTCAATATCCAATCTTCCATTATCAGTATTCCATAATAATCTTGCTGTCAAAGCCATAGTCATATAGTAAGAGTCTGATGGGGATTACCTCTATCCCAAATATTTTCTTGCCATCCATTCTGAATAGGTTGCTGAAATACTGCTGTAAAATCATATCTCTGTTCTTTTTTTCAAAATACACTGGGTCATCTCTTAAAAGTTTTTCCATTGTCACATGGCTGCAGATAATTCCATAGATTTTCTCTATATTGGGCTCCATCACATCATTCCAGTCCAGAAGATTATCCATGCCATTGATAACTTTATCTCTAGAATCTTCATTCATTTCTTCAGAGATAACATTGAGTTCCAAACAATAGATTTTATTTCTAAAGTCCATAGACTCCAAATCTTGTTCCTGTTCCACGTTGGTTCCAATCTCCGGGATCTCCTCTCTCACAGGGACCCCTATTCCAGTCTCCAGGGTCGCCTCTCTCACAGGGACCCCTGTTCCAATCTCCGGGGTCTCCTCTCTCACAGGGACCCCTTCCAGGGTCACCTCTCTCACAGGGACCCTTATATCTTTAATCTCCTGCTTCATTTTACTCAATTCAATTTTCATTATCTCAATCTCATCCATTATTTTCTGAAACATAGTTATTTCCAGATTTTCAGCCACTTTCTTAATTGCCATTTTAAAAGAAAAATATAGGAAAACCACTTCTTATTTCAGCAACAATTGGGTTAATACTCCAAACTTGGTGACATCACAGTATAAACAGAGCAGACAGCCTTATCTCTCCAATAGTTAAGTAAACAAAATGCAGTTCCCAGGATCGAAACAATTAATGGCAATCGTCAAGAAACAGATTCGTCAAAATAAAATAGACCAAAAAGAGAGTAGTCTCAAAACAGTATAATATTTTTCAAAATAAAAATCTGGAATAGAAATCCCTCTTCTGTGTATATCTTTAGAATGCAAATCCAGGACAGCTTTTTGCAACAAAAACAGAGATAAGCTATTAATTAGTGCGTAGCAGAGAGAAGTTATGGCTCCCCAGTGAGATGTCAAAAACTGATCAATCTGGCAAATCTCTTTTAAACAGCAACAATTTAAGTCAAGTAAAAGAAAAATATAGAAAGAAGGGTGCTTGCCTGTTAATGCGTTCTCTCTTAGAAGATAAGGTGAACGTTCGCTTTATCAGATAGAGCTTGCTGTTAAAAATCCGTCCCACTTTCGTCGGCTGGACCTCGTCCCATAAATTAATGAGATCTGGTCGTCCCAACAAAAATAGGCTTTGAGGTTAATCTCTTCGTTTCTCCCTACCCGGGAGAAGTTTAATCAGTCAAAAAAAAAAGAAAAAACTGACTGATATATCTGAATAAGCTTCTTTTGAGGCAGGAGCCCGTCTCAAAAGCAGGCACAGGCTAAGTCACCCTTCCCGGAAGTCTAACTCCTGAAGGACAAGCTGGATCTACTGAAAATCTCCTTCTATGCAACTGTTAAAAGTCTAGGATCCCTTCCTTTTGCCTACAGTTATGCTAGGTTTGCAAATTTTTTTCCCCTGATGGCACTCCTGTGCCTTTAACACATGCTGCTGGTGAAACTTCTTTTTCCTATTGCTACACTTTATGCTAGAAAATTTTAATCTGCTGAACTTCTGCTTCTCACATAGGTGTTAAAAGGCCTAGGAGAAAACAGTAAGCAGCCCTACAGTACAAATATTGTCTGAATTTATGAAGCAGTACAGTTTTTAATACTAGTTAAAAAAATAGCATGCTAGTTCATTATAATGGTGATGGTTTTGAGTCTGGGCTTACTTCTGGTAAGTGAGAAAGGAAAGCATGTCTGAGCATATGCAGATTGCGTTCTTATTACCGCTGAGTAACTGCAGCCTCCTCTCATGCCTCTGGAATTCTCTGCCTATATTTAAACAGGGACACAGGCCCTTAAAGACAGCAGAAGTGGTGACAGGAACATCAAAAAGCTGGGGAGAATCTTTAATGCTATGTACACCCAGCATCTCCCTCTGCTGTCCCAGCAGCATAACTTTGTATTGAGTTGTATAATTTAGTATACGGTAGGGCCCCACTCATACAGCGGGTTACGTTCCGGACCCCTGCTGTAAAGCAGAACCCATTGACTAACATTGACCAAAATGGCACCCGACGGCAAAAAAACACCGTAAAAGCGGAAGAAGCGCTGTAAGAGCGGGGCCTTTCTGCAGTTGACAACCGCTGCATTAGCGGAACGCTGTAAAGCCCCCCTACTGTAAACTGCTTTGAGGATTGTCACAGAGAGTTGGGAAGTTTAGGGTTAAGTGATAGAAGATGCCTAAACTGTTTAAGTTTAACATCTTGTTGTGCCCCAAAACCCCAGTATTCCTTCCTGCCATCCTTCCTTCCTTCATAAAAGGTGTAAACAAGTTTGACCATTGTGACCTTTGTTTCACCCCTACCAATATCCTGATTCAGTTTAGGCCACTGTCCTATTTCTCAGGCAAAGTTCTATAAACGTTTAGCCAAGTCCAGTGCTAGGTGTTTTCAGCTGGAAATGAAGTTCCATGAAGTCCATGCTAGTCCTGTAGCAGGTAAGGCCCCTATCTGCATTATACATTTGAAGCAGTATCATAGAATCATAGAATAGTAGAGTTGGAAGGGGCCTATAAAGCAAGTCCAACCCCCTATTCAATGCAGAAATCCAAATCAAAGCATTCTTGACAGATGGCTGTCCAGCTGCCTCTTGAATGTCTCCAGTGTCGGAGAGCCCACTACCTCTCTAGGTAATTGGTTCCATTGTCATATGGCTCTAATGGTTAGGAATTTTTTTTCTGATGCTCAATCGAAATCTGGCTTCCTGCAACTTGAGCCCATTATTCCATGTCCTGCACTCTGGGACGATCGAGAAGAGATCCAAGCCCTCCTCTGGGTGCCAACCTTTCATGTACTTGAAGAGTGCTATCATATCTCCCCTCATATCATACCACTTTAAACAGTCATGGCTTCTCCCTGGGAGCTGTACTTTGTTAAGGGTAGTGAAAGTTGGTAGGGAGACCTCCTATTCACTTCATAGACCTACAATTGCCAGAGTGGTTTAATAATCAGTCCCTTTTCCCGGGGAACTCTGGGATTTGTAGCTCTGTGAAGGTGAATTGTACAGCCATGAGAGTGCCTATATATTGTAGCCTGCGTGAATTTTTCACATTCCGCAATGTTAAATTGAAAATACCCCCCATGCCATTCTGATGCTTCCCATAAGCTCATTCCAAAACAAAACCTTATGAAACTTATAGTCCTGAACTCAGAAACGCTTGCTTAACAACCCTGTAAATGTTCGTGGCAATACACAAAACAGTCAGAGAGAATCGAGAGTTCAAAGTCTAAAAACGGGGGGAAACCCAAACCCCTTTTGGACTTTTGTTCTGTCAGAGTTCTCATAATCTGTTGAAATTCATTAAAAACCAGCCATGTTCACAGAGTACCTGTAATCCTGTTACTGACCTTGCCCCATACTGTGACCTTCATATTCTGCAGTTTAAAAGTAAAAAAAAAATGCCTGGCTGAGTTTTAATTAATTAAAGAAATTTGGCATTGGAGTGAATGATAAGCCAGGACATGCTCAGTAAGAACCAACTTTCAGTGTTCTAAAAGCCAGACTCACAGCAGTTGGGCTTGGCTAATCAGGGGACCACACCCACACCAGACTTTGATTTCACTTGAGACAGACATGGCTTCCCACAAAGAATCCTGGGAAGTGTAGTTTGTGAAGGGTGCTGAGAGGAGATTCCTATTCCCCTGAGAGAGCTCCGGTGGCCAGAGTGGTTTAACAGTCAGCCACTCTGATTGAAGGTCTGTGAGGGGAACAGGGCATCTCCTAGCAACTCTCAGTGTTCTCAGTGTTTTCCTTTAGGAAAGGAAAGGGGCTTCCCCTCTGCCCAGTTCCCACCCACCCAATCTCCTCCTCTCCTCCTCCCCTTCCCTCCCTGCCCCTCCCCCAGGTCACTGTTGGACTATGTCCTGGGAGACCAGGGTTCAAATCCCCACACAGCCATGAAGCTCACTGGGTGACCTTGGGCCAGTCACTGCCTCTCAGCCTCAGAGGAAGGCAATGGTAAAACCACCTATGAATACCGCTTACCATGAAAATCCTATTCATAGGGTTGCCATAAGTTGGGATCGACTTGAAGGCAGTTCATTTCCATTTTCAAACATGATTGCACAGAAATAAATCCCATTGAACTCAAAAAGTATGCAAATACTCAAACCCACCCTCCGTTCTCGTCCCTCCTATTCCCTCCCTCTTGCCCTTTCCCTCCCCCTTCCTTTGCCCCTCCCCCCATCCCCTTCTAATCCCCTCCTTCCCCTTTGTCCTCCCCATGGTCAGTTTTACCAATCTTAAGCATGATTGCACGGGAGTAAATACCATTAAACTTTATAAGCAAATTATCAAACCTGCTCTCACCTCCCCCTTCCTTTGCCCCCCTCCAATCTGCTCCCCCCTTCATGGTGAAGCTTTTCCCATAGAGGCAGGCCCCGCTTATATGGCAGGTTCCGTTCCAGACCCCCGCTGTAAAGTGGAAATCACCGTAAAGCGGAACCCCATTGAGTATAATGGGGAGCGTCACACGAAAATGCCGCAAAATGCTGCAAAATTGGCAAAATCGGCTTTAAAACGGGGAATGAAAGCCGCCGCATTAGCGGAATGCCGGGAAGCTAAGCGCCGGGAAGCAGGGCCCTACTGTAATTGTATTTCCATACTGGAAACGGCACAAGGACTCTGTCCCCCCCCCCCCAGTACCAACTCTAATCCAAAGCCTGAGCTGCCATCCTATACCCACTTTCCTGGAAGTAAGCTCCATTAAATACAAAGAAACATACTTCTGAGTAGACATGTATGCCATTGTACTGTAACTACACAGTGAATTCTTAATGACTCCAGTTCCTGAAAGCAAAAAACATGCCTAAGCCTCTTTGCAAAGTTTTCACATTTGCCTTTTGGGGGGAGGGGGATTCGTTAACATTCACCCACACTTATTGTGTAGTAGTATTTGCAGAAAATAATTTCTAGGCACTACCTGATCTCAGGCAAATCCATTACAGGAAAGATTTGTCCTGATTGTTAGCGAAAAAGAAGGGCAAACTATGGAGATTCCAATGATTAGAAGAAGAAAAATAGAAGTAGGAAAAGTACACTAAAAGGGAGGAGAAAACAGCAGCTCTTTAGGACCCCAGGGATTCCTATTGCCTGGTATCTGAACAACTCACTTATCAATCACAGATTTGACTTCACTTTTTGGCTAATAACACTGACAGGCAGGAGCAGTCATGCTGGCTTATGTCACATAACTTGCTTAGGCTACAATCCAATACATGTCTAATCAGAAGTAAGCTCCATTAGGTTCAATGGGAGTTACTCCCAAGTAAGTGCATACTAGATTGCAGCCTTAGAAGGGTATCTGCACATTTTGCTCCATTTTGTTTTTGAGGAGGGCTAGAGACTTGCTTTTTTTTTTAAAAAAAGTGAAAGCTCAGATTCTGGGCTATGTGCTGGGGCAACACTGAACATCTTTGCAGATGCCATGGTGCCCACAGGCAACAGGTTGGTGACCCCTGCTTTAGTAAATATGTTTGTTAGCTGATGAATGCAACACCAAGGGATGTTGACCCATCACAGACCAAGCTACACAAAGAATGTTGTGATTAGGGTGACAATGTTTTCTTCACCTCTAATAGTTGTGTAGAAGATGGAATTTAAGCAGGTGTAGCTTGCCACCCTAACTGATTAATTAAATTATGTAACTACGGTACATGTTTGAATCAGTTCTAAAAAGCAGCAGAACAGACCTAGAGGGATGGGGAAGATAATAAGGTTAAGTAGGAGTGTTTGGAAAGCCCAAAGAAAGTTTGTGGCCCGCTAGCTGATGTCATTTGAGAATACTTGTTCTTGTAGCCCCAGAGTTAGTTGTGTGTGTTTGAGGGAGAATTTGCCTTTCATTAAAATATTATGCGGTCAAATGAGAAAAGTGAAAGTCTGTAGGAGAGTTAGTACTGTCTCACTCTGAAAGATCTTCAAGGTAATGTTTCTAGAAGGAATACTGTTCAAATGCTAACACTGATGCCTCGGTTTCCTTTAACATAGGCCGCTTGAGTATATATAATTTGTGGTTTAGGGGGAACTGCTTTATTGGTATTTGGTTAGCCAGAGTGGCACTCAATATGTGTGCCGTGGGTAAAAGAAAAAAAATATGTAGTTTGGTGTTTTTGTCCTTCCATAATGGATCACAGTGGTTCCATACAACGAGTAGCACAGAGCAAGTGAGATTATAGCTTTTCAGTTGGACCAACTGTATTCTTTGTGTCTTTCAAAAAAAATTATTGTTTGAAGTTTATTTGTCAGAGGAGCTGAGGTTTTCAATTAGCGTTGCCAACTGTCTGGGTTCAATTCTAGCCATCTCCCTGACATCCTTCTATTTAGAAGGAATCTTTTTGGACAGTGTACGTGAATGCTTATACTATCATAAAGTTGTTAGTCTTTAAGGTGCCACAGGGCTCTGTTGCATTTATATGAAAGGAATCTTGAACCATGTGGTACAGCTCAGACAGGTTTACCAATTTGTTGAGAACTAGACAAAATAACATGAGACTTGTTAAGTCAAGGAGAATTGAGTCAAAGTAGATTTGGTGGTCTCTCCTTGGAAAAACAAAAATTAAGCTTAAGCATATTTACTATGGGGTAAGTTGAACCCATTAAACTCATTGGAATCTCTGAATAAACATGCATGGGACCAGTTTAGTGTCCTCCAACTGTTTTGGACTACAACTCTCATCCAAAAGAGGAGTGTGTAGTCTGAGGATCCTCTTGGATACGGCACTGTTGCTGGAGGCACAAGTGGCCCCTGTGTCTAGGAGTGCTTTTTACCAGCTTTGGCTGGTGCACCAGGTACAGCAGGGGTTGCCAAACCTTTTGGACCAAAGGGCACATTTCAAATTTTGAGAGAGTGCTGGAGGCGCCAATTACAAAATTGCTGACATGGGGTATCACATAACACAAATTAGAGAGTAGTCATGGTGAAGCTTTTACCATAACTGTATTTCTATACTAGAAAAGGCTTGACCTGTTGAATTTCTGCCTGCCATACATCTGTTAAAGGCAAAAAACCCTTTCCCCTCCAATACCAATTCTAAACCAAAGCCTAGGCTGCCATCCTTGTGCCCACTTACCTGGAAGTGAGCCCCGTTAAACACAAAGAAACTTAATTCTAAGCAGAAGTATGCCATTCTATTATACGTTAACTATACAGTCAATTCTTAATGAGGCCCTGGTCTTTAGCTCCTTGAAGCAGAAAACATGCCTAATCTCTTTGTAAAGTTTTCACATTTGCCTTTGAGGGGGAGGAGAGTCTTTAGCATTCACCCACACATATTGTATAGTAGCATTTACAGAAAATAACTTGTAGGAACTGACTAATCTCAGGGAACCCAGCACAGGAAAGATGCATCCTGGTTGCTTGGGAAAAGGAAGGGCAAAGTATGGAGATTCCAAGGATTACAGGGGGGGGGGAGACAGAAACAGGAAATGTGCACTAAAAGGAGGGAGAGAACAGCAGCTCTTTAGGACCACAGGAATTCCTACTTCCTGGTGTCCAAAAAAACTCACTTATCAGTCACAGCTCTGACTTCACTCATTGGCTAATGACACTGACTAGCAGGAGCAGCCAGGCTGGCTCATTTCACATAAATTGCTTAGAAGGGTATCTGCACATTTTGCTCCATACCTTTCTTTTTAGGAGGTCTGAGGACTTACTTTTTAAAAAATAAGAAAGCTCAGATTCTTGGCTACCTGCTGGGGGCTTCACTGAAGGTATTCACGGGTGCCATGGCACCTGCAGGCAACAGGCTGGCAACCCCTGAGCTACAGCAACTCCTGGATGGGGGGCTACAGCAATGTATGCATTGGTGACTTCAAGACTGATTTAATGTAATGTGCTGTGTGAGGGGTTGCCCTGAAAGCTGCTTTGGAAGCTGCACCTAGTGCAGAATGTGGTGGCTAGTCTGCTGAATAGGGGAGCCTGTGAGTGATGCCGTCGGGAGTCATGTGCTCCCAGCAGGGTCACCCATGGCAGTAAGGTCAAGGGAGAGGAACCAGACAAAGAACGATCCAAGATAGTCCTCAACGGCAGAATAGGCAGAGGATAACAATGGGTACATTACAATGGCTGTGAAGGTGGATGAAGGCTGCAGCAGATAAAAGACTTCCAATCATCGTGGTATCCATGCCATTGAATCAAAGCCTTTTTCTGTCAAGATTGTGTGTTAATCGTCATGCGCCAATCTCCCCACATAAAACAAAGTCACAAAGTCACGCACAGGTGTCTTCCAAGCAAAGACCTTATCTTGGAAGACAATCTTACTCGGCCATGAGTGATCGCCAATGAATGAATGACTAAGCCAAATATAAGGTGTTAACCTATAAAGCTCTACACATCTTGAAGCCAGGGTACTTGGAGAAACATCTCCCAAATAAACCTGCCTGAGCACTGAGATTTTCAGAAGTGGCCCTCCTGGTGATGCCACAGCTTGCTGAGGTTCATTATAGTGTCAACCTAGGGGAGGACTTTATCCATGGTGGTACCTGAATAGTGCCTCCAATATTGAAGGCAGTGTGCGGAGGGATATGAGTGGGAGAGTATTATTGCACTCGTGTCCTATTCATGGGCTTCCCATAAGCATGTGGTTGGCCGGCGCAGAAACAGAATTCTGGACTAGGCAGGCCTTTGGTCTTGTTCTATTATCAACATCTAACGTTCCTATTCTGTTGATTCTGGGTTAAATACTATTACTTTTGCTATTTCTCTTTTAGGCCATTCCATATAGAACCTGCAAATATTGTTACGGTGAATAATGATATGCAGAGAGTTACAAATGAAGCCTCAGCAATGAATAAGCGGATCCATTACTACAGCAGGCTCACTTCACCTTCAGACAGAGCATTGGTAAGAAAAATATAGGTTATTGTAAACCTTCAGATATGGGAGCTCCAAATAAACCACAGGCTGTAACCCGTGATTACCAAGTTTGTTCTTGGCTTACCACTCATGGTTTGTTTGAGGGAGACAAACAATGAGCCCAAGTTTACACATAATGCTGAGCTGAACCATGGCTCAACCCTGTAGTGTGGCAGGAGTAGGGAAGGAGTGAAGCAGCTGCAATTTTTCTAACGATGCTCGTTCATACTTAGCCATGGTTTGGCTTGGTGTTACGTGTGAATGAAGCCATTGACTGATGGAGCTGATGAAATTTTATTGCTTGGGCTTCAGTCCTACACACATTTACCTACGAGTAAACCCCATGTAATTTAACTGATCTTACTTCTAGGTTTTGTAAGCATCATATACTGGACATGTGCATATTGTTGGGATAGCAGCTTGAACTTTGGTCGGGCTTGAATGGGTTAAGACAAATAGAGAAAGGGGCCTCCAAGGTTCCCAGGCTGTCTCACTGTCTTTGGTTTTCTGTGCTGACCTGTACTTCAAAGGCTAAACCAGGGATTGCTGACCTCACTTTCCAACTTCCTTCCTTTTTTGCTGTCTTGGGAAAGTGGAGACATCATAGTCTCTTGCCTCTCTCTCGCATAACATGAGGGCAAACACCAAGCTTGGTCTCTGCGTCTCCAGCTTAGTTAGCCAGAACTAGGATCTTTCCTACCTATTAACTACATATTTCCTAAATAAACAAATTTGTCATTTTCAAGCCTAAAGTCTCAGTGTGACTAAATCAGGAAAAGTGTGCTACTTCAGTAAGGATTCACATATACACACACAAAGTTCGCTTAGACACTGTAAGCAGACTTCAGCTGGCACGCATAACATTTTCTTTTTTCTTTTTGTTTTCTCTCCTTTCAGTTTTTTAGAAATATTATTTTCCTCAAGCACACAGTATATATGTTTTGCTCTATGGGGTGAGAACTACCTTTGTGAAAGTATGTTGCTTACTGTCAGACTGATCCATATGTTACATACAAAACAGCTTTGTTTGCTAAGGCAGCAAAACATATTCGTGCAATTACGAGTGCGATTGCAGTGGATTGTACAGGGAATTTGTTAAATTGAATTTGTCTGTACTTCGTTATTGAATACTTATTTTCTTTGTTTGTAATGGCTTTTAGTCAAATACAATAAGATGATGATGAAGATGACTTATGTTTTGTATAAGCTCAAATAGTTAAACAACGTTTACACTGTTGCATTTCAAGTAAGCTCTGTTGCACTCAGTGGTGCTTACTTCTGCATTCATAGGTTCAACTTGTAAGACACATTGAGCTCTAAGAGAGGCAGCTTTTCAGCCAGCTGAAAGGCAACCTTTGGCTTTTAATAAGATGCACAACTAATTGTACAAAGCAGTGACACCATTTAAACATCTAGTCTGTAGTAAGAAAAAATCTAAATGGGTGCAAACTGAAAAAGAATCAAGCTCCACCCTCCCTAGTTTTTTTTGTGGAACTAGATCTGCTTGCTCCACTTGATTAGCATAGATAAGATAAATGCACAAGCATTCACCTATAAAGTGACTGGCTCCAGCTTCCCTCTCCACCCTATCTGAATTTGAGCCAATCTGTCACAAACAATAGCTAAATTTTGTAATCTCATTCACTTCACAGAAGAGGGAAGGGGTTCCATTGCCATTTGTCAAAGCCTGTGTATGATCACCTAGCAAGCAACTGGGATGAGTAAGGCAAAAGCATTTTCTGTGTCAACATCTTCCCAGC
Organism: Rhineura floridana; assembly: GCF_030035675.1. Classification (NCBI taxonomy): domain Eukaryota; kingdom Metazoa; phylum Chordata; class Lepidosauria; order Squamata; family Rhineuridae; genus Rhineura; species Rhineura floridana. Next base: position 36,062,951 of record NC_084480.1, on the reverse strand, counting down.
TTTCCAAAGATGGTTGGAGGTCTGCTGCATTTGAATGCATTGATATCAAAACTGATGATCGGGGTGCTGTCTCTTGACCTGTTCAAAATCTAGACATGCAGGGGCAAAAAGATGGTTGGAGGTGTTTGTGATCCTCCAAATTCTGGATTTGCATAAATAGTACTGACTTCCTTTGTCTTTGCTGGTTATGTACTTTGAGAATGCATGCTTGACTTAACTAAAAACAGCACTGAAACGTTCTCATAAGCTGGAGTAACAATTAGGATGCCTACAGCCACTGTTGAATTTTATAATGCAGTCCCAAAGAGCATGCATTTTGACATGGAGGCATTTACTTTATGCTGGTTCTTAGGAGAAGCCATTTCTTGTGTAATGATTACAGACTACATACCTTACTTTGTAAGTCTAACTTGAGTAGGTCTCCATGCTGTGCAATGCCTTGTGATTCACATGGTTGATTAGTCTAGAGTAAAAAGCAAAAAAAAGGGCTCAGTTAATTAATTAGTCTTCTCTGTGATTGACTTGTTGTCCAGTAGTAGAACTCGTGCTAGATGCGTGAAGCTACTGTGATGTAGTGCTTAGAATCCTGGACCAGGACCAGTGATACCCATGTTCAAATCCCCACTCAGACTTGAAACTTGGACCAGTCATCACCTCTCAGCCTAACCTACCTTACAGGGTTGTTGTGAGGATAAGAGGGAGGAAGGGAAAAGAACCATGTACACTGCCCCGAGCTCCATGAAGGCAGGATATAAATACAGTTAAGTAAATGTGAGGCCACAAGTTGATTCCATGGCATCTCCGCTTAGAGAATCTTAGGTATCAGGGCTGGAAAAAGACTGTACTTGAAGCTCTGGAAACCTTCTGTTGATCAGAGAAGTCAGTGCTAGATGGACCAACTGTTTGACTTGGTATATAGGACATCACCTTGTATTTTTATATATAGGGCACAGGCCAGTGCTTGACCAGGACTTACAAATGGTTATTCTCCATTGTTTGCCCATAGAATGTTGTCATAGGAAAAAACAGGGAGGCCTAGGCATGTAAGACCTGCTGGACCATGGCCCCAAAGTGCTATTTAAATGAACAAACAATTACAGGAATTATAAAACTTCTCTGCCAGTCTGTGAACGTATGTTTGATTCAGCGATCAACAGTATTCAGGTTTGTAGGGAGGTGATTCAGATTTACAGAATGTTAGGATATTATACTTCCATAGGCAACATACCCAGGTGTAGTTCTTGGTGGTGGCACGGGGGGGGGGAAGGCACGTTGCATTGGGATTCTCTTGAATTCTTCAGCAAAAATAGTAACTTAGCTTTCAAGTATGCTGTACACTACAAAAGGTGATCTTAAATCCCATTTCATTAATGATAAAGTTGGGGGGAGGGCAGACTGCCAGATCAATGCCAACCCTTTTGAGGTGAACATGGCTTGTGTTAGGACCAATCGGTGTTGCATCTATAGAGAAACTGGAGTAGGGTTTTATCTGAACTAGGACTGAGTAGTCCTGAAATCTGTCTTCAGTACCTGGCATCAATCAGCCTTAGAATGATAGAATAGTAGAGTTGGAAGGGGCTTTTAAGGCCATCAAGTCCAACCCCCTGCTCAATGCAGGAATCCAAATGAAAGCATTTCCCAACAGATGGCTGTCCAGCTGCCTCTTGAATGCCTCCAATGTCGGAGAGCCCACTACCTCATGTCTTGGAACATGAGAAGTAATACTAAAGGAGTGTTTACCTCTGAGTATCTTCATAGTGTCTTTCCCTTGCTTACTGAGCAACTATGAGCAAAGCTCCCATATCTAGATAGGGAGGCAACAGTATTAGTACCAAATTGGAGCATCAGAGGCTTGCACTGTAGCTAATGTTTTGTATTCTCATCTTTTGTTAGGTGGCTCCTGATCATGTTCTTCCTGCTCCAGAAGAAATCTATGTGTATAGCCCATTAGGAACTGCTTTAAAAATAGATGGCTGTACTGATGGTTATGGCAAAAACTCAAGCATAGTAACGATGTATGTGAAATGCCGTCCAAGCATGGCGGATATGAAGTGTATTATTTATCACAAATTCACAATTTAAATGTTAAAAGAAAAAACCTCAATTAATTTAAGTTTCTCGTATTTCTTTGTGTCCATATTTCCCCCACCCTCAGATTTATGATCTGGAATACAATGCTGGGCACCTCTATATTAAGTATTCCCTGGGGAATAAAGCAGGTAAGGCAACTTAAGTGGCTGTCATGAAAAATATGTACATGGTAAATCTTGCATAGCAACTGGGGGTGTAATTTGATTTACAGCAATGTTATGATTTGCTAATGCATTTCTTTTTTAAAAAAATTTTTAATAGGCAGGATTTACCACTGGAATCATTACTATTTTGCTAATGGGCATGTTGACACTTTACTGCTGCTACAGAGTTCTGAAATCAAGGACAATGATACGTAAGTATACGTTTCAGTACTATTCATCTGTGTGATTGTGGTGTTCTGCTACAGAGAAATCTTTCCACAGTGACTTTTGTACTGTAGGCTGTGGGATATGTTCTGACACAACTATGCAATTCTAAAGGTGCACCAATCACAGAGTTGAAAGTATTTAGCCTTACTGTAGCCTGCATGAGCTGAAAAGCATGCACTAAAATATCCAGTGTTTCTCTGTGGCTGCACATTGCAGGGGAAGACTGGATGTAGTAAACAAGGTGTCTTTAGAGAAGAGAGCCGTTCCTGATATCACTGAGTAACTCCTAAACATGCCTTGCATTAGCACATGACTCCCTAAGGCAGCTGCTGGGACCCTAGCAGGGCCCACCACTGCTTTGATACCTGCCCCTGCTGCCCTGTGCTAAGTGGGTAAGTATGGCATCCTAATGTTTTACTATGCCCTAGAGTTGGGAACTCTGAGGTTATAAACAGTGGCTCTAATCTGCTTGACACTGATTGCAGTGCTGCTGCCTGCTGGAAACCTCCAAAGTACGAGTGGGGTTTATCAGAGTGCTTACTAAGGACCCCTTTTCATCAGGAGCTGTCCAAGCTAACCCACTTCGAAATCCACTGTGATATAGTACATTACACTTGCTGTGTACAATAACTGTTCTTGAAACAAACCATTAACATTGTGCTATAAATGGCACTCCTCTAGGATGCACACCTTAAAGTGGGAGGGGGTTTGAGAGTGTCGAAGATGCTGAGAGCAATGCCATCAGGAATCTAGACCAAGAGGCTAGCCTCCTAGCAGGGTCACCCAAGGTGGAATGGTCAAGAGACACCAGACTAAGATGCATCCAAACTCAGAGGAAGGCAATGGTAAACCACCTCTGAATACCTCTTACCACGAAAACCCTATGAACAGAGTATCCAAAATGCATCACGAGATAGTGCTGGAAGATGAGACCCCCAGGTCAGAAGGCACTCACCGAGCTACTGGGGAAGAACAAGTATGAGTAGTGCTGTGACTAATGACGCAGCTGGGTCAAAGCCGAAAGGAAGCCCAGAGGCTGATGTGCACAGATGCGAAAGGGGAGTCCAGAGTTGTACAATGTACACAAAAGGAACATGGAATGTGAGAAGCACGAACCAGAGGAAGTTAGAAATTGTCAAGCAAGAAATGGAATGCATCAACATTACAATACTTGGTGTGAGTGAATTAAAATGGCCGGGAATGGGACATTTTCAATCAGGCAACTACAAAATATTTTATGCAGGAAACGAGAAATTAAGAAGAAATGGGGTTGCTTTAATAGTGAGAAGTGATGTAGCAAAAGCAATTAGGAGCTATAATGCAAGGTCTGAGCGAGTGGTATCAGTGAAACCTATTAACATAACCATCATCGAAGTCTGCACTCCCAAAGGGAAACGCAGAAGAGGAATTGGAGAGATTTTACGCAGAAGTACAGGAGGAAATTGATCACACACCAAGACGTGCTGATATTCATGGGGGACTGGAATGCAAAAGTAGGGAACAGAGAAGAACTAGGAATTGTGGGAAAATGGGGCATAGGAGACAGAAATGAAGCAGGAGAAAGACTTACTGAATTCTCTGAAGCCAATAATTTGTTTCTAGCTAACACATTTTTTGAGCAACCAAGAAGACGACTGTACATGTGGACATCACCAAATGGTCAATATAGGAATCAAATTGATTATATAATTGGTAGCAGAAATGGAGAAGTCCCATACTTTCTTCAAAAACAAGACCAGGAGCAGACTGTGGTACAGATCATGAACTGGTCATATAAAAAATCAGAGTAAAGCTAAAGAAGAACAACAAAGCATTCATAATGCCAAAATACAATTTAAATAACATCTCAGAAGAATATAAAGATCAGACAAGGAACAGATTTGAGGCTTTAAACTTAGCTGATAGAGAACCAGAAGAACTATGGAGTGAAGTCAGAGACATTATCAGGGAAGAATGCAAAAAGACAATACCTCTAGTTAAAAAGAGAGAAAGACCTCAGTGGATGACTGAAGAAACTCTTAAAATGGTTAAAGAGAGAAGGAAAGCAAAAGGAGGTAGAAACATGGTCAGAACCCTAAATGCAATAAAACAGTGACTAGTACGTAGGAACAAAGAACTATTACAATAGTTATTGTATAGAAATAGAAGAGGACAACAAAAAAGGGTAGAACAAGAGCCCTATTCCAAAAGATTAGAGAAATGAAAGGGAAATTTAAACCAAGAGCAGGGATGTTGAATAATCAACAGGGGAACACACTGACTGACCGAGATGAAATAAAAGGAAGATGGAAGCAATACACTGAAGAACCCTATAAAAGAGATGCAAGGGTGACAGATTCATTCACAGAGGAACTGTATGATGAACCAGAAATTTTAGAATGTGAGGTGAAAGCTGCTCTTAAAATAGTTGGAAGAAACAAATCACCAGGAACAGATGGCATACCAATAGAGTTGCTACAAGCTACTGAGACTGAATCTGTCCAAATTTTGAGAAAAATTTGTCAGCCAATATGGAAAACTAAATAATGGTCCACAGACTGGAAGCATTCAATATATATCCCAATTCCAGAGAAAAGGGATCCCAGGGAATGCAGTAATTATCGAACTATTGCCTTAATATCCCATGCAAGTAAAGTAATGCTCAAGATTCTGCCTATTTGCTACAGGGCCAAGTTCAAGGTCCTAGTTTTGGCATACAAAGCCCTATACAGCTCGGGACCAGGATACCTGAAAGACTGTCTTACTACTTATATGCCCAGTCGATCACTACGCTCTGCAGGTGATGCAGATGCCATCTTATCAGGAGGTTCGTTCTGCACAATATAGGAAACGGATCTTTAGTGTGGCGGCACCTACCCTGTGGAATTCCCTCCCTTTGAATATTAGGCAGGCGCCATCTCTGTTATCTTTTCAGTGCCTTTTGAAGACTTTCCTCTTTCAACAAGCCTTTTGAGGCCTATCCCAGTCTGCATGTGTGTCAGAATTATTTAATGTTTTTTAATAATGTTTTTAACCCTTTTTAAGGTTGTTTTCTATAATGTTTTTAATGCTGTTTTGTTTGAATGTATTTTAAGATCTGTTTTTATGATGTTTTAAAGTTTTTTAGTGCTTTGTTTGCTGCCCTGGGCTCCTGCTGGGAGGAAGGGCGGGATACTAAATAAATAAATAAATAAATAAATATTCTACAACAAAGGCTGTTACCATATATGGAGTGAGAAATGCCAGATGTCCAAGCTTTAGAAAAGGAAGAAGTACAAACATACGTTGGATAATGGAATGGACCAAGGAATTTCAGAAGAAAATCGCCCTGTGCTTTATAGATTACAGCAAAGTCTTTGATTGTATACATCATGAAAAACTATGGAATGCTTTAAAAGAAATGGGGGTGCCACAGCATCTGATTGTCCTGATGCAAAGCCTATACTTTGGACAAGAGGCTACTGTAAGGGCAGAATATGGAGAAACCGATTGGTTCCCAATCAGAGAGGGTGTGAGACAGGGGTGTATTTTATCATCCTATTTGTTTAATCTAGATGAAGAACATATCATACGGAAAGTGGGATTGGACCAAGATGAAGGAAGTATGAAAATTGGAGGGAGAAATATCAATAATTTAAGATATGCAGATGATACCATACTACTAGCAGAAAAAATTTAAATATACTGCCTTCAAGTAGATTCTGACTTATGGCGACCCTATGAACAGGGTTTTCATGAGGCTGACCCAAGGTCACCCCGTGAGCTTCATGGCTATGTAGGGATTCGAACCTTGATCTCCCAGGTCATAGTCCAAGACCTCAACCACTACACCTCACTGGCTCTCTTACTAGCAGAAATCAGGAATGATTTGAAACCAATGCTGTTGAAAGTTAAAGAGGAAAGCACAAAAGCAGGACTACAGCTGAATGTCAAGAAGACTAAAGTAATGACAACAGAAGATTTAGGTAACTTTGAAGTTGACAGTGAGAACATCGAACTTGTCAAGGATTATCAGTACCTTGGCACAGTCATTAACCAAAATGGAGACAATGGTAAAGAAATCAGAAGAAGGCTAGGACTGGGGAGGGCAGCTGTGAGAGAACTGGAAAAGGTCCTCCAATGCAAAGATGTTTCCCTGAACCCTAAAGTCAGGATCATTCAGACCATGGTATTCCCGATCTCTACGTATGGATGTGAAAGTTGGACAGTGAAAAAAGCGGATAAGAGAAAAATCAACACATTTGCAATGTGGTGTTGGCGGAGAGCTTTGCACATACCATGGACTGCGAAAAAGACAAATAATTGGGTGTTAGAACAAATTAGACGAGAACTATCATTAGAAGCTAAAATGATGAAATTAAGGTTGTCATACTTTGGTGACATAATGAGAAGACATAGAACCATAGAATAGTAGAGTTGGAAGGGGCCTATAAGGCCATCAAGTCCAACCCCCTGCTCAATGCAGGAATCCAAATCAAAGCATTCCTGACAGATGGCTGTCCAGCTGCCTCTTGAATGCCTCCAGTGCCGGACATCCCACTACCTCTCTAGGTAATTGGTTCCATTGCCGTATGGCTCTAACAGTTAGGAAGTTTTTCCTGATGTCCAGTCGAAATCTGGCTTCCTGCAACTTGAGCCCATTATTCCGTGTCCTGCACTCTGGGATGATCGAGAAGAGATCCTGGCCTCCTCTGTATGACAACCTTTCATGTACTTGAAGAGTGCTATATATCTCCCCTCAGGCTTCTCTTCTCCAGGCTAAACATACCCAGTTCTTTCAGTCTCTCCTCATAGGGCTTTGTTTCCAGTCCCCTGATCATCCTTGCTGCCCTCCTCTGAACCTGTTCCAGTTTGTCTGCTTCGTTCTTGAAGTGCAGAGACCAGAACTGGAGGCAGTACTCAAGATGAGGCCGTACTCAAGATGAGGCCTAACCAGTGCTGAATAGAGGGGAACTAATACTTCACGCGATTTGGAAACAATACTTCTGTTAATGCAGCCTAAAATAGCATTTGCCTTTTTTGCAGCCACGTAGCACTGTTGGCTCATATTCAGCTTGTGATCAATGACAATTCCAAGATCCTTCTCACATGTCGTATTGCTGAGCCAAGTATCCCCCATCTTATAACTGTGCATTCGGTTTCTTTTTCCTAAGTGTAGAACTTTGCATTTATCCCTGTTGAATTTCATTCTGTTGTTTTCAGCCCATGCTCCAGCCTATCAAGGTCCCTTTGAATTTTGTTTTTGTCTTCCATGGTATTAGCTGTGCCCCCCAATTTTGTAGCATCTGCAAATTTGATAAGCATGCTCTGTACCTCCTCATCCAAGTATTTAATAAAAATATTGAAGAGCACTGGGCCGAGGACCAAGCCCTGTGGTACCCCACTCGTTACTTCCAACCAGTTTGAGAAGGAACCATTGATAAGCACTCTTTGAGTACGATTGTGGAGCCAACTGTGGATCCACCTGATAGTTGTTCCGTCCAGCTCAAGTTTAGCTAGTTGCTAATCAGAATATCATGGGGCACTTTATCAAAAGCTGTGCTGAAGTCAAGATATATTATGACCACAGCATTCCCACAGTCTACAGGGGAGGTTACCTGATCAAAAAACGAGAAAGATTAGTTTGGCAGGATTTGTTGGCTCCTAGTAATCACTGCATTGTTTTCAAGGTGCTTACAGATTGACTGCTTTATAATCTGCTCCAGAATTTTTCCAGGGATTGATGTTAGGCTGACTGGTCTATAGTTCCCCAGTTCTTCCTTTTTGCCCTTTTTGAAAATAGGGACAACATTAGCCTCCAGTCATCCAGCACTTCACCAGTCCTCCATGATTTTGCAAAGATAATAGGCAGTGGTTCTAAGAGTTCTTCAGCCAGTTCCTTCAATACTCTAGGATGCAGTTTATTGGGCCTTGCCGACTTGAACTTGTTCAAAGTGATTACGTATTCTTTGACCATTTGTCTATCAATCTCAAGCTCCAATCCTGCCCCTTCTACTTCATGTTTCCTGAGAGGGTCATAGACCCTTGTTTGGGAGAAGACTGAGCCACAGTAGGAATTGAGCACTTCTGCCTTTTCTTTGTCATTTATTTTTATTTTATTTATTTGTTAAATTTTTATACCGCCCCACTATCATAGCTCTCTGGGCAGTGTACAACAAGAATACAAATAGATAACAATAAAATTCCATAATATAATGCAACAAAAACATAAATAAAAATAATAAATCAGAATCAATTACAACAAACTTAAGAACTAAATTAAAATTAGATTAAAATGCTTTGGAAAAGAGGAAGGTTTTAACTTGGCGCCAAAAAGATAGCAATGTCGGCACCAAGCGCACCTCATCGGGAAGACTATTCCACAGTTCGGGGGCCACCACCGAGAAGGCCCTAGTTCTTGTTGACACCCTCAAGCCTCGCTATGAGTCGGAACGCGGAGGAGGGCCTTCGATGTAGAACGCAGTGTACGGGCAGGTTCATATCGGGAGAGGCGTTCCAACAGATATTGTGGTCCTGCGCCGTATAAGGCTTTATAGGTTAAGACCAACACTTTGAATCTGGCCCGGAAGCGTATTGGTAGCCAGTGCAAGCGAGCCACCCTCACCGCTCCTAAGTACAGCTTAGTAGAGGCACTTACCAGCGCATGGTTGCATCTGTCGGGAGTTTGCCTCCACCTCCGCTCAAGCCATCTCCTATCTTGTTTCATCGCTCTCAGCTCTGGAGTGTACCATGGAGCTGTATGAGCTCTACACAGGAGAGGGCGCGCAGGAGCAATCGTGTCAACAGCCCGGGTCATCTCCGCATTCCACAGTTCGACCAGGGCTTCGACAGGAGCGCCAGTCTTATCAGCCGGAAAATCCCCCAGAGCCCTTTGAAAACCTTCAGGATGCATTAGTCTCCGGGGGCAGACCAATTTAGTAGGTCCCCCATCCTTGCAGAGGGGAGAAGCCACTGTGAGTCTAAACTTCAGCAACCGGTGATCTGTCCATGACAAAGGGAGAGATGTAAAACTCCCCACATCCAGATCACCATCTCCATGTCCAGTAGCAAAGATAAGATCTAGAGTATGCCCCAACACATGTGTTGGGCCACTAACATATTGGGGCAGCCCCATGGTTGTCATGGAAGCCATGAAGTCCTGAGCCTCCCCAGATAAAGTAGCCTCGGCATGGATGTTGACATCCCCCAGTACCAATAGTCTGGGGGATCTCAGCAATACCTCCGAGACCACTTCCGTCAGCTCAGTTAGGGAAGCCGTTGGGCAGCAAGGTGGGCGGTACACCAACAGGATTCCCAGTCTGTCCCTCTGACCCAACACAAGGTGCAAACACTCCAGGCCAGTAACTACATGGACATGGTGCTTGATGAGTGAGATGGAACTCTTACAGACCACAGCGACCCCCCCTCCCCGACCCTCGGATCTACCATGATGCTGAACCAAGTACCCCGGTGGGCAAAGCTGGGAAAGACTAACTCCTCCCTGCTCACCCACCCAGGTCTCGGTTATGCATGCCAGATCGGCTGCCTCATCCACAATCAAATCATGGACGAGGGGTTTTTTATTATGTACCGATCTGGCATTTAAAAGCAGCCATCTGTTGTCATTTTGCCATCCTCATTGAGTAGCTGTGCTACCATTTCTTTTCTCTGTCTTTTACTATGGACGTACCTAAAGAAAGCTTTTTTGTTGCTTTTAGCATCCCTCTCTAACCTCAGCTCATTCTCAACTTTAGCCTTCCTGACACCATCCCTGCAATTCCATGATACCTGCCTGTACTCTTCCTTTGTGACCTGGCCTTCTTTCCACTTTCTGTATGTGTCCTTTTTTGTTTTCAGGTCATCTCTAAGCTTTTTGTGAAGCCACAATGGCTTCTTCTGCTGTTTCCCCCTTTTTTCCTTGTTGGAATTGTTTGCCATTGCGCTTTTAGAATTTCCTTTTTTAGAAACTCCCATCCATCTTGGACTCCTTTTCTCATTAGGGTCGCTTGCCATGGAACCATACTTACAATTGTTCTGAGTTTATTAAAATCAGCTTTGCTAAAGTCCAGGGTGTGCAAATGGCTAAATCAAGAATTCAAGTATTGAATGATTCACTAGAAAAGACAATAATGCTGGGAAAAACAAAAGGAAGTAGAAAAAGAGGAAGACCAAACAAGAGATGAATTGATTCCATAAAGGAAGCCTTACAAGATCTGAACAGGGTGGTTTATGCTATTGGAGGTCGCTGATTCATAGGTTCGCCATAAGTCATAATCGTGAAGGAACATAACAACAGTAAATGGCAATGAATAAGGGCCAGTGCACATGAGTATATTGTGTGTGGTGGGGTTACAGGAGTTTAATGCAACAGGGAAGAACCTATGGTTCCCTATATGTTGTCTGACTCCCAACTCCCATCAGCCCCAGCCTGCCTTTCCAATGGTTAGAGATGATGCGAGTTGTAATCCAGCAATATCTTCAAACTCACAGGTTGCCCATTTCTGGTTTAATAGGTCTATGCAAGTCCACATTTACTGCACCATTGTTTTGAAGTCTTTTAGTTTCTGCAGTGACAGGGAAAGCTATAGCAGGTCTCACAGTTTTATCTGGCTACTATATGATCGTTAGTTCATGACTGTTACTTTACAAAGTTGGACTCCATGTGCAGTCTAGTGCATATTTGTTTGTACCAGTACCTGGGAAATGTTCCCATCTGCAATTGCTTGCTTTCATTCATACAACTCGCCGTTATAGAAGTGTATAGCATTATGCATGTCATGGAGGAAGTGGATAGAGGAAAGTTTTTCTCCCTCTTGCATAAAAATGAACTCATGGACACCCAACAAAGATGAATGTTGGAAGATTCAGGACAGACAAAAGATGGAATTCACTCACAAGAGAGGCAGTGATGGCCACCAACTTGGATGGCTTAAAAAGAGGATTAGACAAATTCATGAAGGACACAGCTATTAATGGCTACTAGCCACGATAGCTATATTCTACCTCCATGGTCAGAGGCAGTATGCTTCTGAATACCAGTTGTTGGAAACCGCAGGAGGGGAGAGTGCTCTTGTGCTCCATTCCTGCTTGTGGACTTCCCATAGGCATCTGGTTGGCCACTGTGAGAAAAGGATGCTGGACTAGATGGGCCATTGTTCTGATCCAGCAGGCTCATATAGAATTAACTTGACTCTAATTAAAGTCCCATGGATTATTTGATCATGCTTTAATACCATGTTTCTTAGCTTTCCAATACTTAATAATTATCAATTTAGAGGAAATTTGACAAGAATTTTATGTCCCTTGCCACTCTTGGAAATTGCACCTGGCAACCATATGCAATGCCTATCTACGGATGAGGTTTTATGTCAGTGGTGTTCTGTGCAGGTCCTTTTTTATGTCAAATCTCCCCAGAAAAACTAATTGGTAGTAATTTCCCATAGTTTTTTTTTTTAATATGTCAACAACCCTTCTTCTATTTGCTGATGGTGGTTATTTGAAATGCTGTAATTGTATTTTAGATATTTTGGTTACTATTATTTTTTAAAATGTAAGCTACCTTTGTTCCCAAGTGGAAAGGCCAGGGAATCAAGATTAAAAACAAATTTAAAACATGAATTTTAAGTTGTTTTAATCATGTGGAAGAAATAGGACAAAATTGGATCCAGCTTATAAGGGTAAGGTTGTACACAGAATTCTCAACTGTGTTCAGTTGCAAATTTCTCTTCAGGTCTTTGCTGCTTTAATTTATGCAGATAAATAGCAAAACACACTTTTTTTTTACTCTGTTAGGATATTGGGACTTAAGTTGTCTCTGTTGTTTATCTTCACAATACATATTAATCTGTGAAACCAGCACAGGATTAGATTAGTAAACCCTAGTATTAACCCTCTACTTGATGGATGACCTTTTTTCCCCCTAGCTTCAACAGATACCTCAACTTGGGAATTTCCAGATGTTTGCAAGTATTATTTTGGATCCTTTGGTCAATGGTCTAGTCTTTTGTTTTCATTGGTGTCTCTTGTTGGAGCCATGATGGTTTACTGGGTGCTCATGTCCAATTTCCTTTTCAACACAGGAAAATTTATATATAGTAAGTAATTTTTTCTTTTAATTCCTTGCAGCTGGGCTTTGGTTTTCCTGCTTGACAAATAAGATGGAAAAACTCATGATTGCATTTGTTAAAAATCATTTCAACCTACATTTCAATTATGTGTGTCGTCCTGTGTTTATTGTAAGCAACTTTGGGCATTGTCATCTGTGGAAAAGTGGCATATAAATAAAATAACTTGCAGTGCAATCCTATACCAGTTTTCCCAGAAGAAAGTCTTGTTATGTTCAGTGGGACTTGCTGCCAGGTAAATGGGTATAAGATTTGACAATCTCACCCAACTTAATTATGTTATTTGCCAAATGTCATTCACTGGATATTTAAAGCGCCAACACCACAAAGAGAATATCTGTAGGCTACTAAGGCTGCTGTCGTATACCCACTTACCTGGGAATCAGCCCCACTGTACTCAGCAGGACTTGTTTCTGAGAAGACATGTAAAGGATTGCACTGCAAATTATTCTGTATATATGCATGCACTTTTCCAAAGTAGAAGGTACCCAAAGTTGCTGACTATAAACATAAAATAACATAAAAAAGATTTATAATTGAAAATAATGATCAACCATATCAATACATTCAAATAAAATCAAAGCATAGTATAAAATAAAGGTGGGGAAGCCCTGATCCACAGGCCAGATGTAGCCTACAGCCTGATCTCATCAGGCCCTCTGGGTCTTCTCTCATTCTGCAGTTGTTAAGCTGAAAGGGGAAAAGTCTTTGATGTTGTGATATGCATGCAGTTGTAGCTCCTTCCTCAGAAGGTCTGTGACGAGAAGATCAAAGAGGAGGGGGAAAGGTTTAAGTAGAGCCATAGACTTGATGTCCATGCATTTTGCAGTTGTGTACATGCAATTTTCACTATGCAATGGCATTTTGAAGCTTTTGAATAGTGGTAAGATAGACCTTGCAATTCAGCTTGTTGTTTGCATTCTGTAATTGCTAAGTTCCTTTTGCCTTGCACAGTCAAGGCAGATAAAGGGTGTTGAAGAGCTTTGAAAAATTGTAAAACAAAAAGTCTGTGGAGAACACCGAAGGTGAAACTGAGTGAGATTATTACGAATTAAATACATGTCTTGTTTGCATGGGAAATAGCTTTGTGTGTGTAATGATGGTGTGTGATTTTTGTGAGAGTGTTCTGCCTGCAGTATTGAAGTATGGCACAAAGACATTTCTACTGTGGTGATGAAGCCCTCAGCCCAAAAAGGCTTTCCATGAAATAATACAATCCATACATAAAACAATTCTTGCTACACTGGGTAGACATTTTTATCGAGGGGTCCACTATAGCTCCAAGATCTCGTTCCTGGTTAGTCAGTACCACGATTTTGAACTGTCCCGGCTTATTCAAAATAAATTCTGAAAAATAAATAGATCCTAGAAGTAGAAAATAAATTGTTGCGTGTTCTGTAGCATAGAACAAAACCAAGTGTATGTTGTGTCTCAAGCTCCAAAAATATGTCTGTAAGGAAGGCATCAAATTCTTAAGGAAAAAATTCTTTGTGGCATCCCTTCAGTAATCTTGAAAGTGAATTCATGTTTTAAGAAATGAGCAGAGCTTGGAAGTAACTAGCTACAAGTAACGAATTACTTGTAATTCATTACTTTTTTGAGTAACGAGTGGGTAATTCCTTTACATTTTGATTGTAATAGAACTAGGAGTAATTTTACTACTTTTGTGGAGTAATTGTAACATTTCCAGAATTACTTTTGGGCATTACTTGGGGAGGGGGAGCAGGGGAAGTCTTCTGCTCCTCTGATTTGTGGATGAAAATCATGTGCCTCAAACTGGGCTTCTGTCACTTTTTCCTCATGCTCTGTGGATGGGTAGGAGGCGACGAGGGAGGGGGCAGAGAGTGAGACGGGGTGGAGTGGAGAAAACAGTTATTTTAAAAAATGGATAGTGGTGGTGAAGAATGGAGTGGAAGGGAAAAGGATCCAGAGGTCAAGAACATGGACAAAGGAGGAGAAGGAGGCAGCAGCAGAATGGAGATAAAGAACTGTGGAGGTGAAAGATGACGTTTGTGTGTGTGGTGTGTGTGTGTGTGTGTGTGTGTGTGTGTGAGAGAGAGAGAGAGAGAGAGAGAGAGAGAGAGAATACTGTGTTTGCACTTGGCACACAAAGTGGCCTCTACCACCCTCTCTGCCTACTGTGCTGCATTTGCAGTATTTTAACCTTTTTGCATCTCGGGAAAATGTTTGCTTGAGTGAGTGTCCCTTAGTTGGTGGCAGGGCAGGGTCTGGGAGATGGTTAAGTGAGAGAGATTATGCTGGCTGGCTGAGTGGGGGGGGGGTTGCACTTGGTTTGGCATGCAAAGATCTGAGTAGTAGCCTCAGCCTCCCTCCCCACCACCCTTACCAGCGGAGAGCACCATTGCTATCTTATGAATAAAAATGATTATTCTACTACCTGTTTATTTTTAATGTTGTTTTAGGCTACTTAGATGTGCAGCAACCAAGGCCAGCACCTTGTAGGCATTTTTTTTTAAAAAGTAACTGAAACGTAATTGTAGTGATTACTTTGGAGGAAAAGTAAAGTAATCAGTTACTTTCAGAGCAATTGTAATTGTAACGGTAATTACTACTTTTTGGGGCCATGTAACTGTAATTTATTACTTTTTAAAAGTAATCTTCCAAGCTCTGGAAATGAGAATACTACTATTCCACCACATAGCACAGTCTTGAATGGCGTCTAATTCTTCAACTACCCTTGTGTCAGGCCCAGAGACAAAGATCATTTAACAGCTTTTTCACTTGGCAAAAGAGCTCCTGATCATTGCCAACAGAGGCTGGCTGCAATGCAAGAAAAATTCATGGTGACCTCAAAATTGTCTCCTAGGACAGGCAGGAACTCACTTCAAATGGGAAATGCCAAATGATATTTCAAAGCCTTGTCTATGAGTTTATACAAAAGCTGAACAGTTCATATTGCATCACCCAGCATGATCCGTTAATTTCCTGTGTGCAAGTGACCCAGTTTGGGAAATTTTAAAGTATACTGAAGTCTGCATTCCATTCCACCTATAGAGGAAACATGTCTATTCATAGAATATTAATTCAGCATTACTCATGGCAGCTGCAAGTAATTGCCAGGAGTGTATATTAAAATATATTCTGCTAGGGCAGAAGTAAGAAAGGGGATCTCTTAACCAAGTGGGTTGTGGTGCTATCATAGGCTCCGTTTACCAGTCCCTCCTCTCTAGAGCAAATCCCTCCTGCCCCCTGTTACCTTGGCTGGTGCTGTTTTGTTCACATCAGTGTTCACTGTTATTAGACTAAACAGAGTTTCCTCATGAACAGGATCTGAAAGCAGCCTAGTTTCAGTTCCTGATTAAAAGGAAAATCCTGTTTAATTTTACATTGCTATAGCAGTTGTCTAATAACAGCTTCTTTCCTTGCTGATCTTGAAAGTAGCTAATTGCAATACTTTAAAAAAAATGTAATTATACTTGTTACAGATAGCCTGGCCTCCGTCATTCATAACACTGGTAAACTCTATGTTAGCCTGTTTTAATACACTGCACATGGTTCTGCTTTTGGAAACTGTCTGAGAACTGCAGAAGTGCTGGATGCAGTAGCTAGATTAGCAACTAGGATTGAGCATTGACCATATTATGCCAGTGCTACACCACCTGCATTGGATCCCAGTCCATTTCCAATTAAAAGTGCCAGTTTTGACCTTTTAAAGCCATTTGCAGCTTAGGGACCTAGGTCAGTCTCCATACATATCAGTCCTTACATTAAGATTTTCAGGGGAGAACCTCCTGTGAGTGACCCACCACCATTTATTTAACAAGAATTATATACTGCTGCAGATTGAAGGGGTAAGGCGATCTGCAAGTAAACTGGTCTCAAGCTTTTATAATAATAGTAACACCTTGAACTTGGCCCAGTGAGGTGAAGCGGGTGGATACCAGAGGGAGAGCCTTCTCAGTGGTGGTGCCCCAGTTATGGAACCGCTCTTCTCAGAGAGGTTCGCCTAACACCTTATTGTCCTTTTCATGCCATGCAAATACTTTTTTATTGTTCCAAGCTTTTTGTGCAGTTTTAATCCTGTTGACCATTTTATGCTGCTTGCCCCCTTCTTATTCTGGTTTTTGTGCTGGCCTTTCTTACCCATCACTTTAAACCATAGCTGCCACGCTACTGGAAGCCAAGCAGTAGTTTGGCTTAGTGTTGTATCTGAAACCAGGCTTGTGGTTTGTCTGTCTCCAAGTAAATTATAAGCGGTAAGCCAAGAACAAATCTTGGATTTGTGGCTTGTTTGAAGAGAGACAAACTACAGGCCCAGGTTCTTATGTAACACTAAGCTATGCCATGGTTTAGCTCACAGTAACATGGCAGTAGGAGGAATGAAGCAGCCATGATTTTTTCCCCATGCACAAGAATCTTCGTGTTCATCTTTAAACCATAGTTAAGCTTAACTGTGGTTTAAAGTGACGTGCAAAGCACACCATTGTTGTTCTCTTTATAACCATCCTGGGAATACAGTTGAACTGCAGCTTAAAAATACTGAGTGGTATTCAGTGCTAGTCTTACTTAGAGTAGACCCACTGAAGTTAATAAACATGACTAACTTAGGTTCATTAATTTCAATGAGTCTACTCTAAATCGATCTCAGTTTGACTACAACCCACTTAAACTAGAGTTACCTCTTAGAAAACCTGTTTATAAAACAAAAAACGTTACACTGAATAGTCTATTAATTGAATAAACAAATGCACAGTATTTTTATAAATGGTTAGTCCCCTGAATTGAGAAACACTGATTTCAAGGAAGCACTTCAACATTGCACATTGTGGTAGCCTGAAACTAATTTAAATGTTGTGAAAACATGCAGGCTCTTCTATTTTATGCTCATCTTTGAGAACTAAGCATACTTCTAGGGTAACTTTCCCCAACCTAGTATCCTCCAAGTGTTGGAGTACAACAGCCATCATTCTTGACTATTGGACGTGCTGGCTATGGTTGTAGTCCAAAACATCTGGAGGGCGCCAGATTGGGGAGTCTATTCTAGAGTAACATTTTAATCTTAGTTTGATTGTATATCTTAGGTTTCCATCCTGTCACAGATCCATCATAACAGTAGTTTTCTCAGCTGTTTAAGCCAGTTTAATTGGTTTGGTGTTGGTATGGTATTTGGACTAATCCTAAACGTGTTTACATTACTTAGATGCAAGTCTCAGTTTGGTTTTCAGTAAGTCCAATTGGCCTTAAAGACTGGTACTTTATTGTGGCGATGAGAGAGATTTTATTTGTTCGAGTCATTTGTCCAGCAGATGGCGATGCAATTCACAATAGAAAGAAAAGTTAGAGCAGGCAAAGTTGCAGAATCACAGGGACGTTTTTTCCCTTTTTGATTCTTGGAAGTGTCATATCCCTGCAATCATTAAGTGGCAGGAACTGTAAAGAAACAACAGTTTTTTAATCTGACACAAAAGGGTTGGAACAATCAGACAAATGAACAGAGGTCCAGACCTAACCAAAGCCAGCATCCAGCAAGATCAGACTGCTGTCCAGGGCCCACTCTAGCATAAACCTGATAAACGTCTTACTGCTTTTCTGAAACCAGGAGACCAGTAAGGAAGGATGAATTAAGGATAATGGAATTGTTGCCAATGGCATAGTCTTACTGAGGAAGAGGCTCACTGCCTGGACAGAAATCTACTTTAAAAATACTGGATCCAGATGTTTGCACTTTGCCTAGTGACTGTAAACATTAATCCTTTAATTCCCAATTAAAAAGTGTGACTAGGTAGGGAGGCTGCTTTCTGTGTATACACAGTGTTTTGGTATCACTGTTGCAATATCACCTTTTAGATACCTCTTGGGTCCAATAGTTCTATTGAGATTTACTGCCCAAACAATCAGTTCCGCACCTTTGGTGTGTTTTAATTTCAAGACAAGTTATGTTATTATCAGTTAGGGAGAGCAATGGCTCATATAATTTTGCCCTAAGGTACAAGATCTTACCTGATCTTAAGGTACAAGGATGTCTGCCCAAACTTTCATTCCAAAAAAAGGAAGTGGCTTTTGTTTTGTTTTTAACTTTCTTGTGCAGCTTTTCTGCTCTCTTTCTCCACCAGCTAAACTGTTCTTTATTTAGGAAATTGTTTGACCAATTGTACTAAATCCCTCTTCCTGTAGTTTTAAATTAATTGTTTCTTTCCCAAGCCTGGGGGAGTAAGGTGAACAGTCCCTTCTTTCTGAGATCCTCTTGATTCAAGCAAACTGTATTATCCATCTCCTCCTTAATTGACTTTTTCTGTAGACAAAACAGACCTGGTACCTCTAGACTATTTTTACCCCATTGGACTTTCAGACACTCCCACCACCCACCCATGCCAGTGGTTGGGGCTGATGGAAGCTGGGAGTCTAACAATATCTGGAGAAGTAGAACACTTTGGGAGTTTTGTTTCTCTTAATAAAACCTAAGATGATGCTGGTTTTTGTAGTAATTTCAGAAATAGCTGCATTCTGCATGTTGCTTTCAGCACTTACCATGTTTGTTCCAAAATGTACCATGGATGAAACTAGCTGGGACCTGGGAGACCAGGGTTCAAATGCCTGCTTGGTCATGCAGCTTGGGCCAGTCACTGTCTCTCAGCCTAACCTACCTCACAGGGTTGTTATGAGGATAAAATCGGGATGGTGAGAGCCATGCTTGTACACCACCTTGAGCTCCTTGATGGAAAGGTAGGATATAAATGTAATAAAAAAATGAATATCTACAGGGCTGGGATGCTGTTAAAATGTTTTTGTCTCTCTCTTTTTAGATTATGTTCATGACATTAACGTAACAGATGTTGTTCCTGGTACAAATGGAACCAATAGAGGTAAGTTCCTTCCCCTTCCCCAAGTGTTCTCATAATAGTGGTGGCTGATGGCCATTGGAACTTGGAAGGGCAACGACATCAACATCATGTGAATCTGAAGCCAGTGACAGACAGACCTGCTGCTGCTGCTGTTGTTGTTGTTAATAATGTCACTTGTTACCCAAAGTTCTCCAGGCAACTTACAACATTGTTAAAAACAAAAATAACCATCATACCATAAAACAAAATAATAAAGCAACAGCTACCACCCCCATACAGCCACAGAAAGTGTTGGCATCACATTAACGGAGTGACATGGAGGAAAAGGCTATCATTTACTACTAGCCATGATGGCTATGCTCTGCCTCCATTGTCGGAGGCGGCATGCTTCTGAATGCCACTTGCTGGAAACTGCAGGAGGAGAGAATGCTCTTGTGCTCAGGCCCTGCTTGTGGGCTTCCAAGAGAGCAACTGGTTGGCCACTATGAGAACAGGATGTTGGACTAGATGAACCACTGATCTGATCTAGCAGGCTGCTCTTATGTCGTTATGTTTTTAATGTTCTTACTAATACAAACAACATAAACTCAGTCTATCAAATGCCTGGGTGGGGGGAAGATAAGCTTTTACCTGGCGATTAAAAGATGTCAATGAAAGTACTAAGCAGACCTCACTGGGGAGCGTATTCCACAGACGGGGAGCTAGGTAATTTTGGTTTTGTCCCCATACTCCTCCCTGATGAGCTCTACAAGGGGTGACACTGAGGAGGAGGCTGACAGGAAATGCTATCCCTTGGATGGGTTGTAAGTAAGGCAGGTGGACAGGGACTGCTTGAGGGCACACTGGGGTTGTTGGGGCCCCATTTGCCCAAGTGGACCAGTCTCCACTGTGATCTAATACTGTCTGCCATGGCTTCATGGTCAAAATTTTAACCAGATATTCCTATTCTCATAGGAAGACTGTTCTAAGCATGTTCTCTGCAGCTTGCATGCCACCAATCTGAATGCAGGCCACTGGAGTAAGTCGCTTCCTGTCAGCGATTGTAAAAGTGTATTATTTATATAAAGTCACCCCTTTTCATCTTTTTTAAAATCTCTGACAGACAGCAAAGACCCCCTTAAGTGTGTTGTAAGCTGTGCAGACCTGAACTAAGCAATAATGCTGTCTTAAAGCTCATTTCATTTAAAAAAAAAATCAAACAGGACTTCAAAGCTGTAGGGAGGAAAAGGTAGGGAGACTTTTTTTTACAGAAGGTTATTTAAGAGGCTAATTTGTTAATCCACAGTAGTATTCCTGTACTAACAATTCTTATATACACCATTACAGAATATGTTTCAGTTATCAGCAGGAGGCTGAGGACTAGATATGCAGGCACTGTATGTTTGCAGTCCTTTCAGAAGTTACCTCTAATGTAGACTAAATATTTGGAGGGAGGATTGGTAAACAAATTCCTGTGTGATCAAGGGATTTTGTCTGGCTTTCAGAATGAAATTCAACAGGGATAAATGCAAAGTTCTACACTTAGGAAAAAGAAACCAAATGCACAGTTAAAAGATGGGGGATATTTGGCTCAGCCATACGACATGTGAGAAGGATCTTGGAATTGTTGTTGATCACAAGCTGAATATGAGCCAACAGTGCAGTGTGGCTGCAAAAAAGGCAAATGCTATTTTAGGCTGCATTAACAGAAGTATCGTTTCCAAATTACGTGGTATTAGTTCCCCTCTATTCAGCACTGGTTAGGCCTCATCTTGAGTACTGCATCCAATTCTGATCTCCACACTTCAAGAAAGATGCAGACAAACGAACAGGTTCAGAGGAGGGCAGCAAGGATGATCAGGGGACTGGAAACAAAGCCCTATGAGGAGAGACTGAAAGAACTGGGCATGTTTAGCCTGCAGAAGAGAAGCCTGAGGGGAGATATGTACTCTTCAAGTACTGAAAGGTTGTCACACAGAGGAGGGCCAGGATCGCTTCTCGATCGTCCCAGAGTGCAGGACACGGAATAATGGGCTCAAGTTTCAGGAAGCCAGATTTCGACTGGACATCAGGAAAAACTTCCTAACTGTTAGAGCCATATGACAATGGAACCAATTACCTAGAGAGGTAGTGGGCTGTCCGGCGCTGGAGGCATTCAAGAGGCAGCTGGACAGCCATCTGTCAGGAATGCTTTGATTTGGATTCAATATCTCAAAGAGGAGGTCAGGTCTCCTGCTCCCCTGGTACATTCACTATAGTTGCCCAATTTCCCTGCTATTTAAAGTTTGATAGAAATATCTGTTGGCTATAGGTACGTTCTTAAACCGCAGGTTTTTTTGCCTGTTAGTGAATAAGGCTCTAAACTGTGTTTGCTTCCCATGTGGAAAACCAACCATTTCCCCCCACCAAAAACAAAACAAAAATTCCATGTGAATTATAGAAATACTGTTAACTTTCTCTTAAAACAGTAACTGTTATACAGACAATGGAGAGTATACAGACTGACAAAAATAATGCTGATGACTCAATTGTATCCTGTGGCTTTTTTGAAACTTAACCAAATATTCCATGACACTTAGTGTTTAAGGGCATTGTGACTAGCTTTGACACGCAGCCAGCATGAGATGAAAAGATTGGCATTAGGAGATTTCCATGGAATATATAGTTAGATCATGTTCTGCATATAAATTACACCTGTTTAGTGCTAACAGCTACTTGTACCAAAATAGAGATGGACTGCTTTCGAATCGATTCTGACTTATAGCGACCCTATGAATAGGGTTTTCATGGTAAGCGGTATTCAGAGGTGGTTTACCATTGCCTCCCTCGGAGGCTGAGAGGCAGTGATTGGCCCAAGGTCACCCAGTGAGCTTCATGGCTGTGTGAGGATTCGAACCCTGATCTCCCAGGTCGCAGTCCAGCACCTTAACCATTACACCACACTGGCCCTCACCCAGGTTGAGATCCCTTTAAATGAGATACAGGTCATAGGGAATCTTTCATGGGAAGGTGCTTTTGGTGTGTTTGTATAAATCGGCAATGCAGAAGTATAAATTCTTTGCTCAGAATAACTATGTAAACATTTACGTAGAGGAATGTATGGCATCTTTGTAGAATTTGGAATAATTTCATTAAGCCAGAACTGGATCAGAGCACTACAAGGAAACCAGTTTGTGTAGGTGGGTGTCCAGTGGCACTAGGGATCCCCACAAAAGCAGTGAAATTAAAGCAAACAAGTCATACTGCATGTGGATACATATATGTGTGCTCTCTCTTCCCACCCCTCATTGCATTCCTCTCAGTATGTGCTCCCCCCACCCCCAAGAGGGAGCATGTGCCTAAATGCAGTGCTAAGTTTGAGAAATACAATCCTCTGACTGCTGTTTTATTCTTTCTCATAAGAATGTATGAAGAGTCCTGCTGGATCAGGCTAAAAGTCCAACTAGTCCATTATTTTCTTCTCACAGATGCGTATAAGAAACCTGCCAGCAGGTCCTAAGTACTGTTGTGCCCTCCCCACTTGCGATTCCCAGCAACTGGTATTCAGAGGCATACTGCCTCCAACAATGGAGGAAGAACATAGCCATCCCGGCTAATAGTTTTTGATAGCCTTACCCTTCATGGAAATTGTCTGCTCTTTTAAAGCCATCCACGTTGGTGGCCCTTGCTGCATCTTCTTTGAGTAAATTTCACATATTCTCTCTCGTTTTCTGTAAGGTGGTGGTGGTGATAGGAGGAGAAGGAGAGAGAGGGAGGGTATGCAGATACTCCACAGCCAAAAACAATCAACTGTGTTTCCTTAAATCGGAGATGTGGGGCCTGTGGCCCTCCAAACGTTGTTGGACTCCAATTCCATCACTCCCAGTCAGCATGGCCAGTTGGTTGGGGATGATGGGTGTTGTAGTCCAACAACATCTGAAGGGCCACAGGTTTCCCAGACCTGCCCTAAATGGAGAACTCAAGTGGATCACTCTGCATTTTATCTCTAAAGTGTACAATTCCTTCAAGCACAGTTGATATCTTACCCACTTTGATGTTTAGGCTCTGATTTCCCCTCCCTGTTCTCCTTTTCTTGAACAAAATTACTGTTCATTTCCCTTTTGTTTTTACAGTAATTTGTCCAGGTGATGTTGGCAAGGAAGTGCCAGGAAACACAACCTGGATGTTTGTTTCTACCAGCAATGCAGGATTTGAGGAATTTGAAGAGTGGTGGAGCAAATCAAAAACTGTCCCTCTTTACTTGACCATCCTTGTTCTGCTATTGAATTTTAAGTCTCCATCTTTCTTTGCCAAATTTAACATCTTAGGTAGGCAATAATATTCCTGAAAAATATATGGGCTAAGTTTGGGGAAAGTGCATAACAGTCAGCACAAGACCGGAGGTGTTTTCCTCTTGGATATCTCTAGTATTGGCTTAATTTATTTATTTATTTTATTTGTTTCATTTTTAAACCGCCCATAGCGAGTAGCTCTCTGGGCGGTGTACAAAAGATTAAAATACAGAAATACAAGATATCACAATAAATAAACAGCAAACAAAAAGATTTAAAATTGTAACATTAAACGCATTAAAATGCCTGGGAGCATAGCCAGGTCTTAACCTGGCGCCGAAAAGATAGAAGCGTCGGCGCCAGGCGTACTTCTTCGGGGAGGCTGTTCCACAGTTAATAACATAATATTTCACCATACTTGCTTAATTTTCACTAAACTGGGGATCAGACTACACATTACACAAGATGTTGCAGATGTCTTTATATATGAAGCTTTAAACAGGAATGGGCAGCCTTTTTTTCTGCGATGCCCTCAGGGATAATCTGTCAGGGACCACATGCTGACTGTGGGCGGGACTGAAGCCAGCCATGGGCAGGGTCAGTGCCCAAACTAGATGAGGCCGCTCCCTTCTCCCTGCCATGTGCTTACCCAGTAGACTGCTGGAAAAGGGGCACATCACTCTTGGCAGGAGTCAAACGGATTGCTTATGTATGGCTTCTGAAATTAGGTTGAGGACTGCAGCTTGCCCATCCCTGGCTTAAAAGCTTGCCATGAGGCTTTGAATGACGTGGGGCAACAGCAATGGGAAATGGGGTGTCTTCAAATTTTCCAGTTCCTGCACCCCTTTCCAGTGGAAAATACTTCTGTTTCTGAAGTGCTAGGATTTTCATTGTGGATGAAAAGACATGCAATACTTGTTTCTCTCACACACACACTAATGCTATTAGGAGTTTTTGGTTGGTGAGGTGATTCCATCAGGAAAATTACACAGGAGTGGGGATGGAAGGGTTGAACATATCCACACCCCACTCCACTGGTGCTGCTACATTGAGCCAGTTGCTGCTTCCCCCCAGGGCAGCTTTTTAAGTTTGAAAAGACCTTGGGTGATTAATTATGGCTTCTTGTGTAGTTAGGGTGGGGTGGGGTGGGGTGAGGGAGGAACCAGATGTCAATTGCAGTGTTAGCTGTAAACTGGAGGTTTCAGAGTATCCACTCACTGTTTCTGGGTTGTCCTTGCTAGAATTCTGATATTTATAGGTCTTTTTATAAAACAAGTTTCTAACACTTTTGCGGAGACAATAACAAAAACATTAAAGGATTGAAAACAAGGATGCGCACGCACGCACGCACACACACACACACACACACACACACACACAGAGACGTGAAGTGATAGGAGTTATTATTTTTCAAGTACCAGCTCCAGTTTTTCAAATACTGCCTTCGTATATCCAAGACAAAAATATAAAGAGAAGCCTTCAGAATAATAGTATAAAGTAAGCATGATGCGATCTGCTTCCTGTACTTTAGCATCTGATCAGGTTCATGAAAATGGATAAGCAAATTGTTTCCAGGAGATGCTGCTAAACATACAAATTTGGTGCACTTCTAATTCACTTCTGATACAGCCATCCATATTCCATGCAAGTTGTCTGTCCCTTTGCTGGTTCTATGTGTAAAGAGGGATGCTTGGTTTCCAGTACTGCCAGTCCAGCACCTTTTTCATGAATAAGTCTGTGTTTGAAGCCGGCATGTTCTTTTTCTTTAACCTTTGCTTCAGGAGATTCAGTTCCCAGAACTTCAGGGTTTATATTTTTGATTTAGGATTTCTATTACTTCTTCTCTCCCCTCCCACCCCACTTTACAAATTTCTTGGAAGATTTGTTTATTTTATATATTTATGAAAATTCTGCAGACCACGTCATAAAAATATCAAAGCAGTTTACAACAGTTATAATACCATAAAAACTACACAAAGATTAAAACAGTTCACCAGCAGACTGTTACAGAACATGTTTTTCTTAATTGTGTGCATAAGCCTGGCAGATGATTTAGGCCATAAAAACCAGCAACTTTCAAGTAAAATTGCATTAACATAATAATTTGACATACACACACTTGTGTTCTCCTCTAGTTTGTACCTGGCTGAATAAAATGTAACATTCATCACAGTAGCATTATTCCCAAAACTAATTTACACATGAAAAACTAAACACATAAGAATCCAACAATGACACTTCTGGCACTTCTTAGTCTAAATGTGTCTGAGTGTCTCATCATTTTTTTTCCTTTCCCTTATTGCAGGTACTGTTTCAGTCATCTATCTAGTTATCCTTGTTACTGTGAAAGCTGCACGCTTGGGATTCCATTTAGAATTTGACTGGTCTAATACAAGCACATATTTTGTACCAGGTAAACTTAAAAAAAAATTAAGACATTAGTATTTACTTTGAAATTTTCCTTATTTAATAATTTGATGGGGCATTTAGTTAGTAGCTCCAGAAGCATCTTTCTGTCCTTGTATATCATTACTCTTCCTATTTGCAGAAACTCAGGTTTCCGATTCAGGGATTTTTCTTTTCTTTTTAAAGCTATGATTAGAATGCCACTACGGTACTGGCTACTATGTCATCACTGGTATAAGTTGCAAAAAAGGTAGATTTAGATGCAATATAGGGTATAAATGATGGTTTATGCCCTGGACGTTTGTAATTTGTAAGAGCAGTAGAACAGTGAAACAAGATGCTCAAGCAGGTTGTGCAGTAGCCTTTATGAATTGTTTTGAAAGAAGCTTTTAATTATAGTAAGAGGTTCTCCAGATGTTGTTGGACTACAACTCTCATCATCCCTGACCACTGACCATACTGGCTGGGGCTGATGGGAGTTGGAGTCACAACAACATATGGAGGGTCAGAGGTTCCCCATCCCTGATATACTTGATTGGACCCAGGCGGAGTGCTTACGTTCCAGGATGACTTATCCCCAGGATAAATATAACAATAATACTTAAGAAAAAGCATTATGTCAGTACCTAGCACATATGTTGTCTCCATATTTCTTACAATGATCCTGTAAGATGGATCTGTATGAATATCCTTGATTATACATGGGGGAATCTGAAGATAAGAAATGGTTTGAAGATTTTAAAAATTGTGGTTTACCTAAGGCTCCCCAGCAAGTTCATGGCTGGACTGTTCCCCCCCTCCCCCCCCGCCAAGTGCATATGTTTATGTTCTTAAGCACCTTGCTACACTAGCCCTCTAAGCTACAGGCCACTAGAATCCCCTTGGGGTTTTCCACCCACCCTTCAAATCCTGCTTTGCCCTCATTCCTGTACTCCTCTCCCACTCCTTCAGCTTCTCAATGATGGAAGAGGAGAGGGTACAACCAAGGCATTCATACTGGTACAGAATTCCTTTCCTGATTGACACATTGTGTGGGGCAAACAAGCCCAGTTAAATTCCTTGTCCATAGTGATGGCTGGACGATCAGTGGCAAGAGAAAAGGAAAGAACTCTAACCAAGACATGGTGATACTTTGTATGTCTCCTGCACATTCTAGGGTATGTGTGTTCCCCCGAAAGCTGAATCAGCTCAGTTGTGGGGAAATTATTCCACATGATACATTCCCAGGTCTGACAATTCTGAGTGACTTCAGTGCTGCATGAATGCTGGGTTTTCTGGCCAAAGGCTGTGGGTAGATTGACTTGACTTTTCCAACTTGCTAGCACCTGGAGCTTGCACTGACACTGCTCAAGTGCTCTTGGGGCCATTAGCCTCTTTGTTTTTCTTCCTCTGAAAGTCTTGTTATGAGGCATCAGAGACGGCTCCTTCTACCTTTACTAGGCATGTCATTGCCCTGCCAAAAAAGAGCTCTGAAGAACTCATCTGATTCGAATTAGATTACTCTTTTTGCTTGGGGAACCATCATGTCAGTTGCTAACTTCTAATTATTTTTTGCCTTTAATACGAAGCTGAGGGAATTAAAAACACCTTTCCTCCCCCCACCCAAGTGAATTTCAGATAATTTCTTCCTGGTAATATACATGCTTTGCAAGCCAAAACAGTCTTGCAGTTGTCTAAGTCATGACGGATCAGTTGCCACCACTCCAAGAGAACTGCTGGGGACTGTTTCCAATGTAACTTTTTCCTCCACAGAAGAATACATGTGGAAAATATTCTATAATGAGAAGTTCCTGTCCATGTTCTACTGAATAGAATTGAATCTATTCCAGCATTGCCTTCCCACAAAAGCCTTTGGCATGAGTTTATTTATTTATTTATCTATAAAACTTATGTCCTGTCCTTTTGTCAAAAGGCCCCCAAGGCGGGTTGCATCAAATACATACATAAAGCCCCAAAATAAAACATCACATAATCCCTCTAGTCTATTGGTTTCTCACTACACAGGCCAACATTTATTTATTTATTTTATTACATTTATATCCTGCCATTCCTCCCAAAAGGAGCCCAGGGCAGCCAAGAATTATTATAAACTTTAAGGAGCTCAAGGCGGTGTACAAACATGGTGCTCCTTCTCCTGATTTTATCTTCCCAACAAACTGAGTGAGGGAGGTTAGGCTGAGAGGCAGTGACTGATCCAAGGTCACCAGCTGAACTTCAAGACTAAGCAGGGATTTGAATCCTGGTCTCCCAAGTCAACACTCTAACTAACCACTAAACCAGCCTTTCCCAAGCCTTTCCTTTTCATTAGTAGCTGAAGCCTATTTTTGTGCACCAAAAACAAAAAAGCAGGCATCCAAGAATAGCCAACTAAAAACAATTAGTCCCTAGCTAAGTGTGGTGTAGTGGTTAGAGCAGCCTTTCCCAACCAGTGTGCCTCCAGATGTTGTTGGACTACAACTCCCATCAGCCTTAGCGAGCATTGCCAATGGTCAGGAAAGATGGGAATTGTGGTCCAACAATATCTGGTGGCCCACTAGTTGGGAAACGCTGCACTAAACCATACTGGCTCTCTATTATAAGAAAAGTTTTAAAAGATGCCACTCGGGAAAACAAACTGTCAGGTAACATGGAGGTAGTCTGATGGGGCTGGCTATAGTCAGGGAGAACTCTCTCTCTTACTCTCTCCCGCTTCAGAGTGAGCTTCACCCAAAAGCCACATGAAATCTAGTCTCAAGAGTAGCTGATGGATTGGAACAGTTTTTCCCCTTTGCTATTTCTTTTTATTTATTTATTTAAATTTTGGCCTGGTTTTTCCACCAAGGAGCTCAGAGCAGAATATATGGTTCCCTCTCTCTGCCCTTTTTTTTAATCCTCGCAACAAACCTGCAAGGTATGTTAGCCTGAGAGGTGATGACTGTCCCATGCTCACCCAGCAAGCTCCATGGCTGACAGGATTTGAAGCACAGTTTCCTTGGTCCTAATCCAATATCCTGTCCGATCCAGTAAATAAACCATGCTGGGTCTCTCAGCTATCATTGATAAGGAAGTAGCAGAGCTGCCTTGCCCTATAACTGTGGCACTCTGAATGGCAGGAAGGGGGTGAAAGGAGGGAGTTCCTCCACTCTCACCCCTGCTCTGTGATGAAGCTGAATATGTGAGGGAAAGAATTCTCTCATACACACATGCATTCTTATTTCAGTATTCTAAAGAGGATAGAAATCAGTGTATGAATGTGTCCCACAGGTTATTTTTCTGGAGTCCGCCCACTCTCAGTTTTCTTGGAGAGACAGCCAGGACAGAAGCAGCCTAGCCAGTTCCCTGAAGGCCATGAAGTTGCAGCTGTTGAAGAAAAGAGAGAAAGCTCCCTTCCTTGGTTATATTCTGCATAAATGTAACACAATGAAAATCCTATTTGACAAATTCCTTCTCTAAGCAACATTTAGTATTCCTATTTTCTGCCTTTTTCATTCTCTCAATATAGGAAGGAAGGCTAAGAGGTTCTGTTTGGGCAAAAAGTTCAGAGGCAACCCTATGCACATAGCAAGAGAAACTTGTCATAATACCAATGCAGCCTTTCCCTTTTTGTGGTTTCACCTGATATGGAGGCAATGGTTAAATGCAAGAGTGCTGGCTTCTGTGGTTGTTGATCACAATCACTGTCTGTAAGAGCTGATGTAATTTAGTGGTTATGTAGATAACCCTCCCACCAGTTAAAATCTTGCCTCAACTATGAACTCCCTAACCCGTTATCTCTCAGACTCACCTATTGAAATGGAAAGTGGAACTTACAGTTTGTTTAAAACATCTTCTACTCTTTGCGAAGCTCAGGATGTTAGAAGATGGACTGCAGCATGAATTAACCTATCAGAAATAATTTTGGAGCCTTATATTTCTGGAGAAATTTGAGATACTGACTTGTTGAGCTCCCCTATAGTAACAGACAACATCATTTAGAGAAATAGAGTATTACAAAAGTGTATTACAAAAGCCCCTCATGTAATGGTGAGTGCGAGGGCTTTGACTTACTGCAATGGAGATGGCAGAACCCAATGCAGATCTATATTAATTTTTAGATTTTTTTTAAATAGGCAATTGATAAAATTCATGAACTAAGGTCATTTTTTTTACTAAAAGTAAAAAAAGAGTTGCTGTTTGCTATAATGTGAAACATATGCAACTGTGAGGAATTTATTAGGAGTCCATGCCGAGATTCAGAATTTATGGTTCAGAGAATGTTTTCCCCTCCTCTCCTAACCACTATAATAGCGTAAGTAACAGTACTAAAAAGATTTCCCAGTCAGTGGCTGATTTTGTGGTAAACATTGTTTCCCATCCAAATGATGGAGAGCAATTGAACTTTGGTTTGACAGCAGGGATAGGAAAAGCCATTTGTGTTGCTTGAGTGTTGCACACTTCTCTTACCCCTCTTGAAAAGATGCAAATAAAAAGGATGTCTTGGGGTCAAAGCAGATACTTTAACAGTCATGGCCCAATTGCTTGTGTGGGCCACAGTTCACTGGCATACTAACTCTCCATGCAAGTAGGACTGATTCATGTAGTATGTGTATTCATACATGACACGGTGCATTTTACCTGTGGTTGCAGTGGCATCGAGTTCAGCTTTTCCCTTCGCTTGCTGTAACATGCAACACAGAGCTGTTCCATGTCAGGCCTCCAGATGGCCTTCATCAGCAAACACTACAGTACTCAGCTTTTACTGTTTACTGGCACACTTAATCTGTGAATGTTTATAGTATACATGGTTATCCAAACAGAGCAGTGCGAGGGGGGGGGCAGGGGAAGAATTATGCAGCTTTGATGAATTGTTTGTGAATTTGAACAGATGGCAAGCCAGCAACTGCATTTGGGTGAAACCAGACTTAACTTTAATCAGACCAGTCCCACAAACACTAGACATTCAGCCCTGGCATTCTGTTAGATTGTGGGTGGGCAGTTGGCTCATTGTTCAGTAGGCAACTCTGAATATGCAGCAATTAGACTATGTTTTTACCTATTTTAATGAAACAAAAAGAGCACACTTGAAATAATCTGCACAGTCTTTGCAGACAACAATAAAAAAGCAGATGTTTTGGGGGCTTAAAGATAATTATACAGCCATGAGAGTGCCTGTATACTGTATACTATAGTCAGCATGGATTTTTCACATTCTGCAATGTTAAATTGAAAATACCCCCCATGCCACTCTGATCCTTCCCATAAGCTCATTTCAAAACAAAACCTTACAAAACCTATAGTCTGTTGCGCTGCAGCCAACTCAGAAGGGACAGGAAGGGGGGAGGCATGAGTTTCAGGCGCCTCTGCAGCCAGAAGAAGCAGAGTTGGGGATTGTTGTGTCTGAGCAGGATCGTGCGGGAGGGGGGCAGCCTGCTCTCCAGCCAGTTCCCACGAGTAACGCCCTTTCCGAGGAGCCAAGCGCACCGCCCCCAGTTGATGCAGAGGACTTGTGGGGGGAAGCTTCAGAGACAGTGCCAGCTCCTCCATTGCCAAGCAGTTCCCAGGAGGATTCCAGTGTGGCACCGCCCCCTGACCTCGAGCCCGTTGCTCGGGAGCAGGTGTCTTCAGATGAGCCGTTGGATGTGCGTCCCCTGTCTCCTCGTTCCCGTTGCCGCAAGAAACGGACAGGGCAAAGACAGGAATTACGAAGGAGTCAGAGATTACGTTCGAAAACATTTCCTATATAAGCCTGCCGCTCCCAGTGGGGGGTCGTTGAGTCAACTTCCTTCACACGCTGCAGAGCATGTCTAGAGTATAGTTAGGGACTCTAGTGAGTTAGCATAGGGTTTCCTATGAAGCGCAATGCCTTTGATGTATCCATTACTCTAATAAAACGAGATTTACTTGCACACACACTCCAGCCTCATTCTTTTGGCTCTGGACGGGATATAGTCCTGAACTCAGAAACGCTTGATTAACAACCCCCTAAATTTTCATGGTGATACACAAAACAGTCAGAATAGAGAATTCAAAGTGTAAAGAGAGAGAGAGAAATTATTTATTTATTTATTTTATTATAGCTCCAATATCTCAGAGAGGAGGTCAGGACTCCTGCTCCCCTGGTACATTCACTATAGCTGCCCAATTTCCCTGCTTTTTAAAGTTTGATAGAACTATCTGTTGGCTGTAGGTACATTTTTAAACCGCAAGGTTTTTTTGCCTATTAGTGAATTTCCCTACTTTTTAGTCCGGGAGGTAAGAAATAGGATGCTGTGTAAGTTTGCTGAGAATGGATTGATCATTTACATGCTTACTGAGTTCAGTGGGATTTACTCCCCTGCAATCATGCTTAGGATAGGTAAAACTGACCACAGGGAGGGAAGCCTGGAGTGGGCAGGGAAGGAGGAAGAAGGAAGAGGAAGAAGAAGAAGAGAAGAGGAAGGGAGAGGGGAAAGGCAGGTCTGATCATTTGAATGCTTATTGAGTTCAATGGGATTTACCTCTGTGCAGTCATGGCTAGGATAGGTAAACTGACCATGCGGGGAGGAGGGGGAGGGGAGAGGGAAGAAAGAAGGGGGAGCGGGGAGCAGAAGGAGTGGGAGGGGGAAGGAGAGGACTGGAAGGGGAGGGGGAGGGGTGAAGGAAGGGGAGGGAAGAGGCAAAAGGGAGGTGATGGGAGGGAGGAGGAGGGGAGGGCAGGTTTGATCATTTACATACTTACTGAGTTCAGTGGGATTTATTCCCCGTGCAATCATGCTTGAAAATGAAATGGACTGCCTTCAAGTCGATTCCGATTTATGGTGACCCTATAAATAGGCTTTTCATGTTAAGCGGTATTCAGAGGTGGTTTACCATTGCCTTCCTCTGAGGCTGAGAGGCAGTGACTGGCCCAAGGTCATCCAGTGAGCTTCATGGCTGTGGGGGTTTGAACCCTGGTCTCCCAGTTCGTAGTCCTAGGATAGGTAAAACTCACCACGAGAAGGAGGGGGGAGGGGGAACAAGGGGATTGGAAGGGGAAGGGGGGTGAAGGAAGGGAGAGGGAAGGGGCAAGAGGGAGGGGATAGGAGGGAGGAGGAGGGGAGGGCAGGTTTGATCATTTGCATGCTTTTGGAGTTCAATGGGATTTACTCCTGTGCACTCATGCTTAGGATAGGTGAAACTGACCTGGGGGGGCAAGCGGGAGGTAGAGGGCAGGAAGGGAAGGGAAAAGGGAAGAGATTGGGTGTGTGGGCACTGGGCAGAGGGGAAGCCCCTTTCCTTTCCTAAAGGAAAACATTGTGAACATTATCATTCTTTTTCAGGGTTTCCCCCACCTTTTTGTCCTACAGCAGGCACATGTAGCCTCCCACCCAAATTTAAACCAAAGCTGTCCCTG
This sequence comes from Rhineura floridana, assembly GCF_030035675.1. Lineage (NCBI taxonomy): Eukaryota > Metazoa > Chordata > Lepidosauria > Squamata > Rhineuridae > Rhineura > Rhineura floridana. The sequence goes on along the minus strand of NC_084480.1, from coordinate 36,029,618 downwards.
GCCACATTCCATACCAGACCTTTATTTCACTTTAGACAGTCATGGCTTCTCCCAAAGAATCTTGGGAAGTGTAGTTTGTGAAGGGTGCCGAGAGTTGCTAGGAGATGCCGTTTTCCTCACAGAGCTTCAATCAGAGTAGCTGATTGTTAAACCACTCTGGCCACTGGAGCTCTGTCAGGAGAATAGGAGTCTCCTCTTAGCACCCTTCACAGACTACACTTCCCAGGATTCTTTGGGGGAAGTCATGACTGTCTCATGTGAAATCAAAGTCTGGTGTGGGTGTGGCCCCGATTAGGCAAGCCCAGCAGCTGGGAGTCTGGCTTTTAGAACACTGATAATTGGTTCTTACTTGAGCATGCCTGACATTATCAATGAGTTCAATGCTAAATTTCTTAAATTTATGAAAAAATCAGCCAGGCATTTTTTAAACTTTTAAACTGTAGAAGATGAAAATCAAAGTATGGGGCAAGGTCAGTAATAGGATTGCAGGTACTCTGTGAACATGGCGGATTTTTAATTAATTTCAACAAATTATGAAAACTCTTGACAGAAAAAAAATCCAAAAGGGGTGTATGTGTAACTTGCCTGTGTTGTGCTACGTATTATCCGGTATCAGACTCCACATTTAAAAATAACTTGGATCTTTAAAAGAAAAGATCCTCTGCATAAAATGAGATGTTAAACTACAGTACAGTACATTGGTTGCTAAGGTATTTACTGCTAGGCTTCTTAGCTCTGGCCATACCTGCAATTCTTAACTCCTTTCTTGACCCACTTCTTCATTTAGAAGATGGAAATTTTTATTTTTTATTTTTAAGCCATAAAGTAGAAGGAGCATATTTTGACCCCAACGTTGTGTTTTAAATTGTTTTTATAAGATCTGTTTTAAATTGTATTTGTTTTAATGTTTTTTGTTACTGTAAACTGCTCAGAGAGCTTCATGTGTCTCTGAGCATATGGTGAGTGGTGGCAACACCTGCTATCTTCAAACATAGAGAATTACATTTTTGTATGTTTGTTGGTGTTGTTCTTACTTTGCTTCTTTTCTGTGTTACTTCTGTTTCTACAGAGAATCTAACCTAGAAAATTATATTTCTCTCATTATTCATCCTAGAAATCTGTGTCAAATTTATTTTTATTAATTTAAAAGGCTTTTGATTGGTCAATGTCATATGATGGTGAAGACAGCCTTTTGTGTTTCAAACTGGAGATTATGCTCTATTTCTATTTTGGGCGCATTAACAGTTAAATCTGAAACTGCAGTTTGATGTAAAATCAGACTGATTACAATATGTTGCTACTTCAGCAATGACTCTAGCTGTTCCAAAAAAGAGGATGCATGTTTTCAGCCCGCTATGTTTAAACCACTTTATTTAAGGCAAAGTGGGCAAGGTCAATTAAAAACATAGAGCACACCTAGAATGTTGCTAGAAAATATTTCACCTCCCACTGTTCTGTTTTGAGTAAACTGAGACACTCCTCATGTCCATTGGAAACTATTCTGGAGAACAATCAATGCCATTATTCCACAATCGCTTTTGGAGCTTTTTTTTATTGTTGTAAAGTGTTGCTGTAGTTCACATAGTCACAGAAACAGAAGCAAAAGAAAATGATTTCCTATAGGAAACTTCACTAAAATTGCAAAGTAAATCCAGCATATTTAAAGTGACTATTTGAACAATATCAACTGTTTTAATATAGTTGCTTCCTCCCTGCTAAAACAAGATGAGCACACCACATGTCTTGTTTATGTTCTTTGGGTTGATTGCAAGTGTTGCCACCACTCACCATATGCTCAGAGGCACGTTATCAAATTCTTCCAAGCTATACAGGAAGTGGATTGGACTGTGAAAGACCAACCCAAATTGTGTTTGCATTTTGACAAATTTGTAGGGCAGTCCAATATCTCAGAGAGGAGGTCAGGTCTCCTGCTCCCCTGGTGCATTCACTATAGCTGCCCAGTTTCCCTGCTTTTAAAAGTTTGATAGAACTATCTGTTGGCTATACATACTTTCTTAAACGGCAAGGTTTTTTCCCTATTAGTGAATATTAATAAAACCTCTTTCCCTTTCCCCTTGGCACTGTGTTTCTTCTAGCCTGGTATCCTTGCAAAATAGGTGGAATAAAAGTCTTGGTGGTAGAGAGTGCATACCTCTGCCTAAATTTCCTAGTATTTCTAAACAGAAGCATGCAAAAGTGTTGTTGGTGTGTAGCAGTGCATATCCGTGTATTTTTAAAAATGGTTTTATATATTCTTTTATACCATTTATTTATTTTAAAAACCCTATAACAAATGGTACATACTTTTCACAATATCTGTGTAGATGGAAAACAATCTTACTTTGTTTCATGAATAGAAGAGTAATGTCTCTTATTTATTCCAGCAAATCAGTCCATAGAGTCCCCTGTGTGGACAGCCCCCTTGTCTATTAGCTGTTTGAAAAAAATTATACAACTGACCTGCAATATCATCCTCCATATTCACCCATTCTCAAAACTTGGATTTGTTTAGTCAGAATATCTGCCAAAACATTTTGCCAGATGTAGCAACACATTTTAAATATAGGAAGTCTGCAAAATGGTTGTGGCATTTGTTGAAGGAGCCAGATGAGCACTCCAGTGCCTGACTGGTGCAGCACAGAAACATTTAGCCTCAAATTATATTTCTGGTACAAAAAACCTTTTCGTTTTAAAATGCACATAATATGTATTGGGTAGTGGGAAGGAGAAATAAGTTGGTGTTTTTGGCTGTTAGGGAAATGGAAACAGAAAGAAACAGCAAAAAGAGGGAGGAAATGAAACGATTGATGGTTACAACATGAAACAGATTTCTACAACTTTTAAAATCATTTTTTAAAAAATATATGCACATGTTGAGCTTCTTTTAAAGTTAATTATTCTGTGGCTGTTTAAATGATGTTTAAGTTTAGTGAACCTGATGCATCTTTCATCCATGGATCAGTCCCCACCCCCACCCCAAAATTGCATTATCTATCACTAGCCAAACCTGCCCGACACTCATGCAGTCAAATTCCACATAACATTCCTAACCATAGTAGAATGATCTTTGGAGTGGGGTGGGGGAACGGAATCACATTTTACCAACATACAAGCTGAAGTTTCCTTGAGAAATGCAATTTCCTTATGATAGAAGTGCTATAATATGAACTGTGCAGTAGCTGCATAATTATTTTGTTCTGCTCCATCCTCCAGAGAGACCCTTCACTCCAATTCTGAGCATATTAGTTAAAAAAAGGTTTTATTAACATTGGTGAGATTTACTCCCAAGTAAATATGTTCAGGGTTAGTGTTTTGTCATTACCTCACAGTTTCTGAACTTTAAAAGTTCCCATGCCTGAGTTGGTGCCATTTTGCAAGGGGGAAAAATGTAACATAGACTATAATGAGTAGTTATGCATCCATCTGGATAATTCTTACTTGGGACACAGTACTAAAATTTAAGGTGGGCTAAATGATGCACAGTTTTTCCATGCATCTGTTTGTTGGTAATCAAGAGAAAGGGAAAACCTCCAAGGGAAATTACAAATACCGTGTCCTGGAGACAGATGTGTATTGTAGTGTCTAAGAAGAGCCATCTCATTACAGTAATAAGTGCCAGGACTGAGCTTTGTCACATTTGAGGAAGGACAGGGAAACAGCAGGAACTCTGGGACAGTGACCTAGAGCTGACATCAAAAGAAGCAGGCTAATCCAATATTGGGCACAAATGCTTGTTAGGAGGCATTTCTCTGGGTTCTCTCCGATTTGCCAAAACTGATCATATCCCATCCTGAACTTATTTGTTCCATCACACAGGTTGAACAGACTATTCAGAATGGTAAATAGAACAGAAACTATAAAGAGAGTGGAGAGATCATGCTACTGAATGTATGGCTTTTTTAAATTAGCTACCTTGGACCTCCATATTGGGGGAAGATTGTGAATTAGACATTCTGTAAATAAAATGAATGTTGTGTTGCTTTTTTTTTTTAAGTATGTAGTCCATAAGTTATTTCTTGTTTGATGACTCTAATGTGTAAAACTGCCTGCATGGTATGTTTTTAGCAACGACCTTTTCTCTTCCTCCTCTTTTTTTTCCCTATTGAGTCAGCCAAGCGATTGAAGCTGCTCCAATACGGAGCAGCTGGAGCCATAAAATTGGCCACAGAACCAGGCATAGGAATCAGTAGAGTGGGAAACCAGTGGTGTCTATTATAGTGGCGGCAGCAGCCATTTTGTTAATTATGATTTATTTTTGTTTCTCCAGAGTTCAGGATTCAGTTTCCTCAGCTTACAGGGGTGCTGACACTGGCCTTCTTTATTCATAATTGTGTAATTACGCTGCTTAAGAACAACAAGAACCAGGAAAGCAATGTAAGTATAGCGTAAGATGTTTGTATCTGCAGATAATGAACCCACTTTGTCTGAGCTGCTTGTTGATGCTAGCTGTGATATACACAGTTATAAAAGAATTCATGTTCTTGCTCCTTTTCCCAAGACTTTTGCCATGCCCCCTAGTTCTGCAGGCTGCATCGCTCACACATATCCTGTTGACTGTGTGAATTGGTGGGGAGCTATCAGGAGGAGCAACTTGTGCATAGTACAAATGGCTACCGCTGGGATCAGAAAACATTGGAGTGTTGCATCTGATTACCCAAGTAAGAGCCATGGAGTAAGAGAGGAGTAATAATATGTAGTATTTCAGTGGATTGAATGCCACAAAAGAATTTGAAATGTTAATGGAGCACGTTTTCCTTGCATGTCCTCTCAACCGGACAAAATGGCTGCCCCCAGAATAAAACATAAACTAACATTGGTGTAAACCATTAACCTGCAGCAGGGATGAGCAACTTAGCTTGCACTGAAGAACACTCTAATTATATATCAGGAGTAGTGGTTCCCAAACTTTTTTCCCCATGGATCACTGGAAAATTGCCAATGGTCTTGGTGGACCATTAAAGTTAATGAGCATAACTAACTTAAATGTAAATGTACTCCCTTCACGTCCATTCCGACTTATAGCAATCCTATGAATAGGGTTTTCATGGTAAACAGTATTCAGAGGGGGTTTACCATTGCCTCCCTCTGAGGCTGAGAGGCAGTGACTGGCCCAAGGTCACCCAGTGAGCTTCGTGGCTGTGTGGGGAGTCGAACCCTGGTCTCCCAGGTCATAGTCCAACACCTTAACCACTATACCACACTGGCTCTCGGTTCATCAATTTCCATCAGTCTGCTTTGAGCTGGACTTAGTTTATTTTTTTCTGCCTGTTGTAAGAATAGTAATGTGCTGTGCTAGATGCTGTGTGATTTTTAATTGTATTTTGATTGCTTCTTTTATTTCTTATATTGTGTTCTGTTGCATTGCAATTTGAATTCTGTGCAGTTCTATAGAATTCAAATTGTAAGTGTTCACAGACATGCCGCAGACCACCTGAATGAAGCTTGCAGACCACTGGTGGTCCATGGACCACAGTTTGACAACCCCTGATCTAGAGAGCTGCTCTTAATTTGCTTATTTGCATGTGATGAAGATAATCTGCATGCCCTTTTCATGGGCATGCTAGATAGCTAATCTGTAGTACTGCATGGACAGCCTTCTCATTCTGAAATTATTATCCTCAAATATGGGAAAGAAAATGACGTGGACAGTCAAAGAGTGAAAAAAGATTATGAAGTTTGGTTTTATTATACTTACCTTTTCCAAACTTCAAGCATATTTGTCATAAAGTTCTTTGTTGTTGTTGTATGCCTTCAAGTCGATTATGATTTATGGCAACCCTATGAATCGGTGACCTCCACTACCATCTGTTATAAACCACCCTGTTCAGATCTTGTAAGTTCAGATCTGTGGCTTCCTTTATGGAATCAATCCATCTCTTGTTTGGTCTTCCTCTTTTTCTACTCCCTTCTGTTTTTCCCAGCATTATTGTCTCTTCATGTCTTCTCATAATGTATCCGAAGTATGATAACCTCAGTTTCATCAGTTTAGCTTCTAGTGATAGTTCTGGTTTAATTTGTTCTAACACCCAGTTATGGTATGTGCAACACTCTCCTCCAACACCACATTTCAAATGAGTTGATTTTTCTCTTAATCCGCTTTTTTCACTGTCCAACTTTCACATCCATACATAGAGATCAGGAATACCATGGTCTGAATGATCCTGACTTTCATGTTCATTGATACATCTTTGCATTTGAGGACCTTTTCTAGTTCTCTCATACAGTAGGGCCCCGCTTTACAGCACTTCGCTTTCCACTAATACAGCAGTTGTGAATTGTAGAAAGGCCCCGCTTTACAGCGCTTGTTCCACTTTTACGGGGTTTTTTTGCCATCGGGCGCCATTTTGGTCAATGTTAGTCAATGGGTTCCGCTTTACAGCGGTTTTCTCTTTACAGCGGGGGTCCGGAACGTAACCCACTGTATGAGTGGGGCCCTACTGTAGTTCTTAACCTTTTAAAAATCCTGCAGAGAAAACTTGTGCGGGGGGGAGGCTCCCTGATCTCATTTTCTGTGTGTAAAAATTATATTTTTATTTGTACAAAGGAGTATTCAATTATGTGAGCCCCCACCTGAAGTTTTAAGCAGCTTTATGTATTTATTTGTTAAATTTATATCCCTCCTTTCCTTCCAAAAGGAGCCCAGAGCAGCATACAAATATAAGCATCTTTAAAAGGTCTTAAAAACAGAATTTCTTAAAAATAGTTCCTATACTTATGCAGACTGGGATAAAGGTATCACCTTAAAAAGCTTATTGAAAAATGAAGGTGCCTGGTACTATACAGTCACAGGTTTGCCACTTCATCTGCTGTTTGCAAGAACTAGGCCCATGGTTGTACTGTTTTCCCCCAATAACTTAGTTAAACAATGCCTTTGAGACACAGCTAAAATCTCCACAATACTGCATATTGATGCCATAGCTCCATGACCTCATGTGGAGGGCTTATTTAGCAAACTGAGCCATAAAATAGCTTTTCTTTGTCAGTCTTCTCTCTCTGTGGTGGTGGGAAGAATAGTCAATGTGTATGATTACGGAAAGAACGTCCCCTATTAACATGCTTCAGTTGATGTGATACTGTGATTGTCACACATGTGCTGTAAAATTGCACTTTTCCAAAATTTGAATTTTGTACAAGTGGATTTTATAACAATTATTTTGCTGTATGCCAATTTCTATGACATCATAATGTCTCTTGAGGACTGGAACTGGAAAAATGATTGAACTGAGCAGCAAAAGTAATCAGAAGTATTGAATACCTTTCATACGTGGAGAACCTAAAAACCGCTGGGTTCTTGAGCTTGAAAAACAAATGACTAAGAAGGGATATGATAGAAACATATGAAACCACGAATGGCTTAGAATTAATAAATACATAATACAAGTTTACTGCTTTGTTTCGTACTGGAATTAAAAGGCACCTCATGAGATTAACACAAAAGCAGTTTACAACATAGGAAACAGTGGCCTGGTGTGAACATCGTGCTAAACTGGAAGTGGCTAACCTTTGACCCTTCAGATGTTGCTGAACTGCAGCTTCCATCATCCCTTTCTTTCACTCATGTTGACACGTGCTGATGGGAGTTTAGCAACATCTGCAGGGCCACAGGTTAACCATCCCTGTTCTAAACCTTAGTTTAGCTGTATGATGAGACCAGGTCAGAGTGAGCCTACGCTTTGTGTGCACTGCCCTCCGGTGTAGCCATGAGGAGGAGTTCAGACATTCTTCCAGTGTTGACTAGCCATAGCTTGTTGTATTGCCTGAACCCAACAAATTCTAGTCTGCTTAAAACAAGTCAGCTTCAAAAGACGAGTTATTATAATGGCCTGTTTGCTTAAACTACAGTTAACACTAAACACAATTTAGGGTTTGGATAACATGAGAAGTTGTGGTTAATCTAAACCAGAAGCAAAAGTTTCCTATCTTGTCCTTGCAGGCACCACAGAGGAGGATCATAGAGTGGGGAGCATTAAATAGCCCCTCCCAAAACTCCCAAAGAACAAAATCTAGAAGCATAATTAATAAAATCAGCAGTAAAAGATCCCCACAGCTGAATGACATGGTCCCTCTAAAACCCTTCTGAAGTGGAAAGTTTTTCACAGCTTCCCAAAAATGTTGAGGTGTGTTCCAGATGTCAGCAGAGGCATAGGACCATCACAGAAGAGACCCTTTCTCTGGGACCTGCCATTCTCACTGACTTAGGTGGCAGACAGACACAGAGGGCCTCTGTTGTAGGTCTTAGATGGCATTTGTTTAAGATCAGTAGGCTATGAAGCTCCCCCCCCCATTCAACACAAGAATATTCTACTTCTATTACTGTTATACTCTTGTGTTTTTTCCATACACCAACCCTTTGAGGCAGGCTGATGATATTTTGATCTTACAAATTTAGGGAACCAAAACTGATTTTTAATATATAGAGAGGTTGTCTCTTACTGTGTAGTTGTCAGAGACAGAATTTGAACCCAAGCTTTCCGAATCAAAGTCCAACCCCCTATCCATCAGAACCACACTAGCTCTTACAATGTTTTCTGAAACTGGTACTAACATTGAAAGGAAACAGTTCTTAACCTGCGATATGGCTAGAATTCAGCCAGTGGGATGCAGTGGGACTAGGGAGAAACGGGTTCAAATCCCCAATCATCTGTGACTGCCAGGGGCCAGTCACCGTATCTGAGCCTAACCTACTTCACAGGGTTCTTATGAAGATTAAAATGGATGGAAGTGAATCACATATGCTGCTTTGAACTCCTTGGAGGGATGGCAGGACATTTTATTTTTATTTATTTATTAAATTTATATCCCATCCTTCCTCCCAGAAGGAGCCCAGAATATAAATGTAATAAATAAGCAAGCCCAGGCCTATTTCTTCTTCGTGTTCCATACATTCTTCCATTCCCTTCAGCAATTTTGAAGAAATCCTGGGGTAGTCATTGGTTTATACCTGGTCTGTTGTTCAGCATGGAGAGCTTTTCCATTCACCAGATAGAAGTTTTCCTGCTGTGTCCAACTCTGAGGATCATCCCATTTCCCTCATTTACAATCCTTGTCATTCTGGATTACAAGCAGCGATCCACAGACCTTTGCAAGCTACTTTATTTGTCCCCCTCCTTCCTTGATCATGTCTTCCATTCCAGCCACCGCCACTGCCCAAGAGCCCTGCATGTGTGCAAGGCATTAGGAGAGTGTGTTTCATAGCCATTGCAGAGATTAGGTGGGAATCCTTGAGTTTAAGGCTGCCTGTCTATTCTTCACATTTTAATTCTCTCCCCCTTCCTTTCCTTGATTCCATCCAAGTTATGCTTACACAATGTCTTGGACCAGAGCCATCATTTTATGATGTGTTTGTACAGTTCTTTACATGGTGGGCTGCTGATCTGTGTCTGGCGTTCTAGACGGTGACGCAATACATTTTAATAACAATAGTCAAGGTTTGGTTTGCTTTGACTCCTACATCCTCCATCTCATTTTTCTCAGCCTTGTAATTGTAAACGGTTGCCTGTGGCAAAGTACAATGGCCTCCAGGCAACCAGGCTCAGCTCTTGGGTTCCCCGCACTGCCTCCCTTTCCTACCTGCATTTCATCTGCCTCCCCCTTTGCTGTAAACACAGTGCTCAGCTAGAAACGCAATACCAGAAGGAGAGGGGAAGAAGGATGTGGGATGAGAGATATACATATTTAAATATTTTTTAAAATCAATATATAATTTTACCTTATAATGTATGTTGTCTGCTGTTTATTTTATTTATATTTTGATTTAAAAAAAACAAACTTGTTTTCACCTTAATCTTTATTAACTATTTTAATGTATATTTTATATTTTTTGTAAACCCCTTAGAGGTTTTATTTACAATTAAGCGCTACAGAAATTCTATTAAATAAACAAAAATATTTTTAGGGCCTTCCCTGTTCTCCTGATTGTAAATTGTTTTAATTGATTTTAATATTGTATTGTAGTGACCAACCCTGGGACCTTGTAATAAAGGGCAGAAAGAAATTCAATAGTAATAGGAGTAATTAATAATTAATAATGAGTAGGGCAGGATGTAGGCGATCATACCTCTGAAGATATATTTGCTAGGCAGGAAGTGTACCGTAACTGTATTGTCAAATGCTTAAGAAGTGCCCCTGGGAAGAGTTTGCAGACCCATAGCTCAGTGGTAAGGTACATGCTCTTTGTGTAGAAAGACCAAGGGTTGATCCCCTGGTGTCTCCACTTAAAGAATCTCAATTATCAGGATTCAGAAGGACCTGTTCCAAAACTAAATAGACAATACCAGGGTATATGGGCTTGGCATGCGCCTGCATCACAAAGGTCCATAAACATGCTTTTTCTGATCTAGTAACCGAAAATGTGTTGAGGGTGAAATTCTGCAGAATTTGACAGCTTACACCAGACACTAATAGACTCTGCTACCTTGCTTGTTCTTTTCTTAAAAAAAAAAGTTTCTAGCCCGTTTCTAATAGCCTCCAGTCAATTTTTCCTAACTGTATACTCCTGTTGTCTGTAGTTGATCCATGTTTTCTCTTGCTCATCACTGCAGCAAAATCCACAATAAATGAAGATTTGAATACAGTTGGATTTAACTTCCAAGTAAAAATGCATAGGATTGTGGGTTGTGTATATATCCATCTGTCTAATCTGAAATAAGCATACTGATTCAATTGCAAGAATCGACTTAATCCAAACAAGTGTGCAGCAGCATTGTGGGTGCTTTTTTAAAATTTTAGCACAGCAAATCTCTTCCACTGCTTGTGCAACTGGGGGGCAATGTGTGTGTATTAGTATTAGAAGCAGCTTCCAATGTGCTACTCTACAATGGTTTAATATAAAAGAACAGTTTTTCTACTTTGAATACAGTCCCTTCCACCTTGATTTACCTATTCTGTTACTGTCATTAGTCCCGTGGGTTGGCAATTGAGTGATGAGGAGGAGGAAGAAGAGACAGACTTGGACCAATGGGAAGGAACCAGTGATGTGCCCCCCCCCCCAGACACAGGTGAGCTTGAAGGCTCCTGTGCTTCTGACAGTGACAACTCTGCCTCTATAGCTCCAGTTACTGCCAGGGAGGCACTGCCCAATCAGGAAGGTGTCTCTCCCCCTTCCCTTTGCCCCCCTTCCTTGCTCACCCCATCACTGCCACCAAGCAGGCCCCCTGAGGGGGCTGTTGAGGACGGGGTCCAGCCGCCCTCACCTCGGACATGGAGGCTGTGGCACCAGCAATTTGAACAAGCCTTCACTGTCCCTCTGAGGAGGAGTGCTTGTCTGCGTGCACACTGTCCACAGTGACAGTCCACACAAGTAGGGAGTCCATCCATCCTTACTTAAAGTCGGTAAGGAAGCGTGTCTGGTTGCTGCAACAACACCTTAGTGCAGTGCAGTCGTGCCTTGTTATTCCTAAAAAAGATGCTGAATCCTGTGTAACCTGTAAGCTAATTCATGAAGTGCTCTGAACTGAAACTTTCCATTAAAACTACTAAAGAAAAGCACACCTCTGAGTTCGTGTCTGACTACAGTGGGCTCAGGCAGGACAGTTACCTTTGGCTGTTTTTTGAAAGAGCTAAAGAGGTTCTGTATGTACAAAAATGTTAAAAGTGCAATTTGCACATTTTTCAGCCCTTTTTTTAACCATGTTTACCCCAAAGTGCATCCCACTGAGTTTAAACGTGACAATTCCCAGTAAGTATGCTTAGGATTGCAGTCTCTGCTTTTTAATTCTATAACCATATTGTACTTTAACACAAAACCAACCTGGATTTCCTAAGATTCTAAGTGGGTTTATGAAAAATAAAACCAGATATGATAGCACTCTTCAAGTATTTGAAAGGTTGTCACACAGAGGAGGGCCAGGATCCCTTCTCGATCATCCCAGAATGCAAGTCATTGAATAATCTGCTCATAACAGGAAGCTAGTTTTCTGCTGAACATCGGGAAAAACTTACTAATTTAGAGCAGTATGACAATGTGTCGGAAGGCAGAGCTGGGGTCCCAATCCCGGGGAGCTGGATCCCGGAGAGTTGGGAGAAGAGTATTCGGATGGATGGCAGAGGGAAGGGGGAGGAACTTCCCCCCCTTTGGAGCGAAGACGAAACAGAGGAACTGCCAGTGATAAGGTCGCTTAGCAACGGGGAGCCTGAGCCCTCCCTGGACATTCTCACGCTTCCCCCTCTTTCAGGCTCAGAGCAAGAGGGGGAAGAGGGAGGGCTGCTCACAGCAGAAAAGCGGGGAGGCAGTTTACCATCAGCCCCTCCCCTATCCCCCATCCTGGAATCGGAAACTTCAGAAGAGGCGGGGGTGATGCTTCCCCCCTCACCGCGCACACGCAGACAGCTGAAAAGACAGGAGAGAAGGGGGGGAAGGCGGGCAGTACCTGAGGGGCAGTTAAGGAGGAGCGAAAGATTGCGCGCCCGTTTGGCCCCTTCTTAAAGAACAGGCGGGAAGAAGTCCCTTGTTCTGTCAACTTTCTCCCAATGCCTCAGGACCTGTATCCCTGTATTGATTCATGAGAAAACGCAGTCTTTGTTTGGACATTACCCTAATAAAACACGAATTAACTACAGCCATTGGTCTGGTTCCTGAGTCACATCCTGGGCCTGACACAATGGAACCAATTAGCTAGGCAGATGATGAGCTATCTAACACTGGAGGCATTCAGGAGGCAGCTGGACAGCCACCTGTTGGATATGCTTTAAGCTGGATTCCTCCATTGAGCAGGGGGTTGGACTCGATGGCCACATAGGTCCCTTCCAACTTTTCTATGAGTAGAGCAAAACATAGGACATAGAAATCAGCCCATGTGCATAAAGTGTCACTTGTAATCCTTTAAGGCAGAGATGGTCATATACCCTGCACAGCAAAACCCCAGATTAGCTTGTTATTGCCTGGGAGGATATCATAACCCAAGGGATTTATGTGTAGCCCAGAGTGACTTACTCCAAGCACAGCACAGAGCTGGAGGTTCCCAGTTCTGATCCCAGCTCTCCTCCCCTTTTTATATTTATGGGATTCAAGCCAGTTTCCCAGCTCCCACCCTCAGAAGAGCCTTTCTCCAACCCTTGAAGCCACTATGCTGTTTTGCAGTCATTTAATCTGTGGTTGTGACAAAGTAGATGAAGCTTCACCAATATTAATGAGCTTTCCCCTGCCCCATTGTAGCTCCCTGAGGAATAGCTTAATGAAATTTGCAAAATTTCATCAAGAGGTAATCATTTGGGAGCTATTGGTGAATCAGGTTTGCCTACTGAAACATTTATTATTATTATGTCATTGTTGTTGTTGTTGAAGAACTTCTTTTCCTTTCTTTTCTTTCTTTTTCTTTTTTTAACTAAGGATCCGGTCCAAAATCCCTTGATGTCTGAGAGAATATGATGATTTAATTGATTTAAGATTGCTTCTTTCCTTTTAATGTTTTGTTGTTGAGACTGTACAGCAGTCTTTTTGCGGAGTTGCATTATTACTGCATGTATTTCAGGAAAATGTCATCTCAAAATATCATCAGCCAACATAATTATTAAAGTTAAAATTAAAAAATAATAGTCTGGTCTCACTTACCCTGAGGAAGTGAGGAGACATCAGATCACATGCTTTCATTAACATTAGTTAATGCCAACAAGGAGCATCATATGGTTGAGGTTCTGTCAAATTGTACAGTTTGGTCTTATATCTCACACCAATATTCATAATTAAACAAGCTGATTCTTTTTGTTGCTTTTTTAAAAACTACAGGTCAGAGATCTTTCCATTGCCTATTTTCTGGTGGGTTTAACTTATCTCTATGTTGGGGTGTTAATCTTTGCTGCTTTTCCGTCTCCGCCATTGCGTAAAGACTGCATAGAACAGGTAGGAAGGAACTTGATTGCATACTGAATATGTTGTAAGTTGCTTAGAATTGGTGCTGCCGCTTCCCATGTCCTTTTTGTTTTTCCTCCATGTGCCTTTAAGTTGACTCTAAACTCCTTAGTAGAGACACTGCCACCGTTTGATGCCTTTCTTGGCACAAAGCCAGAATTGTGGACAACAGCGCACATAAACAATGCTGGATTTGTCTAGCTAAGGCTGTATTGGCAGAAGTAATTAGAAGTTGGCACCAATCTGAAATACCCATGTAATACTTGTAACATTTGCACTCATTTGGTGGGAAAACATGTTGGGGTGGAAACAACACTGGGTTAGTTTCCCAAACTATGAAGTGGTTTGGGTGGTAATATCTTGGCTTAACAAGCTGAGATATGAACAAGCATTTTCCTTGCATGCGGCTAGTTACTAGCATCAGAGCAAGCCAAATTCTTTGTTTTAAAAAGTTTTTTTATTTGGTTTTCAAACAACAAAAATAAACGTCAGAACCGACATCTAATATTTCACTGTGATTAGCCTGCTAAAAAATTAGCCTGCAAAAAATTCAGATTATAGCCCACATTCCAGACAAGCAAGGAGGTTCTTAAACCACAGTTTGAAGTTTGTTTAAGATCTTGGCTTGTTCCAGATCTGGTAACAATATGATCCCGGTTCAAATGAAACAGGACAGTATGGTACATTAGAGACATTCTTGTTTGATCATGGCTTACATGAAGGGGCTGCATGCACGAGCAAAATGTTATGTATCTCAGCCTGTCAAAGTGATATGATTGCTTGAACTGTTTCTGTGTCTGTTCCTAGTACTAGGTTGCGTTTGGTATAGGAGCATGCTCCTGCATATCCACAAACAAATCCAAAACCGTATTGCCCGTGAATCTGAAAAAATGACAACACAGAGAATATTATGTGGAGGATCAAAATAAGAGGTCGCACCAACAGAGGAGTATTGCTGGCCAGTGTGATTTGCAACAGCCAGGCAGTCTCCTTTCTCTGATTCAAGCATAAGACTTGCAGTCTGCAGCTAGCAGAGAATAAAGGGACCAAAGTCCCCTAGTTCACTTGCATTGAGTTAGAATAATCTATTGTTGGCTTCCCCAACCTAGTGCCCTTCAGGTGTTGTTGGACTCCAATTCCTATCAGCCCCAGTCAGCATGGCCAATGATCAGGAATGGTAGGAGTTGTAGTCAAACAACACCTGAAAGGCACTAGGTTAGGGAAGGCTGATCTAGCCAGATCCATAGGATTCAAACAAATACCTGAGGTGATGAAGAATGGTTGGTTTGCTTTGGCATGACAGCCATTCCTTGAGCAAAGGTTGTAAGCTCATGATTTCCTGGTTTATACCGTATCTAAAAGGAATTTCAAAGCAGGCGACAAGCAAGGATCTTGCCTGAGCTAAGCCAGACCATTCACACTGCCAAACCAATAGTCCTGTGATGGTCTTTGCTACTTTAGCTGTTCAGGTGAATCCATCCTCCATCTAGATCTAGAAAGTATGAAAATTGAATTTATTTTCATATGAATTTATTCATATGAAAATGCAAATATAGCGTAAACTTGAGAATCGCTGTGAGTGTGTGTATGTGCAGAGTTTGAGTTCCTGCTATGTGTATTAGGACTTAAGCAAATGGCAACACTACTACATATTTAGGTAGAGTGCTCTTGCACTTATTCTGTTTGTGGGTTTCTCAAAGGCATCTGGTTGGACGGCCACTGTGAGAACAGGATGCCGGACTAGATGAGCCACAGGTCTGATCCAGCAGACTCTTCTTGAGTTCTTATTATTGTAGCATACAGCACACCACTAGGACATCTGTGGGTCTTTGAATATAAGAAAAGAAGAGAATCTGCCCCAGGTAGTGCTTATATGCAGGCTCTGTATTCACTTTTTAAATTCAAGGAACCAAATTACTGTGGGTAATTGTGGTTACTCCTGGGGTGTTTGTCATTTCAGTTTGAGAGAGTAGATATTAACTGGGCATAAGTCTCTCCATTATTGAAAAGAATATCGTATGGATGAGGCCACTGTAGGGCTTCCCAAGGCTTATCCTATGCTATCTGTATCTATGACAATTATTATTGTTAATTTAGAAATCTTCCTTGTGAATAATTTTGGGAGGAGAAGAGAACACACAGTGCATCACATCCACCATTGTTGTTGTTTCATCAGCCTTTTTTTCTGTTAGAATTTTTTAGACAACTTCCCCAGTAATGATATCATGTCCTTTCTTGGAAGAATATTCCTGCTGTTCCAAATGGTAACTGTGTATCCACTGCTTGGCTACTTGGCACGAGTTCAGTTATTTGGACACATCTTTGGAAATGCTTACCCAAGGTAAAGATTATTCCCTTTGCACGCCTCTGTCTTCTGCCTGACAACCATCACCTCCTTTCCCGGACATATTGTCACTTCTCACTCATACATCTGTAAAGGCAAACCTTTGGTACTGAGCAAAATGGTGGCTCTCCACTTGAAATCCTTTTGCAGCCCAGGAGGTGCAAAATGTTATGGAGGAATTTCAAGGAAGTGATCCAGTACCTGCTGAATCTTATCAGTTGCTGCTTTCAAGACCACCTTGCTGGCCCTTTAAGAGTGGCAGGTGATCGGAATGTGAGTGGGGACAAGTCTTTCTGGTAGTATAATGTGATGGAGTTCCCTGTATCAGATGCTGGAGCTGCAGTACTGTTGCCTCTAAAACCATTTTGTAGGTGCTTGCCAGCCAATCAGCTGATGAGCCCTTTTCATGTGTTTTGCTGCTGCTGCTTTTCTCCCTTCCTGCCCCCTCTTCCCTGAATCGTACGTGCATTCATTGAGCACCTGAACAGGGCTCCCACCAGACTTTGTACTGAGCATATAGAGGAGCAGCAACTAACTTACGAAAAGGGCTCGAAGGTCTAAGGTGATATTGTTAGCATAAAGCACTTACTGCCACTTCTTTATAGCACCCATCTATCCTTGGAAACAAATGTTCCAAACCTGTTCCAAAGGTAGAGCTCCTTTACAGGTGAGCCTCTTTCCTTTTTGCCTACTAAGCCCTTATGGGTCATTCTTACAATAAGAATCTCAGGAACATATTGCACACCTTGATTATGGAGGTACCCCAAGGGATTAATAGCAGTCTTGTAGACCCTTTTGCCCAGAGCCAGCTGCCTGCAACAAAGTTAGGAAAGTAACGGAAAAAGCCCAGGGAATCTGATTGGAATGATTTTGTTGGATAAGATGTTCTATAATTTTGTGTTATGGTAGGGTCATTTTTGTTTTGAACATTAGGAGAAACATCTCAATGGTAAGAGCAGTTTGACAGTGGAACTAGCTATCTAGAGGGGTGGTGAGGTCTCCCTTGCTGGAAATCTCTAAGCAGCCATCTGCTGGGGATGCTCTGCTTTTGGATTTGCAGCACTGAGCAGGGGGTTAAACTAGATTACCTACAAGACACCCTCCCCCATCCTCTGATGCTCTGATGTTGAACAAGAAATTTAGATAAAAATTTAATGGTGGCATAGCTGCAAATAAATTATTATTCTAGCATAAGAAGGGCCTTCCTGCATCAGGTCAGAGGCCCATCTAGTCCAGCATACTGTTCTCACAGTGGCCAACCAGATGCCTGTGGGAAGCTCACAAGGAGAACTTGAGCACAATAGCACTCTCCCCATTTGCGATTCCCAGCAGCTGGTATTCAGAGGCATACTGCCTCCAACAGTGGAGGTAGAACACAGCCATCATGGCTAGTAGCCATTGATAATTGTATCCTCCATGAATTTATCTAATCCTTTTTTAAATCTATCCAAGTTGGTGGCCATCACTGCTTCCTGTGGGAGCGAATTCCATAGGTTAACTGTGCACTGTGTGAAGAAGTACTTTCTTTTGTCTGCCCTGAATCTTCCAGCATTCAGCTTTATTGGATGTCCATGAGTTCTAGTGTCATCAGAGAGGGAGGAAAACTTTTCTCTGTCCACTTTCTCCACACCATGCGTAGTTTTATACACTCCTATCATGTCACCTCTTACATTTTCTCCAAACTAAAAAGCCCTGAATGTTTTAAACTTTCCTCAGGGAAGGGTTCTGCATTTCCCCCCCTTATTTCTTCCAGAATGGACCTCAGGTAGCATACATGGGTAGCTTCCCACCCAGGCACTGATCATACCCAGGCCTGCTTAGCTTCAAGACCGTTTTTGCATCATTTGCATTCAGACCCATTTCCTGGCTAAAATTACTTGTCACTAAAAATAACCAACCTTTCTGTGGTGTTTATGCAGGTGGTCATGATTTTTACAATTGGCACAATGTGGTGATAGCTATTTGCAACCAATATTTGTTGGCAGTATCTGTGAAGAGCATGTATGTAGCCTTTATGTATGACTAGAAAAGGATTTCAGAGGTGATATGTCCAGCCTTTTGACTTGGAATATGACTTGGAATATGATTTTGCCAGACCTGATTGCACACTCTTTATCATGTCCACTTTAAATCTATGCACAAACATTTAAAAACTGTCATGCAGCTATCTTCAGACTTCATTTTCTTGCTTCAATGTTTTTATCGTGCAATGGAACCCATCATAAATGTTCATTTCTTCCTCTTTAAACTCTCAACATCTTTCTTACCAGACAGTCTGCCCTGAATCTCATGTTCTTTGAAATTCAGAGTGAACATTTTCTTTTAAGACCTAGAATGTACTGATGTAGAAACTGCTATTTTATCGCTCTTGGCAACAGAATTCTAGAAAAGATATATAAAAACCAGACAGACTGTATTTTAACTCCAAAACTGAGTCTCACTATTTGGCAATAAGTTCAGTACCCATTTCATTTATATTTAAGGAAAAATTAAGCAATTTATCTGCTGCTCAGCGACACTTTACTGACAACTTACTTTTGTTTAGAAACACATTATTCCTGGGTTGTTTTCCTAAGTGGGGTCTGTCAGCTGTCCAAAAGTTTCAGCTTTATCGGATGCCAAGTATAAGAGTCTGCTTCCTGTTTGGGATGGGATAATTAGTGTATATTACACCCGTGCCTTGGCATCTGTACAGGCCCCATTATGGTATTCAGACCCAGTTTAGACTGGTCGGTATATAGCCTTTCATGGCTTAGACCCAGCATCTCCTCTATGTCCTAGCCTAAATGCTAAGGTCTACTAAGTGCATGCTTATAACTAGGCCTCCTAAAGGTGTCTTCCTAAAGTACCCCAGTACCCTGCAGTAGTGAGAAGCATTATAATAAATAACTCTGGCATTTTGCTGCCCTTACACGTTACCCAGTATCTGCTGCTTGAGGCAGACCCTGCGCTTAACTATTCTATTCATGTACTGGCAACTGAGGCATTCTAGGAGGTGTTTTTGATGAGTGCTGCACAACGATCTCTCCCCTCTTAGAGGCTTTGTATCCCACCTATCCTCCAAGAAGCTCAGAGTGGTGGATTTAGCTTCATACCAACCATATGAAGCTGCCTTCTCACTGTGTTGGACCATCTGGTCCATCTTACTCAGTACTCTCTACTCTGACTGGCAGCACAAAGTCATAGACCTTTTTGATCTAGAGATGCCAAGGATTGAACCAATTAACTTTTACACACAAAGCATGTGGACGGCCACTGAGCTGTGCTCTGTCCCAAATGAATGAAGCTGGTTAATCTGTGACACAGTGATTTGCTCAAGGCCACCAACTTGAAAGCTGCATGTGTACACAAACCTGGGCTTGCCATTCCAAGCCAAACACATTGGTTGATCAAAAACCCATACTGGGATATCTTTGGAAGAAGCATTATAAGGGCTTTCTATTTGAGCTGGCTTGAGTGAAACGAAGAAAAGCTGGCTGAAAGATTTGAAGTTCTATTTATTATCTTTATAACCTTTTTCCCCCTACTGGAAGTGCCCAAGGTAGCTAACAGACTGTTATGTTCGTTCAGTTGAATTGCCACTCAGCATTTTATATTGATCTATTTTTCAGGGTTTTTTTTTTGTTACCTAGTGTTTGGGTGGGTGATTTGGGCTATAGATGTAAGGAGGGGGAAAACACTTAAGCCTTTGGAGATGAGATGAGCAGTCTATCAAGTGTTGCTGCATATTTTGATGGACTTTGTGTAGAAGCTTCTTGCAAGTCACCTGGGGAACTCTTCTGGGATTTATTTGCTGATAGAAGAAAGTGTTCTGAATGGAAGCAGACAGCTGTTTATTATTTATTTATTTATTTATTTATTGCATTTTTATACCGCCCCATAGCCGAAGCTCTCTGGATGGTTTACAACAATTAAAAACATTAAAAACAAATATACAAATTTAAAAACACATTTTTAAAAAGCAATTTAAAAACTAGCAATTTAAAAATGCTAAAATGCCTGGGAGAAGAGGAAAGTCTTGACCTGGAGCTGAAAAGATAACAGTGTTGGCAGCAGGCGCACCTCGTCAAGGAGATCATTCCATAATTTGGGGGCCACCACTGAGAAGGCCCTCTCCCTTGTTGCCAGACTCCCAGCTTCCCTCCGAGTAGGCACCTGGAGGAGGGCCTTTGATGTTGAGCATAGTGTACGGGTGGGTTCGTGTCGGTAGAGGAGTTCCAGCTGTTGCAACATACCCTAATCTATTTTGGAACATGGCTTGGACACTGCTCTGCCAGGACACCTAATCTTCCTACCACACAAGTCCTATTTGAAATAAAGGTGCATACAGATGAAATACAAGAAGAGGGCTCAAAATGCATTCCCAGTGCTGTGACACTTTTTTAAAAATGCATTTGTGTGTATAATGTACCTGTGAATAGAACACTGGCATATGCTCTTCCCTGCTAGGCACTGGCCCTGTTTCTGCCTCCTCTTGCCAAACAGTTCAACTCTCCCAGCCAGGAGAATGTTGCACCTGTTTCAGTTTCTCCCAGCAGAAGGAGAGGACGTGCATTCTCTCCCAGTAGCAGGAAGAGAAGATATAGTGAGCAGGGAAAGTAAGTGCCCCACAGCTTAGCACCTGAGATGAAAGCATCACAGTCTCCTTCTGTCATGGGCAACTGGCTGCAGGGCAGTTCATTCCACAGCAGGAGGAGAGGTGGAAGAGGAAAAGATAGTAGCACTAGTGTTCATCAGCTAGTGGAGAAGGGCATGTTTCAAAACTTCATTCGCTGGTGTGCTAGACTCACAGCCTTTCCCAACCTTTGGGTTCCTAGATGTTGCTGGACTATAGTTCCCATAATTCCTAACCATTGGCCTTGCTGGTTGGGGCTGATGGGGGTTGTAGTCCAGCAACATCCAGGGACCCAAAGGTTGGGAAAGGCTGTAAGAGTAACACTTGCTTTTAAAAAGCCTTGACCGTCTTTTTATATATTTCATTTGTAGTCTTGCATACTAGTTATGCAGTGAAGTTGCTTGGTAGGTCTCATCTCTTAGATCTATGCCTAACCTATGAACACCCTCCTCCCTTGTCCCAGACCCACTAACTGCTTTAACTGATAAATCCCAATGGCTCCTTTGCCCTCCAGTAGATTTCCCCTCTCCTCAAACCTTAACATTCTGTCTTCCAAGCAAATCACCCCACACCCCACCAGCCATTCAGCCCTGTTCCCCTCACAGAGTATAATTTTCAGAGTGGTTTAACAGTCAACCATCTTTTCAGAGTATGATATTTCCTAGGCCTTTCCTGAAGCTTTTTTTTTACACAATCTTTTATTTTGCACGTAGGTGTGCATATTCATTGCCCATGATCCAGATGTCTTCCCTTAGGAAATTGCTTCTGCGTAAGGGATATAATACTTTCCCAGCATTCAAAACTAGAATATTCTGGGGAAATGTTATTCTTCTCTGGTCCTAGCTTATCATTGGGGTTTGTAAGCATTGTATAACATGTGATTGTGTGAGTGTCATGGGCTCCAGCTGAATAGTATTTATGATGTGACTTCAGGGTTGATGACACACAGTAGCTCCCCTTCCCACCCGGACTGACTCAGTTTATGAATGCTTGGTTTTAATACTATAGCACCCATGTGCTTCCCCTGGTATACAGATGTAAAGTGAAATTGGTCATCCTATGTATACAAAACTGAAGACAACAATGCTAATATTGTTGCATGCAGCATTGCCTTGGACTTCATCTTCAGCTCTACGGAGACTTAGTTTCCACATATATCTGATATTCTCAAGTGCCTGTTTTGGCTAAGTCAGTTTTGGTACCATAGCACTAGGAGGCTTGTTTGGTTTCTGTAGCCCTGGTTGTGTGATGAGAAGGTGTTTTCACTAAAAAAATAATAACGGCACGGAAGATCTGGTATTGCTATCCCCTGCAGTTGGGGGGAGCTGTTTTTGCTAATAATATAGAAAAGTCCGTCAAGACTTGCAAGTTTCAGGATCCGCTTCTGCAGATTTTTCCTAATCCTTATTGTTGATTGCTGTTTCTCACCATTTTCTCAGTAGGCATACTGTCAAAATCTTGACTGACTGCTGCAATTGACTATATCTAATTTTTTTAAAAAGTTCTTTTCTTTAATTGAAAAATGTTTCTGCCCATCCCCAACTGACAGTTTCAGTATTTGACAACCTCTAATTCTTTTGGTGTAACAGTCGCATCATTTATATATTTTCTGACCTTGCTATGTGTTTGTTTTAGTACAGTTACTGCAACTTATTTACTATTCATCATATTTACGGCTTGGATCTATTCACTTTGACCAAGCATTGGTGGATTTCTTTATTTCACTAATTTCCTTAATTCCATTCCAACCAGTTGTGTCTCATCTCCTAGATCAGCCTTTCCCAACCAGTGTGCCTCCAGTTGTTGTTGGACCACAACTCCCATCTTCCCTGACCATTGGCTATGCTGGCTGAGGCTGATGGGAGTTGTGGTCCAACAACATCTGGAGGCACACTGGTTGGGAAAGGCTGTCCTAGATCATAAATAAAAATGAAGTTGAATGTGGGCCTCAAAGCAACACGGTTCATTGGTCTGATTTTTAGCCATTAAATTGTGTGTTTCTGCCAGTGTGAGACTAGACATAAAACCAAAAACTACCTTTGTATTTGAAGAGGAGAGTGGGGGAGAGAATTAAGTCTTTATAGGTCTTAATACATTGCATTAATCCAAAAAAGTGAATTGAACTCTATGTGAGGAAAGGATGTGCTTTTTTTGTTCTGATATTTACAACAGAACCTGAGAGAAGTTTTTCCTATGTACATTTTCTTCCTTCTTTTTAAATATCAAGACCTACAGTTTCTAAGCATGTGTCCTTCATGGTTCTCCAGAAGTTTCTTAATCAGTATTTTAAACAAGGTAAATACTTTGTTTGCCTTAAGAGATTGACCTTGATCAGAATGTGAAAATTCTCCAAAAAGTTTATTTTTGTAGTTAGAAAATTCAGAGGAGTACAATAACCTTTGCATTTATACCTCCAAAGTTTTAGTTTAATTAAAATTGTTCCTAGCCGTGAGCCCTGCAAACCTAAACATTTGTTTAATCTATCAAAATGCTTAAGATTTGCTTTGTGTATATGTATTTAGTGTAATGCTTTCCACTCTTCTGAAGATTCTTTCTCTGGTACTCGTTAGTCTGCTTGAGCAGCTCAAATCATTTCCTGGATCGAAAGCACAACTTTTCATGTGGGAATTCTGTTCTAGAGTGTGTAACTCTTTGGTTTTTAAGTAGTTGGGGAGGTTGTTGTTGTGTTCTGCTTTCTTTTTTTCATCTTAAGCGTGCCAAAAAAAAAAAAAAAATTGGACTGCAGCATAGTCCACAAGCTACATTGTTTTCAGAAGAATTGCTAAATCGTACATACTCCATTTGAGAATTAGCTGAGAGTCCAAACATTAAGGAGAACTTTTTAGGATCTGGCACGGTGGGTTCAGTAGATGTCAGGCTTGTTGCAAGTAAAATTAATTACCTTTAGCAGATGAGTCATAAAAATGGAAAGATTTTCATGAGCTTACAGAAGCTAATAAAGAATGTTGTTCTTGCAGCAACACACAATGTAGATGACTTGATTTTTCTCTTCTCTTACAGTTTCTTCCATGTGCTGGTTTTGAATATAGCGATAGTAGGAGTTGGAGTTGCAGTGGCCATATTCTACCCTAACATAGGGTGCATCATAAGGTACTCTTGCATTTTGTTATTACACCATTGAAATGGCTTACTGAAGGCACATATAGTCAGTTGCCTAAAATGCTTATGTTAAGCCTGTAAAAGTTGCAGCCAAAGTTGGTATTTGGTCAGGGTAGACAAAGAAAATAAATGATTCTTATGTCTTGTCTGCACATGCAATAGAATGAGATGGCAGAATCATTAAGTAGTAGAGTGGACTGTACCATTTCAGTCTGTTGGTGGGGAGTGCCATTTCTTAATGCTCGCTGGCATGAAATGACTAACACATTGACGGGGGGGCACCCCCTGTGGAACTAAGTTTTTACTTGCAAAGAGCTTTTCCCTTTCAGGAGCTTTCAGAAACAGTGTGGCATATACTCCACAAACTCCATTGGAAAAGGGCTGCCAATCTTGAACTATATAACTCTATGCAAACACCATTTGATGCAGTAGAGCTCCTCTAAGGGCTTGTACAGACCATGGCCACGATCCAAGAAACTGTGCTATGAATTTCTGTCTGCCAAAAAGGAGTTTGGGGCTTCTGTTCCTCAAACATCAGCTCCTCATGCCACACAGCAAACCACTTTGGAAACTGAGGAGTGCTCCAAAACAGGCTGTGACATGGCACATGGAGAAAATCTGCTGATCAAAGTCCAAATGCTGCTGGGCAAATGCAAGTCCTTAGCTTAAAAAGCTCCTTGGACACCTACCAATTTGATTCCACCCACTTTTGTCTCTAGCCCCACCCGCCATTGGCTTCTGGCCCTCAGATGATTTTCCAGAAGGGAATGTGGCCCTCTGGCTAAAAAAAGTTTCCTCACCCCTGCCATAAGAGTAGAAAGGGGCAACTGATAAGATGAAACAGAAAGGATCAGTATATTGTTCTGGCCATAGCAGCAATTTACTATTGAGCCAGACTTCAACTACTTCTTTTGTTTTTGTGGGTTTGATGGCTGGTTTTGTTCTACGATAAAATTTCTAAGTCAGAAATCCTACACCCACTTTCCTGGGAATGAGCCCCAGTAAACCCAGTGGGACTTCTGGGTAGACATGAAAAGGATTGCTCTGTAAAAGGGTTAAGATGAAATCTTTGTTTTTTTCTCCCAATCAGGTATTCTGGAGCAACTTGCGGCCTAGCTTTTGTATTTGTGTATCCATCACTCATCTACATGATCTCTTTGCATCGGGAGAATCGGCTGACATGGTTGGCGCTAGTTGTTCATGTTATGATAATCCTTCTGGGAGTGGCTAACTTAATTGCACAGTTCCTAATGTGAATATAAATCTTGAGCTCAAGTTTTTTCTTTTTAAAGAGATGCAAAAAGTTACCTTGTATAAGCTGTAGATGGCGTACCTATGGGTGTTTGCTTTTTCCAAAGAAAAGCTGTACTTTAAAAAAAAAAAAAAAAAACTCTTCAAGAAATGGATGGTGCCCTTTGGAACATAGTACAGCATAGCAAATTGAACAGGCCCAGTGAATTTCTGATGCAATGTCAAGTAGAAGTGCATTTGTAACTAATTAAGATTAAGAGAAATGCATATTTTTTCAAATGGAAAAAGCCATCTAAGGAACTTTATATATAGAAAGGGTTGGTTGTAGACTGCAATACTTTTCTTGCAGCATAAGAGAATTAAAGGACTCTACCGATCTTAACATTCTACACCCTATTTTACACAAGGGTGTTATGTTATGTTCAAATAGTGTTATACAAGTGGTTTGAGACATTTTACAGGTGTGGTGTAGTCAGGGCCGGTGCTATCATTAGGCCAACTAGGCAGCTGCCTAGGACGCAGACCTCAGAGGGGCGCAGTACTGACCTTTGAGGGGCATAGTTTTATACAGATTAGTTTTTTTTAACCCTTGGAAAAAATGCAACTAAAATAAATTTAGCAGTTTCAAGTTTTGTGCTTTTCATTTTTTCTACAAGACATCTGTTTTTGAAAATTGAAGTTAGCAATTTTTTTGGGGGGGTGCAAGTAGTTAGCTTTGCCTAGGGTGCAAAATAGCCTGACACCGGCTCTGGGTGTAGTAGTTAAAGGTGCTGGACTGCAACCTGGGAGAGCAGGATTTGAATCCCACACAGCCATGACGCTCACTGGGTGACCTTGGGCCAATCACTGCCTCTCAGCCACAGAGGGAGGTAATGGTAAACCCCTTCTGAATGCCTCTTACCATGAAAACCCTATTCGTAGGGTTGCCATAAGTCGGAATTGACTTGAAGGCAGTTCATACAGGTGAAATGTAGCACAGATCAAATTCCAGAACATAACTTTTTAAAAAGCTGTATCTTTGTTCTGTTGCCTTTTAGAAGGACTTTGTGCTTGAACATGGACTGTTGTACAACAGTTGTATAAACATAAGAACTCTTTTTTGGTCCTGGGGCAGGGGAAACGTGTTTTACCCTCCCTAATTGAGAAATAAAAAAATTATCTGTAAAACTCTATGACGTGCACTTGAAGGCAAATTTGGGGGAAACTGAGCCTTTTGAACCAGAACGTTATTTGCGGGGGGTGGGGGAGAGAAGGTTATGCATGTGTGTGCACCAGTGTTTGGCCACAATGTTCTTCAGAAATTTCCAGCCAAAAACTGGTTTGACTTTTTAAGCCAGTACTGGGCAATCCTATACTTGCCATAGGCTGAGTTGCTGGTGGAATGGCTACCGAATCCTAAATGTACTCAGCCCCTGCAGATGGGAGTAAAATGTATGAAAACAGTGGAAAATAAGAGGCACACTTCCAGCAACCCTGGAAGCATCACCATAGCCTCTAGCAGTACTTGCGTGCTGCCTATGCTTGCAGGCAGCCAATGGAATTCTCAGTCATCAGGGCATGCCACCAGCACCCCCCCCCACCTCTGCATCACAACACTCAAGTTAACATTAGAGAGCTCCCTACACCAGCAGCCCTAGTGGCTCGCTGCCTAAGGTATGGGGGTGGGAAACAGGAGACAAGACTTTTGAGCCCCCTCAGGGGACAGCGTGTCCCTATTGACCTCTTGCCTGTCTGGAAAGAAAAAAAGAAAGCAAATGTCATGTCAGAGGCAGAAGAGAGGGAGCTGCTGGGCTGCAAACCCACACCACAGCCACCGCAGCGCAGCTCTGGTTACAGCAGCAGCAGCAGCAGCTGGCAGTCGCAGACTTAATAGGGTGATGGCCCACAACATCCCCTAGCCCCAGCACCCAATCCTGGGTTCCAGGAACACAGGGCTGCAAGGAGAGCCCTGCTTTGGTGGCATAGCTCACATTTGACATGCTGGAGAGCCCCGGTTTTTGAATCTAGGGAACAATCCCATACTAGGAAGGGAAGGAGGGCCCCTGCCATATCTGAACCAATCAGCAAGTGTGCTTCATGGGCCAGTCGCCTGGCTCCTACATAGGCCAATCACCAGAGCTTGGAAAAGTTACTTTTTTGAACTACAGCTCCCATCAGCCTAATCCAGTGGCCATGTTGCCTAGGGCTGATGGGAGTTGTAGTCCAAAAAAGTAACTTTTCCAAGCTCTGCCAATCACCCCTTGTAGTCCACCCTCTGGCAAGCCATGTGAGCAACCCACCACCACCTCTATGTTGCCAAATAGGCATCCCAGCAGGAATCATTGCCCCTGCTCTCTCTCCTCATACGTAGCTTAGGGAACTAAAGTAAGGATAGACTAAGAGGGTCATTCTCCACCAAGCCCATCAGGGTCCCCCCCCCAATTCCCAGCTTGATGCCAGCTGATCTGATGACAGGGTGAATTGCTTCCCAAACAGGGTTGCTTTCCCCCTCTAAACA
The DNA here is from genome assembly GCF_030035675.1 of Rhineura floridana. Taxonomy (NCBI): domain Eukaryota; kingdom Metazoa; phylum Chordata; class Lepidosauria; order Squamata; family Rhineuridae; genus Rhineura; species Rhineura floridana. The sequence continues at coordinate 36,001,945 of NC_084480.1, read as the reverse complement.
GAGTGACTGGATGTTGATGGATTGTGAAAGGAGGGGCAATTGGGACAGGCAGCCTATTGGAAAGGATCCTGCAGTCTCTCTCACTCCCTCTACCATGCTGCAAAGCAGCTGGCAGCTGATGTAATCTTCACAGCCAAGAAGATATGGTGATGATGACCACTAACATAGATTGCTTTAAAAGAGGACATAAACAAATTTAATGGGGGATGGGAGGGTCATGGCTATTTGTCACGATGGCTACGTGCATCCTCCAGGTTCAGATTCATTACCTGCTGCTGGAGGATAAGAGCAGGAGACTGCTGATGCACTCATGTCCCGCTTGTGGGCTTCTATGAGGCATCTGGTTGGCCACTGTGGGAAACAGGACACTGAACTAGATGCTTGTTCTGATCCGGCAGGGCTCTTATGATGATTTTATACTCTAATTGGAGCAAGTGATTAAAGTAAACCCAAAGTAACAAGAGGTGGCTGTACTTAAGCTTAGTATCCTAGAACCCTCTTTCACACAGTCCTGTGTTTAATGGTCTCTGCTGGCAAAGCCCTTGTTGGTTTTAACAGCTCTGCACTGGTATTGCGTTTCAGGATCTGCATGCCTGTCTTCTAGATTAAAAATAAATGTTATTATATTTTTCCTAAGAGAGAGACTTTGAAAGACTTTGAGGGACTTTGAAAGTCCCATGCTTGTTGTGACATGATAGCATTCCTGTACATCCATGATGAGTTCCTTTCTGCAGGATTTCTCAATCAGGAAATCCCCCAGGTTGCGAAACAGTTCTTGTCACCACTTTACTCCCTATCTATGCATTCTCAGTTTAATCATATAAGAACTAATGTATACACAGATGGACATCACAGTGACAGAAGGCTATGAATTATTTTAATGGCCAATCTTCACTTATTCTTGCTGCCACTGCTGCTGTGTATATAGCAGTGGTCTTACGTTGCATGCAATCTGCCTGTCCAAATGCCACCTTTCTGCTAGCATGATCAGCTGTGCTATGTTCAGGAGACAACTGCTGCAACCTGGGATTTTACAGAGTGGCTTGTTTCTTCTCCGGTCCTCAAGGAGCCTTTGAACTGAAGTTAGGTGCAAATTAGCAATACTGATCACAGTCTTGTGTAATCACTGCACTAATCCAGTATTCTCATGCAGTGCCAGCAAATGGAGACAGATTGTCTAGTGCTATTGGCATATGGTGCTTTGGTGGTTCATTCTGGAAAAGTAGCTTGACATGAAACAAGAATGTGAGAAACTGTAAAGAAAGAGGCAATAAAAAAACTGGTGCTATTTTAAGGTATTAAAACTACCTTCATTTTCTGTGCACAATATAGCTTAGATTTTTGTCACGTGGAATGAAAAATGGATAATCTATATCTTGTTACATACGTACATGCAAAAGGTAAGCATATCTGGGTGGTCATTTATCCTTTGCAGTTGTTGGAACCCATTTTATGTACATCCACTTTGAGAAACTTTATTTGCTACATTACAAAAGGTAATAGTGAGGCCTTGTCTCTGAGAACTGTACTGAAGTCTCAACATAGTTGGGGCAAACCATCATTAAAAGTTATCAAATTTTGGAGCATGCTCTTTTCATTTACGTTTGTGGCTACTCTGAGTCACTTTAGGGCAGGTGTGGGGGACCTTTGGCCTTCCATATATTGCTGAACTACAAATCCCATCATCCCTGGTTATTGACCATGCTTTCTGGGACTGATGGGAGATGTAATTCAGCAACATCTGGAGGACCTACTTTAGGAGGAAAGAAAAATGCCCTCAAACCTTGCCTCTGTCTCCCACCAAAAACTAATTATTGCTCCATTGCCAGATTATAAGTACCAGGAAGGGCATTTCTTGCAAGTAATTAAGCAGCAACCTCTAGAGTTTAGATGCAAGCGAACTGAGCAAAAGAAATCTTGTGCTTTTTGAGACAGTCCTTTTGCTGCAGTTTCTTTGTGATGGAGCCAAATGTTTGGAGCAGTCTTGTTTAATTTTACTGAGTGAGTTAACCAGACCAGTTATGCTTTGGGACTATAAGAATGTGTATCTACTGCCTATTTTCTTTAGGAGGTGCCACCAAGCTTCTGTCTCTTTTGTACCCTTCTTTGCTTTTTCCAGTGATTAGTGTTTCCTGAAAACTTGACAGCCAAATACTGTATATGGATCCTGTAAGTGGGAGGCCATTGAATATAAACTGAAACATAACATCACTTACTACTTATTCTGCATGTGTACGCACATATATATTATCATAAGAAAGTTTGCACCCAAGGTTGGAAAGCCCTGAGGTACATTGGAGCTAGAGCAATGAGCCTGGAGCTGGAGCCCCTTCTGTTCATTTTAACACAATACCAGGCTGATGGCAGCATGGTGTTTGGAGGCTGTATATAATGAACAAATATGTGTGCTGAAATACAGAGAAAAATAGCTCTGTTCTTTGCAAGGGTGATACACCATTTTCCTAGTCTCCACATACACAACTCCTTCTTAGTTTCTGTGCTTGGTGAGAATAATAAATCTGTGAGAATGAGGAATTAAATGTGTACATTTAAGCTATAATACAGAACATATACTTATTATCTATGGCTGCATATAGTGAATAAACATTTTTTTGATGGGCACAGGGAGAAATTAGAAGACAGAGCACTCCATGCCTATAATTGCCTTCTGGTGGAACCCCTTGTAGTTATATGTGCCTACATGTAGAAGCCAGCAAGAAAGATGACCTTTAAATAAAAGCAAACTAAAGAGGATGGGATTGGGAGGCAGATTTAAGAGATGCAATGAACAATGAAGAACTGGATTGTATCCACAACAATAATTAGTGATTGGATCATCTTTTATCAGAGCGCACGTATTTTGATGGTCTGGTGCAAGATGCAATGCAGGATAAATGTATTCCGTTTCTGTACTTAATGATTTGAACACTCAAGGTTGCTGAGATTTCTCGAGTCCGCCCATGGAGAAAGGCCATGATTCAATGACAAAAGCACATGCTTTGCATGGAGAAGATCCTAAATTCAATCCCTGGCATCTCCAAGCAGATTTTCAGTTGGCAGTCCAGATACCTGGAACATGAGCATCTGCAAGAATTTGGGGTGGGGGGAAAGAAAAATAAACATAACTAGCATCGGAGAACAGATCTGCCATTTCTGTTAGATCCAGGGAATGAATTATTGCGAAGCCTGCATAGACCTGGCCTGAATTTGAATTCCAGATCTGCCCCTCTACTTTCTCAATGGATAGATCTGCTGTCCATCTGTAGATAGACCTGGCATTCAGACATCTTTCCACTCACCACTGAAACCCTCAACTCTCCCTGGCTTCCTTCACCCCCTCCAATCCTTAATTGACTGCACTGCTGCTATAATCAACTTCACAGCCCCATCTTCACTGCATCCCACCCAAAAAAGAAAAACCCAGCGCGCCAAGATATGTACACTGGACTACACTTCAGGGTTGTCATACACTCCTCTCCCCTCCCCCAGCAAAATGGTTATAACAACACTGGGCTACTTTGCAGGGCTGGCATAACTTTCTCAGGCACAGTCCTGCTCCTTATTATATGGGTATAATAATGATAGACTTCATCTGCATTAGCAAAGTAATTTTTAATATGCTTTCAAACTCAGTGAGGAAATCACGTTTTTATGTAATAAGTCCTGAGTTAGAAAGATTTGCTGCTACCTTTTGTTTTGGGTTTTAGTTTTGCATTACTGCTCGGTCACAGCCACAATAAAATCCTGGATTCCTTCATTGTTTTTTTGGGGGGTGGGGGGGCATCATTTTTCCACCAGGGAAGACCAGCATAAACAAAACAAACAGAGAAGTTTCTCCTCTAGAAATCTAGCAATGATTATTTCATTCTAGCTTCTCTTTGCTAATTGACTAGCTTTGCTTTCCTAATTGTCGGTCATTGCTATAGCTTCATTCATTTGCCAAGGACCCTGAAAGGCAGGAGCAGGCTGCTTTCTCACTGAAAAAAATGAGGAGAATGGTGCCTGCATGCTTTGCCTTATATCTCAGGTTCTGCAAGTGCTAGAGCCTCTTTTTAAAAATGAAAGCGGATCTGGAGAGTCATCCACAGGGGCAACTGCTCACGATTCCTTCCTCCTCTTGTGGGCGCCCATTGCTGGAGATTAAGCCTGGGGCCTTCTGCATGCAAAGCATGTGTTCTACCACAGAGGGGCAGACCTCCTCCCCAAAATTAACATAATGGGAAAACATAAAAGCCCTGCTCTGTGCTCGTGCATGTGTATGTGCATGTGCGCGCACAAGCACACAGAGGCAAAGGCAATAGCTCTGTGATTGCACATCTGCCTTGTATTCAGAAGGTCCCAGGTTCAATCTACATCATCTCCAGGTAGGATCAACAGAGACTTCTGCCTCAAACCCTGAAGACCTGCTGCCAGTCAGTGAAGACAACACTAGATGGACCAATGATCTGACTCAGTATAAGGCAGCTTCCTATGTCCCTGTGTTTTCATACACACAAACTGTCTGGATCCCAGGAACAAAGGAAGCAGTCTTATATTGAACCAATCCATTGGTCCGTCTAGCTCAGTGTTATCTATACACTCTCCAGGTTTTGCAGCCAGGGAGATGCCGGGGATTGAACCTGAGACCTTCTGCATGCCAAGCAGAGACTCTTCCACAGAACTATGGCCTCTGTTCTTAGCTTATAGCAGAATGTACTATATTCCAGGGAAATCACTTAGTGAGATGTCATTAAAGATGTATGGCTTCTCCAGTATAGTGCCTTGCCTTGGAACATAAGCACATCTGCAGTATTTGTTGTTTGGCTGTAGCAGGTTTATCTTCTAATCTGCATTGTTGGTTTCCTTTACCTTATTCTAGCCTTCACTTAAACCCATTTTCTGCCTGTTTTTTCCTTGCGTTTCCTGAACTTGCTTTTTCTTGGGCAGCTCCACTGGATCCAGTCCCAGCTTGCCTTCTGGCAACAAACGTGTCATATCAGTTATTTAGATCGATGCTTTTTAAAGAACCAAATTACTCCCTTATTTTTAGCAGAAACCTACAGGAAAAGAAGTAGGGTCCTTGCACTGAACAAGAATATTTTGAAAATCATATACATACAGAGAACGACTGAAAGCTGCATGAGATGCAAATGCCTGTTAACTAAGGCAGGTTACTTTGGCCTTACGAAAGCAAACAGAACAAGAATGGACTCTCGAGTCAATGTGACATTTTCATTGTGAGTGTTTTGGCATAATTAGGAAAATGATGGTGATTAGAAGCTTTTTTGGCAGAGATCTGCTTCTTGCTAGGTCAGAAAGCTTTAAAGTGCTAATAGTTAATAACTGAGCTGTTTATTTTTATCTGTATGTTATTTCTTATTTATATCTCTGTTTTTTTCTTGGCTATGAACAGAAAAAAACATACAAATAAGCACAACTGCCTAATTCAGTCAAATAAGAATTTGTAACAGATTGTACATTCATTCAAGAAAAGCCTTGAAGCAGCTGCTTTAACAAAGAGGAAAGTTAGCATTGCTGTTTTTTAATTCTGCAGGCCCTAAAAGGATGCATAAACAACCTGTCCCTTTTATTTTTGCAGTTTTCCCCAGATCCCCATGGAAAGTCTGCAGCTACTGGTGTCTCCCTGAGCAACAAATTGCCCCATCAGAGAGTGCAATACAGCAAGGAGTTGTATTTTTGTAAAGGTATTAACACAGGATTGGCCTTTGGGGATCAGCTGATTCCTAAGATTTGGAAGCACCTGGATTGCATGGGCTTCTGTCTTGGCTTAAACTGCCTACAATTCCCTGCTTGATCTAGCAGCCCCAATAGCACAGGGAGCCAGTGCCTGACTCACAATGCAGCCACTTTGAACGCCATGCCCTACAACACCTGTGTATAACTAGCCTGGAGAAAGGTGACCAGGTTTAGATAATTAACCTAAAGCACATTACAAGGTAGAAGAGTTCATTGTTCTAGGATAGAAGGTTGTTTATATTTGATAAAGGGATGTGAATTTGCATTCAACCTATACAAAAAGTGTAAATGAGAGGCAATGCAATCTTAAACATGTCCACTCCTCAGTAGGGCTTATTGAGTTCAAAGTGGCTTACTCTCAAGTTAGAATAGAATTGCAACTTGTGTGAGAAAATTAATAAATGAAAGGTTTTTAACCCTGTCATCTTCTACTGTGCTGAGTAGGTAGTATCACATAAAACAAATTCTATTATGTATAGTTAAATCGTATTTTGTATAGTTAAACTTTCTCTTCCCCTTCTCTGTAGCTGGCTTATCCATTTTTTTAATGCCTCCCAATTATAATGTCCCTAAATTGGGGTTAAGCAGCTTTGGTTTCAACATACTATCTATTTTTAATTTTTGAAAGCATTCTAAATGGGGCAAACAAACAACAGTGAAGCCTTTTAGTGCCAGGAACTTTTCTGCCATTAAAAGATTCAGAAATTGCAAAGTGAATTTCCAATAATGAATTATTTCTGCTACTGCCATCAGTATACAAAGCAAAAGAGATGAATATCTAGAAACTTTGCTTCCCAGATGTTTGGATTGGTAGGTTTTTTGTCCTCCAGTATTTGTTAACTTGCAGATACTAGCCGTATTTCTGCTTCCTGGCTCCACCTCCATCATTGCATCCTCGTCACCACTACCCCACTGCCCACATATTGGGGGGGGGGAGGTCTGAAGCAAGGAGCTTCCTGTATACACGAAGGCTCCATGTTGAATTCAGAGTCCTGATCATGCAGAGGGGACCATGATGGTGTTATGGACCCAACAAGCAGAGCCCTGTTCTGTCCTTCATGTGACAGTAATCACATGATGGTGATCTCATGAGGAGTTAAAGCCTGTGTATGGCTACTGTAGCTAAGATCTTAAGATCTGTTTTTTAAGATCTGTACACTAACAGTGTGCCTGGATAATCCAACCACAGCTATTCAATCTATTGACAATTATTTAAAATAAAGTTAAATTATGTAATGTTCTGAGTATGGAATAATTAAGCATGCTTTCAGGATGGTTGATTGAAGGCCACATGACAACTAGTTCATAGGCTTAGTGATGGCCAGTGTGTTATAACAGTTGAGTGTTGGGTTAAGAGTGAGAAGACCCAAGTTCAAATCCCATGCACTCCTGAAGCTTGCTGGGTAATCTTGGGCGAGTCACATCTTCCCAGCCTAACCTACTTCACAAGGTTGTTGTGAGGATAAAATGGGGAGAGAGCCATATATGCCAGCTTGAGCTCCTTCAAGGAAAGACAGGACATCAATGTAATAAGTAAATTTAAAAAATAGAATAGGAGGTGAGGCAAAGTGGCATCATTTTAGTTTCACATTTGCCCTGTGCTAGCAATGTGTTCCTGGATCCATCTTTATCACCAATGACCTCAGTGGCTAGGAGTGCCTTTTACCAGCTTTGTCTGATAAGATAGCTATGGCCTTTTCTAGACTGGAATAGGCTGATCATTGTTGTCCATGCCTTCAGGCTGGATTACTGTAATGTGCTCTATGTGGGGCTGTCCTTGAGGTTGGTCTGGAAGCTGCAGCTGGTACTAAATGCAGCAGCGCAGCAGCTCATTGGGGGAAGGCATCGCCAACATGTTACCCACTACTGAAATAATTGCACTAGCTGCTCATTAGGTGTCTGACTAAATTCAAGGTGCTAGTTTAGGTGCATAAAGCCCGTATACAACTTGGGGCCAGGATACCTGAAAGATTGTCTTACCCATTATATGGTAGGCAGAGCTTGGAAAAGTTACTTTTTTGAACTACAACTCCCATCAGCCCCAGGCAGCATGGCACTGGCTGGGGCTGATGGGAGTTGTAGTTCAAAAAAAGTAACTTTTCCAAGCTCTGACGGTAGGGCCCCGCTCATACGGCAGGTTCCTTTCTGGACCGCCACCGTAAAGCGAAATCTGCCGTAAAGTGGAACACATTGACTAACACTGTCTAACATGGTGCCCGACGCCCGAAAAATGCCATAAAAGTGGAACAAGCGCCATAGGAGCAGGGCCTTTCTGCAGTTGACGACCGCTGTATCTGTGGAACACTGCAAAGTGGAGCGCTGCAAAGTAAGGCCCTACTGTATACCCAAGTTGGTTACTGTGCTTTGTAGGTGAGGACCTCCTGCAGATACCATTTTATCAGGAGGTCCACTCCATACAACGGTCGTAGGAAACGGATCTTAAGAGTTTTGGAACCTACTATTTGGAGTGCAGTCCCCTTAAATATTAGATAATTGCCGTCTCTGTTGTCTTTTCGGTGCATGCTGAAGACTTTCCTCTTTCAACAAGTCTTTTAAATAGAGACCTTATCCCAGTCTGCATCTGTATTGGAATTGTTTTTTGAGTATGTTTTTAAGATTTTTTAGTGGTTTATCGCTTGTTTGCCACCCTGCGCTCCTTTTGGGAAGAAGGGCAGGATATAAATTTAATTACTAAATAGATAATTTATTGCAGTCGCAGTGATGTGGACAAATATACTCACTTAAAACAATGGGACTGAAAGCAATACATGTGATCCAGCTGTGGTTTTGGTTTGGAACAAGAAAAGGGATTCATTCCAGTATTGTCTCTCCCTTGCCTCCAATCCTCTTGCTCACATAGCATGCCAGAGTAAGATATCCACAATGTGGGATACTTTGAAGCTGTGGTGTCTGAAATACAGGACACCCATTATACTTTGTGGGACTATGATGTTCTAGGTCAGCCTTAACCAACCAGATGTCCTCCAGATGTTGGCAAGACTATAGCTCCCATCATCTCCAGCCATTGTCACTGCCCATGCTGTCTGGGGAAGATGGGAATTGTAGTCCAAAACATCTGGACATCACTAGGTTGACAAAGGGTGTTCTAGAATAAAGGCTATCTTAGGGAAATAAGGGACATCTGCCTAACATTTAAGTTACTTCATGTCCTGCTTTGTCCTTTTATGTTTTTTAAAAATCATTTGCAGCTTTGAAAAGGACAAGTAGTTCCAATCATTCTTGATCTCAGTGCCAGTTTATTATTAACGCAACTGGCTATAAACGAGGTGACTGGTGCCAGATATGTAACCAGCATCATAATAAATAACAATAATAAATACCAGCCTTGTAAAGCCCAGAGTAAAGAAGAAGTGGATCCAAACACAGTTGAAAATCCAGGAACAACAAGAATCTCATAATAAGACCTCTTTAGAGAAATTAAGACCGTTTCTGTTTCTGTCCTAGGGGTATATTCTGCATGTAAATGACCTTATTCCTCTTAATTTAACAGCCAGGGTGGCCTCTGTAGAAGGGCAGGCAGACTGCCATTATTCCCTTTTACAGTATACAAAAGTTACTCCTCCTTCATGGCCAGAGCTGCAATCTGGACATCCAGGAGCATTTTCATATTCACACTGGCCTACCCATGGTCCCCCATCTGCTCGATATATGGCTGGAGGAATAAGGATTGCCATTTAGCCAGAAAACCCTGCAGCTTGGACAGGTTTTGTTTAGGCCAGTTATCACGAAAGCAAATCTGGGTTCCCATTAGGGTTGCCAGTTTCATGGCCTGAGACTGATCCTGTATCTTTAGGAGAAGAGACAGTCACCCAAGTGCAGGTGTTCTTGCAACACCGTAATGGGAAAAACCACAAGGTGGAATTCTCCCTTCCCCCTGCACAACTTTTAAAGATACAGAAGACCTCTTGGTTGCCAGGCCCAGCCTCCAAGAGGTCTTCTGTATCTTTAAAAATTGTGCAGGGGGAAGGGAGAATTCCACCTTGTGGTTTTTCCCATTATGGTGTTGCAAGAACACCTGCACTTGGCTGACTTTCTCCTCTCCTAAAGATACAGGATCAGCTCAAGGCCCTGAGCCTGGCAACCCTAGTTCCCATCCACAAGTCATTTTATTTTCTTCAAACTGGTCACTAGATTAAAAGACAGCTTCTGAACTGGGCTTGACTCCTAGACCTACCTGAAACTGCTAGGCTCTGCTTCTTGGCCCTGTCCTGGATATTAGATTGGCTGGTGTCAAAAGTTGGCAGTTTTAGGACTAGTGCTGATACAGAGGCTTCGCTCATGGGGAGGTAGTCTGCAGGATCATATAGGATGCACAAATGTATTTGAGCTCAAATTTTTCGTTTAACCCTATGCAAATATTCCCTCAATTGCCAGATGGCTAGTTGTCAAGAAGCCTCCCTAAGGGTTTTTTGTTTTGCCACAGTTTATTTTTGTTTTAATTAGGACAAGCCCTTAATTCTAGTCAATGAGCAATTTAAATTTTTAGAAGAAGGTTTAACATAATTAGCATAAGCAATGAGCAGCACATTTTTTGAACTCTGGGAGAAATTAGAAGCTGATCTCTTTGAAATTAGAAGCTGATAATAAAAATCAGGCCATAGCTCAGTGGCAAAGCATCTACCTTGCATGCAGAGGGTCCCAGGTTCAGTCCTTGGCATCTGCAGGGAGGGCTGGGAGAGACTCCTGCCTGAAACCCTGGAGAGCCACTGCCATGAGCTAGATCAACCTTTCCCAAACTTTGGGTCCCCCATCAGCCCTAGCCAGAATAGTTAGAATGGCCAATGGGCAGGAATGATGGGAACTGTAGTTCAGCAATATCTGAGGACCCAAAAGTTGGGGAAGGCTGAGCTAGAGGGACCAGCAGTCTCTCAGTATAAAGCTGTGTTCACTTACTCTATAAATTGGCTTGAAAACAACTGGATCTTATTTTTTTAGTGTTTGTTCTTACTGTTTAGTCTCTCTCTCTGTCTCTCTTTTACCCAAGCAGCATCAGTTAATAGGCCATTATGTCACATAGCAGTTCTAGTTTCTCTTCTATAAACTGCAGACATTTATGAAAAAGGAAGGGAGCGAACGGGTGATTCTGTTACAATATACGACTATATGTTGCTTCTGTCAACTGAAGATGCATCATCTGGAGTCAGCATAAAGTGCTGCAAGCCTTGGAAGCAATGTTGGGAGGCCAAGGACCATGTGGACACTGAGCTGTTTCTGTCTCCAAGAGCCACAGATGTGGAGCCTGGTAGACAGATGGATTGGGACGTGTTGTTGAACATTTATCTGCTCACACAAAGGTCCCAAGGCAACACAAGCACTTGGGATCATAATGAGGGTTTGGAAAAATGGCTGGAATACTTGGATGGCATGAGGAGGGGGAAATTGTTTGACAGTTAGCGACATACACAATCCAGCACCAGTTCCAGGAAAGAAAGAAAAAAAAGGTTTTGCAAGGAGTTAGCCCTACTGAGCCAAGATCCCTCTTGCATCACTGCTGCTGCTCTAGCCAGACAATATACAGTGCCTTGCAAAAGTAATCAGACCCCTGACCAATGCTCTCATATTACTGAATTACAAATAGTACATTGTAATTTTGTTCTGTATGGTATTTTATTTTTGACACTCAAAATCAGTTATTGTAAGGTGACATTGGTTTTATGTTGGGAAATGTTTGTAAGAAACATAAAAAACTGAGACATGTTGCTTGCATAAAGTATTCAACACCTGTGCTATGGAAGCTCCCAGTTGACACAGATGAAAGAAATTGCCCTACCGAGGACACAATTACCTTACCTCCATCTGTGAACCATTAAAGTTGCTGTCACATTGTCAGGACAAAAACCCCACTGTTGAGGGATCATTGGTCAGGCTGTGGATCTGAAGGAAAATGAAGACCTAAGAGCATTCTACAGAAGTGAGAGATAATGTAATACAAATGCATATATTAGAAAAAGAGTACAAAATTACATCAAAGTGTTTGCATATCTGAGTGAGCACAGTTGGATCAATAATCAGGAAGTGGAAGCTGCATCACACTACTCAGGCACTGCCAAAAAAAGGCCGTCCCTCAAAACTCGGCGCTCAAACAAGAAGGAGACTTGTGAGAGAAGCCACAGAGAGGCCAACAATCACTTTGAAGGAGCAACAGAGTTCAGTGGCTGGGAGTGGAGTAATTATGCACCAGTGAACCTTATCAAGAGCTCTGCATAACAGTGGCCTGTACGGGAGGGTGGCAAGAATGAAGCCGTTACTCAAAAAGTACATTCTGAAAGCACATCTGGAGTTTGCCAGAAACCATGAGAGTGCCCCAGCTGTGAAGTGGGAAAAGGTTTTGTGGTCAGATGAGACCAAGATAGAGCTTTTTGGCCAAAACTCAAAGCTCTATGTGTGGCGCAAACCTAAAACTGCCAATGCCTCAAGACATACCATCCCTAGAGTGAAGTATGGTGGTGGCAGCATCATGCTGTGGGGATGCTTCTCATCAGCAGGGACTGGGCATCTTGTTAAAAATTGAAGGAAGAATGGATGGAGCAAAATACAGGGAAATACTGCAAGAGACCCTGCTTCAGTCCACTAAAAAACTGAAGCCTGGGAAGAAACTCACTTTTCAGCAGGACAGTGATTCCAAGCACAAGGCCAAAGCAACATTAGCGTGGCTCAAGAACAAAAAGGTGAATGTCCTACAGTGGCCCAGTCAAAGTCCTGATCTCAATCCCATTGGGCTTCTACTGGGAGAAAGGGCGGGATATAAATCTTCTATTATTATTATTATTATTGAGAATCTGTGGCACTCTTTGAAAATTGCAGTCCACAAGCGACATCCAACTAACCTGAACAACCTGGAGCAAATCTGCCAAGAAGAATGGGCCAAAATCCCTCTGCCACTGTGTGCGAAGCTGGTACTTACCCACCCCAAAAGACTTAAAGCTGTTATTGCAGCGAAAGGTGGCTCTACCAAATATTAATGGGGGGGGTTGAATACTTATGCAAGCAACATGTTTCAGTTTTTTATGTTTCTTACAAACATTTCCCAACATAAAACCAATGTCACCTTATAATAACTGATTTTGAATTTCAGTGTTTCAAAATAAAATAGCATACAGAACGAAATTACACCATTTGTAATTCAGTAATATGAGAGCATTGGCCAGGGGTCTGAATACGTTTGCAAGGCACTGTATAAAGGTGTTGGCTCTCAGTTGGTTTGGTTATAATCTATTGCGTCTAGAGCAGCAAAGTAGGAAGTTACCATGCAGATGCTACAGAAAAGGGCAGCCCTATGGCACATTTTACTAACATACATGCAAAAGTACCTTTTAGTAACATTGCCCGTAGACAAGTCCTTGCCAGCAGTAGTCCAGAATGTAGAATGAGAGCATAACTACTTGCTGCATGAGGTCAGAGTATCTGAATGCTATGGCTTTTTTTGGTACGATCTCCTGAATGTTATGACTGAGGGTGGAGGTGAGGAAATCTCCACAGGGATACTCTTCTGGGCAGCCTTCCTATGGCAAGGATAGCACATATGCCAGCTCTATGTCCCATTGCATTCAGCAGGACTTCTGAGTACATCTGTGTTGGATGAGGCTGTAATTTCAAAAGCAGAAACGATGCATTCCAAAAGTTTATACAGCCAAGATTCACAAAGCCTGACACTGTTTTAAGTTTATCTTTTATTTTTATCTTTTAAGTTCTTTTATTCTCACCTTCTTATATGTGTATGCACATATATACATGTTTTAGGTTTGTATGTGTATGCATAATGCATTTTATGTATTTTAATAGTATTTTATACATTTTAATTTACTGTAATGTTTAATGTTTTATTGTGTATTTTATTATATATGTGTGCGATTTTATTGTAGCCGCCCTGAGTGCCCTATTGTAGGGTAGAAGGGCGGGACAGAAATATTTTAAATAAAATTTAAAAAAATATTCCCTGTCTTTGCAGCTTCGCTCTTCTAAGGGGGCTTGATGCAAAATTGAGCAGGACTCCTGCACCTTTTAACAATTGTGCAGAAGAGAGAATTTCAGCAACTGAAACTTGCTAGGTATGTTTGCTATTAAAGGTGCAGGAGTCTTGTCTTCTTTTGCATCTGGCTACCTAGTCCCATTGCACTTCAGACTGTCCCTTTCATCTTTGCACACACTAACTCCTTATAGTGCCTCTCACCTATGCTTAAAAAACCAAAACTGTGCGTATGAAATGTTAACATATCAGCATAATTTATATTATTTTTATTTATTTTTAAAACTTATATACCGCCCGACTAGCAATAGCTCTCTGGGCGGTGAACATAGATACAATAAAATACAATATAATACAAAAACATCAGTCTAAAATCAAATTTCACAATCTAAAAACAGCAAAGGCTAAAATCAAATTACAAACATTACAATCATTAACAAAAAATTAAAATGCCTCGGAGTAGAGAAAGGTTTTAACCTGGCGCCGAAAGGATGATAGTGTCGGCGCCAGGCGAACCTCCTCGGGGAGACTATTCCATAGTTCAGGGGCCACCATCTGAGCATGTCTTTTCTGTAGGAAGGGACTGCAACATTCCATAATGTCTGGAAGGTTTCAGTGGGTCAGCTTCACTCCCTCTTAAACCTCTAGCGAACTTGACAAGTCTCTTGCCTGGGTCTCAGCTTATCTCATAAGACCTGACTGACTGCATATTTATTAAACCTCAGCATTCTAGAGTGCTAAGAAATCTGCAATAAGGCTGCATACCCACACAATACCTTTAAAGCACATTCCCCTCCCCCAAGAATCCTGGGAATTACAGTTTTTAAGGGTGCTGGGAACAGTAGCTCTGTGAGGGCTCAACTACAGTTTCCAGGACTTTTTAGAAGGTGTGTGTACGCAGCCTTAATCATTAAGAGTGCAGTTCTGTGCACACCTTGGAGAAGGTGCCACTGAATTCAGTGGGGCTTCCTTCTGAGTAGACATGCATAGGATTGCACTGTAAAGTTATTGTTCTCAGGGACTGACCACATTGGACATACAGAAGTACCTTGACCAGATGTGAAAAAGAACAGGGATCCTGTACCTTTCGTTACCTGTGTAGAAGAAGGAACCTGCTGATGAAGAGTGGATAATAAATATTGTTTTTGTTGTTGGAAGACATGCCTGCTGAAATGCCCTCTTCAACCCAACAGTTAAAACAGGAGTTCCGTCCTTTTTTGTACCTGGGCATCCTACAGAAAGTCACTCAATCCGGGATCTATCTATTAGTATTTCCAGGTGGAAATGGAGCTCTGGCAAATGGATTTTATCTGAGCAATCATGCAAAGCAGTGGATGATTCCTGCTTCTGGTAAAGGGAGTGCAGTGCAGAAAGAAAGGCACTTGGCTGCTGAAAGGTGACAGGTAGCATTTTGGAGCCAGTCCAGCAATGACTTTTTCATGGTGAACTTGGATTAGTTGAGTAGAAGTGTCAAGAACATGAAGCTAAGGCAAAAAAATTTCAATGAGCTAGCGTAACGGTTGCCACCTATTTTCTCTTTTTCTGGCAAAGGTTCTGTGTCTTTAACAGCTGCCGGACAGGCAGGAATTCAGCAAGACACACACACAGTTCCCCTTCCTCGCCTTTGGGGACGAGCTGTAGCTTGGTGATAGAACACATGCTTGGAATGTTTCAGAGTTCAGTCTCAGCATCTCCAGCTAGGGCTGCTGAAAGCTCCTGTCTGAAACCCCTGAGAACTGCTGCCAGTCAGTGTAAACCATACTGAGCTAAATGGACTAATTGGTCTGGCTTGGTATAAGGCTGCTTCCTAACACAAGCTGTACCATCGCTAGTCTATTACAGCAGAGTATTCTACTGTGCTATGGTGGAGATAGAATATTGTGAAATGAGAAATATCGGGTAGTTTTCTGGTGCATTTTAAGAATTGCCTCTTGACTCCAAGGTACTATTTGTTGGATTGTGTCTGCGTTGTTGTGTGAAACAGCATACATTACGTTGTAGTTAAGTTGCTCAAGAAACCGTTCCAGAGGCATTAAATCATGTAAGAGTCTTTATTCAGACATTAAGGCCAGCGGCTTTAAGATCCCCCCCGCAGGAGAGAAGTTCTACTACGTTCAAAGTACAAAACTACTACAGACAGCTCAGCAGACAGCAGCAATAGTAAAAGCACTTTTTCCCAAGCTGTTATCTCGTTACCATGACAACCACTGTCTGGCCTTGTTTCCCAGACCATACTAGATAAGGCTGCTTCTCACACTTCTCCAAAACTTGCAGGCTTCATGGAAAACAACACAAGGTAGTAATGCCTATCAGTGACAGCCCAACAGTCCCCCTTTTTCCATTAAGACTGCAATACACACATAAAACACATTTTCATAATACATAGTCAAACAGTAATACATTTCTACAATACATTGTATCATACCTTTTCAGTTCAGTACAGTTCAGAATTACATCTCAGTACATTCAGCTAGAACTTTATTCAATCAAACTTTGGTTCAACACATGTAACATAAAGTGTCTCAGGATCCATTTCAACCTGTTTATGCATTCCTGGGCTTGTAATCAATCCCGCTGTAAATCTGTCAGGCGGTCTGCCTATATTCTCTCTCGTGGAGCGTCGTAAAGGAACCAGAGCTTCTGCTCTCTCTGCCCCCCCATTTGTGCTTAAGCCTGTGCTTGTACTTGGCGCCGCTTGCCCAGGATCATCCATTTCCTCAGCTTTTCGTTTCTTTGATCTGCGTTTTCCAGAAATGAGCTCATTCAAAGCATCTCTGAGAGGAATTTGTGTACCTTCCACTTTAATGTCAAAATCTGGCTTAAATGTCTGTTGTGATTGTGTTCGTGTTTGTGTGTCATTTGACGCTGTAAGAATAACTGTCTCTCTTTGATCCCAAGGCTTTTCTGAGCCTTTAATGCTTCTGCTCAGAATTAACTGCTGTGTTTCTGGACACCAGACTCTGAAATATGCATTCTGAAATCCCAAAACAAAATCTTGCTGTGCTCTGGGCGCAAGCTTGCCCCTCCTTTTCCCCTGTGGAATGTGGATCCAGCACCTTGCCCCGAATTTTTGAATGTGTTGTATTTTAGGCTTTCTGCCAGTCAGTTTCTCATAAGGAGACATTCCAAGTGCACTATGTAACAGCCTGTTGTGAATGTAATTCGCATAAAGAATTGCCTCTCCCCAGAAAGAATTCCCTAAACTGCAATCCAGCAGCATGGCTCTCATTGCTTCCCCAAGCACCCTATTTTTTCTCTCAGCAGTTCCATTGGAAAACGGGCTGTGAGGAGCAGTGAAATTCTGGTTTATTCCCTTACTCTCCAGAAAGTCACTCAATGCTTTACTTGTAAATTCCCCACCTTGGTCTGAGCGTATAGCCCCCACCGTAACACCGTGTTGAGTTTCGATTCTCTTAATGAACAGTTTCAGCTTCTGCTCAGCTTCACCTTTATGCTTTAACAGAAAAACATGACAAAATCTTGAAAAATCATCTACCAATACCATGTAGAATTTCGCACCTCCTCGTGAAGCATTTATTGGCCCTGCTAAATCAACATGAACTAGCTGGTAGGGAGCTGTTGTGGTTCTCTCAGCCTCCCGGTTTATTGGTGCAATAGTCATTTTAGCTTGATTACAAGAATCACAATCCATTAACTGACCACAGTCTTTCAAACGCATGCCTTCACTGTGCAAAGGGGTTTTCTTAATCTTGTCAAGGTTTGCATGCCCCAGCCTTTGATGCCATTCATGGACGCAGCCCTGATGTACCTGTGCCTCAGCGTTTAACACAGCACACCCTGCTTGACTGCTTTTTATTACAAACTGTGAATCATCATTAAGGCTTCCCTGCATGCACACTTCAGCCCCCCTCATTATAAAACATTGGTCTTTGTGGAACAAAACTGAATAATTACAACTTACCAGTTTGCTAACTGATAAAATATTATGAGCCAAGTCCGGGACGAACAAACAGTCTGTCATAATGCCAAGCTTGTCACATTTAATCAGACCACGTGCTTTTACGGAATTCCGTGATCCATCAGCAAGTAAAACAAAATCCTGCTCATCAGTAGACGTGTAAAACAGACTCCTGTCTTTAATTAGTATAAGGCTTGCTCCGCTGTCGACAATAAAGTTAATTTGTTCCAAGTCTTTAGACTTCTGTTTACAAACAAAGTTCACACTGCCTTGCTTCAAGCCTCCGTCCCTGGAGTTTCGCTTGACTGGACAATCTTTACGGAGATGCCTACGGGCCCCACAGGCAAAACAAGACTTCAGCCGCTGCCGCTCCCGCTTGTTTTCCTGTCTGCTTTCGGCAGCCTGCTCCGGTTCGGCATATTTCTCCTCCTTCTTGCTTCTGACAGCCTCCACCGGCTGGGCTCTCTGCGCCTCCTGCCTCCGCTGCCATTCCTGGGACAATTCCTGCAACGCGTCCCACATCTTTTTAGCCGACGGCTCATCTCTCACACACATCAGTAGAGAATCCGATAGAGCCAAGATTATAAACGCCTGCGCCCTCTGGTCTCGACGCTTCCAGGCCGCGGTCAATACCGCCGGGGGTTTTTCTTCAATCACGTCCCATAAATCCTCTGTTATCAGCAAAGCCCTCATCCTCGGCTTCCAGCTGGCAAAATTCTTCTCATTAAGTCGTTCCATCGGCAAGCCTCCCCCAGACAGGTTTACAGCCATGTAACATTGCACCGTCTGGTGCAATCAATCAAACTGCCCTCTCTGGAACTCCGTCTGCCGTTCAGACCAGCAACTTACTCCCGTGTAATGCGCTGTGGTTCGGAACCATCCTCTGCTACCACTGTTGGATTGTGTCTGCGTTGTTGTGTGAAACAGCATACATTACGTTGTAGTTAAGTTGCTCAAGAAACCGTTCTAGAGGGACTTCCCGGAAGTAGTGCTGGCTGGTGGTTGTCTCTGAGGGAGCTCTGCCTCAGAGGAAGCTTTTTTCAGGTTAAAAGCCAGCCAAGAGGAATCTTGGACTGGCTTAAATGTTCTCCAAGGTATAGGAGAACCGATCAGATTTTCCACAAGACTTCGTTGAGCTGCCGGCGGCTGGAATTGATCAGGAAATTCCTGAGATAAGAAGGCATGCCGATCGGCTGAAGACGGAGTCAGGATTTCCACGCAAGCTGTACTGGAAAAAAGCGAAGCGTTCTTTTTTCTTCTTAAAAAAAAACGTTCTTAACCAGCGAGCCTACTTCTGTCTAAATCTTATCATTTGGCTTAAATTACTGCAATAAAAGGGATTTGTTTACGAATCAGCAACTGAGAAACCTGGGTGAGTCATACTTTTTCTCTTTTAAATATAATTAAGGAAGAAAGAAAATGTAAACAACTTATATACTTTTTTTTACGACAAAAAGCTGGCCTGAATTTGGAGTTTTAAAGTTTAAAAACGGATGAGAGGTAATTATTATATTTTGGACTATTTTTCTCTTTGGACTATTTCTCTTTGGACGAATCTGCTGCTCGTATATGTTACTAATTGTTTGGTGTTGGGAACCAGAATTGTTTTGCATTCTTGGATGTAGATAAGAACTGTGCTGTGCTGGCTGGACTTCAATAACAGGCCTGGAATATTAACTCTTTTGTTGGTGGAGGAAAAAAAAAAAGAAATAGACTGCCTCTAGGTTTTGAAACAGTGATTAATATCAGAAATTGTCTTGAAAATGACAACTAGAAAAGCAACTAAGGCCCAGGAGCGAAGAGGTTCTACTGATCCACAGGAAGGGGCTATACCCCCAGATATGTTTCAAAAAATAATGGAAGGGATTAATGATATAAAACAGGAAATGAAAACTGAACTGACAGATATAAAAGACTATATTAAAACACAAGTGGATGAGATCAAAGGGACAATTGGGCAAATAAAGGAGGATGCAAAAAACACTAAAGAAAAGGTACAAATCTTGGAGAATAGAACAGATATATTAAATCTGGAATTAGAAAAAAACCTGGATTATATGGCTGTGACTGAAATGAGAAATAAAGAACATTGTTTGAGATTCCGTGCAATTCCTGAGGAAACAGGTGAAGACATCAGAGATAAAATTGTTAATGCTCTAGTAAAATTTCTGGATTTGAATGAAGATCGGATGGAATTTGAAATAGACAAGGTGTATAGAATTAATTCCAGATATGCAACAATGAATAAAATTCCAAGAGATGTGCTTGTTCATTTTATAAAGAAGACGACCAGAGATATGGTATTACAGCAACACTTTAAAAATACCTTTAAAATTGATGGTAAGGAAATACTGGTGATGAAAGAAATTCCTATTAGACTTTTACGTAAGAGAAAAGAATATGCTTTCCTTACAGAGAAACTTAAGCAACGCAAAATTCAATTTAGATGGGATGTTCCAGAAGGAGTGATCTTTACATTCAGACAACAGAAATATAGATTGAATACTGTTCAAAAAGCAAGGGACTTCTTGAGAAAAGCTTCAAAAGACATGGATGAAGATAAACTCAAAGATATGGATATAATTCCTGGGAAACAAAGTCAACAAAGATATGCAGAGGAAGGGAAGGAAGATGATGGATTAAAAGGAGCATCAGGCACATTTTAAAATACACGCTTAAAGATGGATTACAAATATCTAACTTGGAATATAAATGGAGCCAATACGGCGCAGAAGAGAAAGAAAGTGTTTCATTATTTGAAAAAATTAAAATTGGATATAATTTGTTTACAAGAAACTCATATTAAGAAGAAAGATTCCAAATATTTGATTTGTAAAAATTTGGGTGAAGAATTTATTTCGGCTGGACCAAAAAAAAAAAATGGAGTTGTTCTCTACATTAACCCACAATTGCTTCCTAAATTGGTATTACTGGATGATAGTGGTAGATTTGTGGGGGTTGAAATTACTCTACAGGGTACAAACATTTTGATAGTGGGTATCTATGCCCCCAATGAAGATAAAACAAGGTTTTACACAGGACTTATGGAAAAATTGTCAGAGTTTTCATATGACCATTGGTGTGTTATGGGTGATTGGAATGGGGTAATCTCACCAAAAATTGATAGGCTTTCTGAAAAAAATATCAAAGAGACACAGGGTAAATTACCGAAGATTTGCTTTGAACTGATGGAAAATTTAGAATTGGTGGATACCTGGAGATATATAAATGATAATGCAAAGGAATTTACTTATTTCTCAGAAAGACACAAAACATTCTCGAGGATTGATATGATTTGGATGTCTAAAATTTTAGCGAAGGATACTTTTAAAATGGATATATTACCAAAAACTTTTTCGGATCATAACCCTGTGATATTAACTTTAAAAAAGAAAAATCTTGGATTTAGATGGAGACTAAATGAATCTTTATTACAGAATGACAAAGTAGTACAAGAATGTAAGAAGAAATTAAAAGAGTTTTTTGAACATAATTTACATAAAGGAACAAGTGAAAATATCGTTTGGGATACAAGTAAGGCATTTATGAGGGGATATTTTATTAAATGTAACTCTGAATTTAAAAAAAAAGAAACAACAGAAAATGCAATTAATTTTGGAAGAAATAAAACAAAAAGAGGAAGAATTGAAAAAGAATCCAACTAAAGTTTCTATTGTAAATCAAATTAAAATGTTACAGAAGCAAGTATCAATGCTGACAGTTAGAGAAATTGAAAGAAAACTAAATTTTGCTAAACAAAGGACTTTTGAATTTGCAAATAAACCTGGGAAATGGTTAGCATATAAATTAAGAAAAGAACATCAAAAAAATATTATTTTAAAGATACAAGAAGGAGATGAGACATTGACAGATAATGTAAAAATTAAAAAGATTTTTCATCAATATTATTCAACATTGTACAAATGTCAGGAAATTCCATCTGAAAAAATAGAAGAGTATATATCTAAATAGAATTTGCCTAAAATTACAGACTTTCAGAGACAAGCTATTAATGGCCCTATTACGTCAAGAGAGATATCTGAAGCTATAAACAAAATTAAATTAGGAAAGGCACCAGGACCAGATGGGTTATCTGCAATGTATTATAAATGTTTGGAGGAAGAACTCTTACTACCTTTACAGTCTACAATGAATCTTATTCTGCAAGAGGGAAAGATACCGGATAGTTGGAAAAATGCTAATATAACATTAATACCTAAAGAGGAGCAAGATTTAACTAAAACAAAAAATTATCGACCAATATCGCTATTGAATAATGACTATAAAATTTTTACAATGATCTTGGCAGAAAGATTGAAAATAATATTGCAACAATTTATTCAGGAAGATCAATCAGGGTTTTTACCTAAAAGACAATTACGTGACAACGTCAGGAATGTCTTGAATGTTTTGGAATATTTAGAACAACGAAATGATAAACAAGCAGCTTTGATTTTTTTAGATGCTGAAAAAGCATTTGATAATTTGAATTGGAAATTTATGTTTCAGGTTTTGGAGCAAATGGATTTTGGAGACAATTTTATAAAATGGATTAGATCGATTTATACATCTCAGAAGGCTCAGATAATTGTTAACGGAGATTTAACGGATTCATGTGAAATACAAAAGGGTACAAGACAGGGATGTCCTTTATCTCCCCTTTTATTTATTCTGGTCTTAGAAGTGCTGCTTAGAGATATAAGGCAAGATAAAAGAATTTCGGGATTAAAGATAAAAAAAGAAGAATATAAATTGAGAGCATTTGCTGATGATTTGATAATTGTACTAGAAAATCCTTTGGAAGGAATTAATGTATTGATGGACAAATTAAAAGAATTTGGACCGTTAGCAGGATTTAAGATTAACAATCAAAAAACAAAGATGTTGGTGAAAAATTTAACTTTAAGGGAACAGAAAGTGTTAATGGACAAGACAGATTTTACAATAGAGAAAAAGTTGAAATATTTAGGTATCATTATGACAAATAAAAATTCAAAGTTGTTTCATAATAATTATGAAAAATTATGGACAGAGATTAAGAAAGACTTGCTAAAATGGGATAAACTACAACTGTCATTAATGGGTAGAATATCTGTGATAAAAATGAATGTATTACCGAGAATGATGTTTTTGTTTCAAACAATACCTGTAATATCCTCTGATTTACCTTTTAAACAATGGCAAAAAGATATCTCTAAATTTGTATGGCAAGGAAAAAAACCAAGAGTTAAATTTAAACTACTACAAGATGCCAAAGAAAGAGGAGGACTGGGATTACCAAATCTGAGACTTTATTTTGCTGCCTGCTGTCTAGTCTGGATAAAGGAATGGATCTTATTGAGGAATAAAAGACTATTGGATTTGGAGGGTCATAATTTGAAGTGGGGATGGCATGGATATCTATGGTATGACAAAGTAAAAGTAAATGTAGACTTTAACAATCATTTTATAAGACGTCCTCTGTTGAAAATATGGAATAGATATAAACCAAGGTTTTATTCAAAAATACCATTATGTGTCTCAAGCCAAGAAGCGTTTTATAGAAGAGAAATGGCTGGAAAAGAGAAATGGTTAACTTATCAAGAACTATTAGAAAATGTACATGGAGAATATATAATGAAAGAGAGAGAACAACTGACAAAGGAAGGATATAGTTTTCAATGGTTCGCCTATTTACAATTGTTAGAAAGATATAAAATGGACAAGAAAATGTATGGGTTTGAAATAAGTAAATCTGATTTTGAAATAGGATTGTGTACAAATGATGAAAATATAATTGCGAAAATGTATAAACTCTTATTGAAAATGGATATGGAGGAAGAACAAGTAAAAGAGTGTATGGTAAAGTGGGCAAAAAATTTTGGTTATAACATACAAATGGATCAATGGGAAAATATGTGGAAAAAAGGTTTGAAATTTACACTATGTTATAATCTTAAAGAAAATTTTTATAAAATGATGTACCGTTGGTACATGACTCCAGAAAAGTTGTCAAAAATGTATAGTAATGTTTCTAATGTTTGTTGGAAATGTAAACAACAAGAAGGATCATTTTATCATATGTGGTGGTTGTGTAAAAAGGCAAAATCATTTTGGGCACAGATAGGTAGGAAGATGCAAAAAATTCTAAAGATAAATATTCAGTCAAAACCAGAATTTTTTTTATTGGGTTTTATGGATAAACAAATAGAAAAGAAATATGGAAGAATAATATTGTATATGATTACGGCAGCAAGATTATTATATGCACAAAAGTGGAAAATGGAATCAACACCAACAATGGAAGAATGGCTATTGAAATTAATGGACTTAGTAGAAATGGATAAATTGACATGTTTACTTAAGAGAAAAATCGACAGATACATTTCTTAAGGAATGGAAGCCTCTCTTAGACTTTTTGTTGAAAGATCAAAATAAAATGATGATACTGGGATTTGACGATTAATTAAGACAGCTTATGGAGAAAAGGGATTCTGTATGTATACATTAAGGGACAGGTTTGATGTATATTATATACTTATAGCTGATCTGCGACAAATCGGAAGTCAACTATTTTATTTTTATTTTTTGTTGTTGTATTGTTATGTCTTTTTGACTTTGTTTTGTTTGTTTTTGGAAAAATTTGAATAAAAATTATTAAAAAAAAAAAGAAACCGTTCTAGAGGCATTAAATCATGTAAGAGTCTTTATTCAGACATTAAGGCCAGCGGCTTTAAGATCCCCCCCGCAGGAGAGAAGTTCTACTACGTTCAAAGTACAGAACTACTACAGACAGCTCAGCAGACAGCAGCAATAGTAAAAGCACTTTTTCCCAAGCTGTTATCTCGTTACCATGACAACCACTGTCTGGCCTTGCTTCCCAGACCATACTAGATAAGGCTGCTTCTCACACTTCTCCAAAACTTGCAGGCTTCATGGAAAACAACACAAGGTAGTAATGCCTATCAGTGACAGCCCAACACTATTCTGTTAAGAATGTCTACATATCTGTTTGTAAGTTTATCTATCAACTTTTCCCTCAAATAACTCTCAGCACCTTCATGAAACTACAACTCCCAGGGTTGTTTGGAAGACACTGTTATTTCCTGCTCTTCTTCCCAAAAGAGCCCAGGGCAGCAAACAATAAAACATCAAAATAATACAGTTAAAACCAATTAAAAACACCTGAAAACATTTCAAGACAACTAAACATCCTTACAGTTAACATGGTTGTACCCAGTGGTGCTAGTCGTACTCAGAGCAGACTCCTTGAAATTAATGGACTTAAATTATTCTGGTCCGTTATCTTCAATAGGTCGACTCTTAGAAGGGCTGGTATTCTATACAACAATGCTATTGTGGTGGTGTGGTTGCTGCTTCTTCTTAGGGTGGATTGCTAGCTAAGAGTCCTGGTCTGCTGGCTGGTGTTTCATGACTGGAAGTTGAAGACAGGAGATTGTCTTCATGACTGGTGGGACTCTCTCAGGTGACACTCCTCCACCTTGGGGGATGGGAGAGGGAGAAAGAAGCTAGGCCTGGCCCAGAAAAAAAAAAGACATATTCTAATAGGATTAAGTTGAAGCTGAGGGTTCGGGCTGGGGGAGAAATGCAATTCAGTTTGCATTTAAATATCAAATTCACACTTTCTCAAACAACATGAGAATGGAAATGCAGCCATCTTTCAAAGTTCACATGTATCCGAATTTTGCGATGCAGTTCTCCAGCCCAGCAGTGTTTACAAAAATGCATATATTAGGGAAAGGCTTACATAAAAATGAACATATTCGTGAAAATGACATAGAAAATTGCATTAGGATGCTTGCAAAAATGTATACATTAGTCAAAATTGTGAAAATGTGTTTATTAGAAGAAATTCACACTACAATGCTGAAGAATTTTCATGAGGATTTCTTTTTTTTATTTGTAAATTGCTTCAGAAATGTGGAGAACTACATTTAAGGTTGGAAAAATGAGAAACCAAGAGAACTGATATTGACAAATCCTTCCATCCCTAGTGAGGGTGCAGCCTGACAGGAGGCACAGAAGTTGCTTTCTGGGGATCTGCTGCCTGCTGGACTATCCCTGGAAGCTGGAGTGCTTCCAGTAAGTTCTGCTTATGCATATGTAAATAAAGCAAATATTAGAAAGACATTAAATGTCTCCAGTACTCTCTCTCATCCAAATGAAACTAAACCCACCCAACAGTATTTCCCCTGGAACTTCTCACCATTGAGAGAAGTAGGAAGCACATAAATATGAAAACTATTTTCCTTCATAGCATCATGCATGTTTTACAGGATGGTCCATGTTAATTAGCTTCCTTCACTTTGCAATCAAATGATTGTGTTGTGTTAGTCACTTTCCATATGACATGGGACAGATTCTCATGATTCTTGATGAAGCAATACTTTGAGGACGTCAGAGAGTCTGGGCAGGGACAACCATGTGCAGCACATTTCAGAAATTACATTACATCTCTACCTTTCCTCCAAGGAGTTTAGAGTAGTGTACAGCAGTGGAGGGGGGAATGACTGACCCAAGATCTTTGCGAGCTTCATGACTGAACCTGGGTTGTCCCACATCTAGTCTGCCACTCTAATACCACACTAGCTCTCCTTAAAAAGCCTCAACATGGACGTAGTGCAACTTTCCCACCATTGCCTGCCCATGCAGTTTATCCCACAGAGAGGAGGTGCATTGCACACAGCTGCTTAAAAGAGCTAGAAGCTTGAGATGACTTCCAAGTGACAGATGCTGCATAAAATAAGATAAAATAAGCCCATAGGATCACTGGTCAGTTTGACCTGCAGGAAAGTAATTTTCTGATCCATAACAACACATACTACCACTGCTATTTAAAAGCAGCTCTGTGTGTGTGTGTGTGTGCGCATGCACATGTCCTTTAGATTCCTGCATTTAGCAGGGGGTTGGACTCGATGGCCTTACAGGTCCCTTTCCAACTCTACTGTTCTATTATTCTCTGTGTGTGTGTGTGTGTGAGAGAGAGAGACAGACAGAGAGTTGGATCTGGGCAGTTGCACTGGAGGAAGAGAGGTAACTCTTCCTCTCTGCACCATACACCCTTAACTGAAATTGCATACCGCCTCCAAACCTACTGTTAGTCCCACTGGAAATTATGGAAAGTATGTGCAGAGGAAAAGGGTTAGCTCACCCTCTCTAGCACTGTTAATCCAATCCGCCCCCATCCCACAGCTGCTTTTACATTGTAATAGATCTTCTATATAACTTGTAGTTTGACCTTAAATGTTATATCTCTGTCCAAGTAAAAGGTCCTTATAGGCTCTCTCATAGTGCTAGAACTTGGAGCCAGCCAATGAAGCTGAATGTTGGAAGATTCAGGACAAAAGAAAGTACTTCTTCACCCAGCGCATAGTTAAAGACTATGAAGACACTAGTCGCTGGAGCAAAGTGTTTCCATTAGCCACACCTGGAGGGGGAATGGATTGATCTGCCAATCAGTTGTGAAATCTCTTTGAAGCTGAATTTAAAAAAAAAATGCACTTGAGCTGCTCCCACCAGAAAAAAGGATCAGGGTTTGAATAGTGTCGTGTGCCCCTGTTTTCAGAAGAGAGAGGTGCACTGGAAGTGGCAGAACAGTGAGTGTGTTTATACCCAAAGTGTGGAATTTGCTCTCAAAATATGTAGTGATGCCCACCAACCTGGATGGCTTTAAAAGAGGATTAGACAAATCCATGGAGGATAAGACTATTAATGGCTACTAGCCACAATGTTCATGTTCTGTCTGCACTGTCTGAGGCAGTATACCTCTGAATGCCAGTGTCCAGGATCTCCAAGTGGGGAGAGTGCTGTGGCAATCGGGTCCTGCTTTCAGGCTTCTTGCAGGCATCTGGTTGGCCACATGAGAACAGGAGGCTGGACAGTGGTGATCTAGCAGGGGTATTCTTATGTTTTTATGTTCTGTAAGAACTTAAGTACTCTTGCTTGTTTTGCTTAGGTTTCAAACTTCACATACGTTCATGATAACACCTAGCTTTTGGACAAAGCACAGAATATAATTCTGTTCCCAATTAACAAGAGAATCCAGACCAACAAAACATTGCAAACAATTCCAACCTGTCCTTGAGCAACACAGTCAGGATTTTCCCCACTTTTCAACACAGCAGGTTTGTTTCATTTCCATGAGCAGCCAACCATGAAGAGTTTGTCCACTGCACAACTGTCTGGTCTCTAGACTTTACTGGACTGGTTGTCAGTTAACAATGCCTGCTGTATCTCTTTACTTCATTGTCCCCATCCCAGTTGAGTCTCCCACATGTGAAGGGAATATACAGACAAGCACTGAAGTACAAACAGATTATAGGCAGGTTTCAAAACCAATTCAAAAGGCATTTTACAAATCAACTGATTTGCAAAAATGGGTAAGCAATAACTCCTATCACCAAAGGATGCACAAAATATATCAATTAAGTCACTCCAAGACAAATACAAGATTTCTATGACACCTTAGGCAACATTGCATAAGCAACTGGTGAGGGGATCAGGATTGCCGTTCAAGATTGATAAAAGATAAGACCTGGGATAAGATCTTATCCCAGTCCACGTCTGTTTTGGAATTGCTTATTGATATGTTTTTAAACCTTTTCTTTTTTAAATATGTTTTTAAAGCTTTTAAAAATGTTTTTAAAGATGTTTTATTATAATATATTTTAAAGTCTGTTTTTATGATGTTTTAAAGTGTTTTTAGTGCTTTTGTTTGCCGTCCTGGGCTCCTACTGGGAGGAAGGATGGGATATCAATCAATCAATCAATAAGGATGGAAGGAATTACTCAGGACATAACTAGCTACCCTGACAGAATTCAAGTCTTATGGGGTTTAAGAGTCTTATGGGGTTTATCTTGGTGATGTACTCTCAGATCCTGGAAAGCAGATAAGGTGCCACAGGATTGGAGACAGGCAGATGTCCTAATCTTTAAAAAGGGGGGAAATTAGGATCCAGGAAACTTAGGGACCAGACGCTCTGAGTTTGATATCAAGGAAAATTCTAGAAAAGATAATAAAGGAGTTAATCTGTAAGCATTTTAATAGTAGAATTATTAATAGGAGCCAGTATTGATTTGTTATGAAGAAATTTTGACAGATTAATCTAATCTCTTTCTTTGTAAGGTTAAGAGGGCTCATCAGTGGGGGGTTTTAGGGGGTGTAGAGGGCTTTGTCCTGGGCACAGTACTCTTCAATGGTTTTTGTCAAATACTTATGAAAGGGTGGAGGGAATCCTTTTCAAATTTGCTGATGATACAAAACTGGGAAGGAGCTAACACCTCAAAAGTCAAGAATAAAATTCAAAATGATCTTGGCAGAATGAAAACAAACAAAATGAAATTCAGTTGAGACAAATACAAAATTATTAATCTATGCAAAACAAACAAAGAAACAAATGACAAATGCACATGGTTTAGCAACAGAACATGTGAAAAGGGATTTAAAGGTTGTAGCTGATCACAATGCAAATACAAGTCAGCATGTGATGCAGCTGCAAACATGGCTAATGCAATTTTAGGCTACATGAATAGAATCATAATGTCCAAGTCACAGGCAGTAATAATTCCACTTCATTCTGTGCTAGTCTGACCTCATCTGGAGCAGTGTGTCAAAATCTGGGTGCTGCACTTTAAGAAGGATATAGGCACTTTGGAACATCTCTGGAGGACAGGAACAAAGTGGTATAGAGAACAAGTCCTATCAGAAAAAGCTGAAGGAGGTCTACTTAGGCTAGAGAAGAGAAGACTAATGAAAGGGACATGATATCATTCTTCGAATGTCTGTAGGCTGCCACAAGGAACAAGGCAAAGACTTGCTCTTTGCTGCCCCAGAGGGCAGAACTCTTAAGGGGCTCTAAGAGGTAGAGTTCAGTTGAGTATCAGGAGAAACCTCTTAATGGTAAAAATAGTTTAACAATGGAATCAGTTACCTAGAGAAGTGGTGGTCCCTGACTTGAGATTTTCAAACAGAAGCTGAATGGCATCTGTTGGGAACAGTAGTGCCTTTTTAGCGAGGTGGAGCCACACACCTGACACTGGTGTGACTGCAGCTTATCTGGATGGGGATGGGGTGGGACAGGGCAGTGACAAGTCTGGGGCTGAGTCAGTGCACTGGTGGGAGCATCAGATTGCAAATGCTCAGTCCCAAGCTCCTGCCGCACCCCATCTAGGTAAGCTGCGGTGACACTCGTGTCAGGAGGGCATATCCAATCCATCACATAGTCTGCTGCTAGTTGGGGATGCTCTAGCGTTGGATATGAAGAGTGGCTTAGACTCAATGACCCACAAGATCCTCCAACTCTGTAATTCTATGCCAATCCAGATGTGAGAGTTCCTGATCTTAAGAGAAGCTTCACATGCTCAGTGATTCACACGCTCAATGTGATTGTGTAGGCTGGTTCCCACAGTAACTGCATTTGGCTAAAAGTGGATTTGCGCTTTTTATTATGTACATACATTGACATGTGATCCACAAAGTACAGTTTCTGAACAAACCGCAGTGGTTGATCCAGCAGAGGACTGTGAGAATCATATTGTGAAGTTTGTTTTTAACTTAATGTTGTGGGTTTCCTCCCCCCATCCTGCGACATACATCAGTTAGTATTTTGATTTTGTAACCAAATTCAGTGAGTACTGGGAGTTGTATGTCTATGTATGAGAAGTCTGAGTTTGGTCCAATGGGCTTTTATTATTTTTTAAAAAATGAAAAATGTTGTGAACTTATGAGTTCCCTTGGTACAACTGGGGTTGGAAAAAAAACTTAATACTTCTATGGCTCAACACAAAGCATTGCTAACCTTTGTGAGCACAGAGGAAGAGTATTATTAGAGGTTTGAAAATCCTGCCCCACAGAGACGCTTCTCATGAACCCTTAGGCTACATTTATAGAAGTGTAATGTATGTCTGCATCAGTACTCCTTGTTGCATCTCCGTAGGCTCTTGCAGATGCTGTTATTTTTGTACATATCAGTATGCTAATTTATTGAGTGGAATCCAGATGGCATCCTCTCAGTAAACACTTCCACTCCAGGAGAGCTGCAGTTTCCCAGCACTCAAGTCTGTGGAAAAACAATGAGTCTTGCTATGAATAAGCACAAAAATGGTGAGTACAGATGCTGTGCAATAGTGCTTGGGTCATAGCCACCTGTTAGGCAGTGGCTCTGATACCACTGTTTGAGAAACGTCATAAGCACACTTCTATTTACAGGCCATTTTTTAAATGCATCATCATTTCTGAAAACATTTTTGTTTCTTTCCCCCCACACCACCCTTATCATTAAAAGATGCCTAGGGCTATCTTTTACAAGTCTTCAGAAGCCCCTGTCAAAGTGCACTCTTGCCCTGCATCATCTTGCAAGATGCTTTGCAGGCACTGCTGATCAACTGATCAACAGTGCCTGCCAACGCCACTTTGGCCGAGCCCCGCTTTTACCTACCTCATATGACATTAGGTACAAGGCAAATGGGTGTGGCTTGGCCGAAATGGCCTCATAGGCCAAATGGGGAGGCCTGGCAGGCTTAATTAAGCCCAGAGATTCCCCACCCTGTTTACAGTATCTATCCTATTATCGGGATGAGGAGGTTGCTGGAAATGACAAAAATGTATTGGGCTAGCTAACATGGTGCCCTCCAGACATTGTGCACTACAACTACCACCTTCCTTGGCCATGCTAGTTTGGGCTGATGGAAATTGTAGCTCACAACATCTGCTACCCCATGGGAAACAAAGTATTTGGCTTCAAACCTCAGCTGTAGTCACATGGAACAATTAGTGGTTCTGGATAGGAATGCATAACCAAATGAGCATTAAATGACTCATTCAGAATTCAATATGATCTAGATAAGCATCAGATGCACATCTGGATCCACATTGTACATGCACATGGATCTCCCTTTTTAAGTCAGATCAATAGTCTGGAAAGGTCGATATTTTGGGTTGGTCCTCTTTTCCTCTCTTTGTCCCCTCTGTCCAGACATTGTGGGGGAGCTACGTTTAGTACCTTTTGAAGAACTAACTTTTCCACAATAATTGGTGCAATAATTTCTGTGCAGTCAGAATTGACACTTCAAAATTCACAAACTGAGTTTAAATTGTTGTGATTATTCTTATTTTGCAACATTTCCTGTTTTCCAGGCACAGCTTAAGAGCCAGGTATCGGCTGTAGCCTTGGAAATGGCAAGTGGCCCCTGAAGAGTGCGATATTAACATTAGAAATAACTAACGTGTGATTGATATTGAACTCATTAATCCAAATTAATAAATAAAAGATTGCAAAGTTTCCATTCAATTCTCACAGCTGCAACTGGTACAGAATGCGGTGGCGCACCTGATTAAAGGCAGCCGCCGGTGAAATCACATTACTCCAGTTTTAAAGGAGTTACACTGGTTACCAGTTATTTTCTGGTCCCAATTCAAGATGTTGGTTTTGACCATTAAAACCCTATATGGTTTCGGCCCAGTCTATCTGAAAGAGTTCCTCCAGCATCATCAGCGATGCCGCTCAACAAGATCAGCCTCAAAATACCTTCTCTCCATCCCACCAGTTAAAACAGCTAGACTGGTGAGGACTAGGGAGAGGGCTTTTTCCATTGTGGCCCCCACTCTATGGAATTCTCTCCCAAATGATCTCTGCCATGCCCCCTCTGTGATGAGCTTCCGCCGGGCCTTGAAGACCTGGCTCTTTGGACAGGCTTTTGGGGTGGGTTAGGTTTAATTATTGTTGTTGAGATTTTTAATGTTCTAATATAATTATATGTTTTTAATCTGTACGTTGCCCAGATGGGCGACTAATAAATCTAATAAAATAAATAAATAAACTATTGCCTTAATATTATGTATGTTGTATTAACTTATCTACTTTTTATTGCAATTCAAGTAATTCTTGTATGTCCACACAGAATTCTATGCTGTAATACTAATTAGTATTAGTATTAATGTAACTATATATTAATATTCATATATAATAAACTCATTATCTGAATGCCTATCATTATATAGCCAGAACAGCACCATCCATGCTCAACAGTGAAAGTATCAGCAGGTTTGAAGGAACCCCAAGGTTTGCAGAAGTAAAACATTTTATTTAGGGGGAAAAAACTCCAGGAGAGATGAAACCCAAAATAGCTCAAATAGTACTGTACATGCTCAGTCAACATGGAATACTGACGGACTGTTCAAATGGAAAACTGGAGAGTAATGGAATATCCTGGAAGAGGACTGTAACGAAATCAGAATTATTTATATGTTTAAAACTGTTTTGCAATTGTGTTCAGGTAAGAAAGTGTTGCATATCCAAGACTAAAAGGCTTTCTTAACTACACCTTTTGAAAATGTCCTGAAACTGAACTGAAAGGATCAAAAAACAAGACAAGAAATCCTCAAAATTTATAACTCTAGAACCTGTCAGTCTGCTAGAACCTGTTTAGCATTGCACTTTTGGCTTGTAGGTTGACAATCTGTTGCTCAACTATTTCTTGTAGGTGAGATTGTAAGGGGAAATAGTTTGGGCATGATGCTTGAATGTTGGGAATGTAGCATTGAGTAGTTTTGTTGTAGCATCAAAGAACAAAGTGGTAATTTTGAAATGCCAGTAATAAATACATGCACAGAAATATAAAAGAATGGAAAAAATTGAAAACTTTGAACTAGAAGGAAGATTTAGATATTTTTAAACAGTTCTTTAAACTTGAAGATTTCATCCTTTCTCATTTTCTCAGTTTCCTGCTTATACGAAATAATTGGTAGTCATCACCCCCACAGTTCTTTCTTTCATATAGAATCCAAAGTGCAAGAGTCACAAATACTGATGAATGATATAGGTGTGGAAGCTGGGATGAAAGAAGAGTGAGTGGAAGGGTAATATTTTCCCAATTACAAAATATCATTTTTGAATGCTGGAAAAAAGCAATATCCTTCCTTGAAGAAAGATGCCTAATTTTCTTGGTGCAGCCACTGAATTGGTGTGTATGAGCTACCATGCAATATTTCCATTATACAATGTCATTGTAGCGGAGTGAATCACTGGTAATCGCTTTATAACTGATTTGCATACTGCAATCTCCTGGATTCAAAACAAGTAATTAAGATAGCAAGGCATGGATGCAAAACATTTTAATTAGGTTAATCAACAACCCCAGGTTAATCCAACCCCAGTTGTCCAGTAAGATTTTATTAAGTTTAACACTTCCTGGAGTTTTAAATCACATTTGAAAGATAATTCTTGCTATTGTATACAAAAATTCGGAGTTGAAATTAGGGCTTTATTTATTCATATCTGCTTCTGCTAGACGTCACAAGGGTGAATGCAATTTATCTATTTTATATCCAAACAAACCTTTTTATAAGGTAAGGTATGTTGGACTGAGAGATATAAACATGTTCATGTAATAAGTTTCGGGGCTATGCAGTGATTCAAAGTCAGTATTTCTCAGACCAAGTTCCAGCATCATGAGCTATGCCACCCAACAAGATCAGCCTCAAAAGATCTTCTCTCCATCCCGTCAATCAAAACAGCCAAACTGATGAGGACTAGAGAGAGGGCTTTTTCAATTGTGGCCCCCACCCTGTGGAACTCCCTCTCAAATGATCTCCGCCATGCCCCTTCTATGATGAGTTTCCGCCGCGCCTTGAAGACCTGGCTCTTCAGGCAGGCTTTTGGGGTGGGCTAGATTTTATCTTCATTGTTTTTAGATTTTCTATGTCTAGGTATTATATGCCTATGTTGTACACCCAGAGTGGCTGGACAGCCAGCCAGATGGGCGACTAATAAATTCCATAAATAAATAAATAAATAAATAAATAAATAACACTTGCATTCTTCACACTCTTGAAAACGGTTTCTTATTAAGATATGTAGATTTAAAAAACATGTTTTGTTTAAGTTTTAGAGAACTTTAAATATTTAACAGATGTGTGGCGTAAGCTTTCATGGAATCCACTTCATCAGACCGTTGCTGCATTACATTCGTTTGGCAGGTGCGTATGTATGCAATCACACCCCTTAGTTTGAGGAAATTTTTTCCTCAGAAGACTATCAGCCTTATACATATCGAAGAAAGCAAACTGAGGGAAACGGGCTATGGGGCAAGGGGGAGAGAGAATGAAATCCCAGCTCCCGTTTAACTGCACGTGACCGCTTCCACCTAACAGGGCAAAGAAAGAGGTCCCGCGCACGCGCGTGACCGTCAGCCTCCTTGCGAGAGGTGTGTCCAGACGGACGTGTTTGAAACATCAGGACACGGCGTAGAGATCTAATTGGCTGTGTCCAGGTCAATTAAAAAGGAAGGCAGGAAGGAATGGGCGGGGTCAATTGATCTGTGAGGGTGGAGAGAGAAATAATGATTTAGCGGCCGCCGGAGCCGGAGTCAGCGGAGAGACCTAACGCGCGCACACGCGCCGGAGTGGGCGGAGCCTGAAGGGAATCCTTCCTCGTCCTTCTCCTTTGTCAGTCCCCTCCCCCTCTTTAAAGCACCTGCCCCTCCTCCACTAGAGCCGCGGCGGCGCCTCCAAAGACGGGCGGCGCCGTTCGATAGCAAGCGTGTTTTGTCGGTCCCCTTTTTTCCCCCCTTCCTCCTTTCCGCAGCTGGCCCTGTAGGTGGATGCGGCTGAGCTCGGGCTCCCAGCTTTCTGCTTCTCCTTCGTACCTCTGCCGTTAGCCCAGCGTGGTCCAGACGGAGTCCCAGGAGCCGGCCAGAGCCACGATGTTTGACAAGACGCGGCTGCCTTATGTGGCGCTGGATGTGATATGCGTAATACTTGGTACGTCTCGGCCGGCCAGCTGCCCGGCCACCCCCAAGGATAGGGAGGGAGGAGGAGGAAGAAAGCGGCTGCGGGGAAAGGGTGGCTTGACGCCTGGGATGCTCCTTCGCTACGCGCTTTTCTTTTCCTTCCATTCCCCCCCCTTCCCCGCCTTGCTTTTGCGAGGTGCTGCAGAAACTTTTGCCAAAAACCTGCTGCTGCCACAGGGAGTGCGGCAATCGCATGTGCACGTAAGAAATGCATATACGTATTGAAGAAATAGTGTGCGGATATCGTATACATAGTGTGTGTGATAAAAATACTCCACACGCAGACTTTTATGCATTTAATTGTAATATGTATTTGAAATACATGTGTGTGTGTACATGCACATGTGATGTGTGTATTTGGGGCAGCTTGGCTTCCCTTGCATGCTGACAGGCTAAAATCTTTGCCTTTTTCTATCTCCCGTCACCAAGGCTTTGGGAAGGGATTGAAAAGGGGTCTGTAAACACTCACCTCCACCATTTGCCTTCATCGTGTGTTCTGCTACCTTCCCTGCTTTCCATCCCGTTTTACTGTTGCAGCTTCTTCCTCTGCACTTTTCCTTCTGTAAATTCACCTAAACTCGGAGATCACCCCCAACCCCCAGTTGTCTCACCAGGAGAAACTTGGTCACTGCAATTTTTTCTGTCTAAATCAGGGATGTCTGGAGTTGACTAATGTAAGAATTGGGTTGAATGGCTGGTGTACACAGAGAGAGAATTGAGAAGCATACCTTGGTACAGCTCTGGAAGGGTTATTGTCATGAAAGTGAAGCCCGCTGGAAAGCTGATGATTCATTTTTCTTTTATCTGTACAGGCTTGTGAGTTTTTAAGAACAGGAGTGAACAGTTGACCAGGTTGTTGATGTCCAAAAAAATGCAGCCCTGTGGTAGATTTCCTTGGTGACTGACTCCAGCATACTTGTCTATAGCTGGTGATCTGTCATCTTTTCAAGCAGTCAAGAAAATAGGGCTTCCATTTGGTCACAAGACATGGGAAGTATGTTCTAGGATTTATTTTCTGATTATTATTTTACTTTCCTCTGATTGCGTGAGGAACTGTCCCATACTGAGCATCAACTAGAAACTGGGGGAAAAGTGTACAAGCTTGAGTTGTGATTATAGTGTGTAGTTTTTCAAGAAGGATCTGGTTTGCCTGTTTTTTTTTTTTGTATTAGACGGTTGTGGGTTGTGAGGCCTTGGAGATCCTTGCTTTGCTAAAGATTCTGGCTAGGCAGATGTACTATTGATATGTGTGGGTTCATTGCCTTTGTAGCTAAATGTAGCTAAACTGTGGCCTTGCAGAGTGGCAGCCTGTTGATGGTAACCCAGGTTTGCGCTGTAGCTTTGCCACACGCTCATCATTTAATCACTGGGAATTACAGTTGATACCTATAGTCAAAGGGTACTGGTAGTTTGACCCAGTGCTAAACATATCGACTACAGTAGTTGAAACTGCCACAATGCAAAAGAGAGCGAGAGAAATTCTTGCTGTGTAAATTTTGGCATTTAGATGGGAAAAATGAGAGAACTTCTATGATATCTATTAGTCAAAGATAACATAAGATCTTGACGCTAACCCTTACCTTATTTGTTTGGTACCCTTTCTGATTCTGACAAGCGGAGAATGGAGAGGCAATAGACCAATTTCAATGTGACCATTTTCATGAATGAAAGAATATATGAGGGAAATTATTACCTCTGAATAAATGAAAAATCTGAGGAGGAGTGGGCAGGAAACTAGTATCCTGTTTGTTGAACGCTCTTACAAAACCCATGTGGGTTTTTTCCCCTCTGCCAAAGAATTTGATTGCTGCTGGCCAGAAGACTGGCTATGAATTGGAAAGGCCTCGTTTTAAATTGTGTCTCTTGATATGAACTCAGTAGCTGGCCTTAGGCAAGTTTATAAACTGCTCTCCAAGTGGTGCACAAATCTCCTAAATAAATAGTCAGCCTAGGACCTCCATCTTTAATGTGGGGCTATTTCTATTGATCTACTTTACAGGGTTATTGTCCTTTCAAGATGCTGCATATATGAAGCTCTTTCAATTAAATGCTATGCAGATGCTTAATAATATTATACATTTCTCCCAAAGGAGACAAGGTGCTAGAACTGATTTCATATCTGCTAGCTAATATGTTTCAATAACGAAAATTCCCATGTAGTGTCTTTTTTTAAAATAGAAGTATGTGTGAAAATTTTGAATATAGTGGAATTTTTAAGAGATTAGAGTTTAACTGGAGAAGGGAGAATTCAAGTGTGAGTTTCTGCTGATAGAGTGGTGTTCAGCTTCTTGGATAGTGATTCGGATAAAATACTGGATAATACCATTCCAGCAGCTCAATTCAGACATCACGTAAACTGTGTTTCAGAAAGCTTAACAATTGTTTGGCATGATGCCTGAATTGACAAGCAATGGTTTCTGATTGGGTGGCAAACGAGAATGGAAAGATATGATTTGAAGCGAGTGTGTAAACCGTAGCTTGTGAGGAGTATGGTTTGGTGTAATGTATAAACTGAGTCATTGTTTAAAAGATAATTATATGTAGGCCAAGTTCAAAATGAACATTAGGATGAACGTGTATTCCAAATCCCTAACAAAAGGGACATCAAGGAACAACCTATCCAGAGCCAACAGTGTAATTTTTGCTGCTGTCACTAGAAATATTTTGTAAGGTGGCCATTCAGCTTTGAATTGGTATTGTAGTCAAATTCCATTGTGTGACAAAAGTGGTACATGTCTACAGATGAAGAGTGGATATATTCAGTGAAATGCAAAGTTACAGAAAAGGAGAAATATAAAGAAGATACAGGTCCACAGAAGCACCAACAGACAATAGTGGGGAGAAGGTGATGGTGCTTTGCAAGCTGAAAAGCTGAGATTCCAGATGATTAGATTACAACCAATTTAATAATTTACCCATGCATACCTGAGGTTGCCATGGGTGATTTGAGTACAGTATCTCAAGTGGTGGCGTCACTTGCTGTATCTTCTAGCAGGCATCACAGATGGTTAAAGTGCTGTAGGCTATCTCTCAGATAATTCCTGTAAGTGCAGTGGTAGGTTCGTAATCATAACAATCATGCAAGCATATATGCTACCATATTGGGTTGCATATTGGGTGTCACTAATGTACAGAAGACACCCAGTTTTGGTCGTCTTGTCATCAGAATCATGTGAGGCTATGTAGGTTCCAGACCAGTGTGTGGTCACTTAATGGTTTGGATGAGGGCATATAAATTAGAACTAAATCTTATAATAAAGATTCTGTGGTTTGGTGGTTCACCGATCCAGGAATTAGGTGAATGACATGTTCTTGACAGGATTAGTCTGGCCACAGTAATCCATGCTCTAATAACTTCCCATTTAGATTACTGTAATGGACTCTACGTAGGCCTGCCGTTGAAGATGACCTGGAAACTGCAAGTAGTGCAGATTGAGGCAACTTGACATCTGAGTGGAGGGGCTGCACTTGCTTTTACTGTAAAGCTCTGCACTGGCTTCCAATACATTTTCAGTCCAAATTTAAGGAGTTTCAGATCACCTATAAACCCTTGAATGATATGTGACCTAAATTGTACTTGAAGGAACACTTCTCTCTTTACGCTCCTGATTGGCCAGGATACCCTCATCCTTTTGTTCGTGGGAGTACGACATCTAAAGGTGACTGGAGGTGATACCCTGGCCTTGAAATTCCTTGCCCTGTGTAATCTGGCTGGCACCTTCACTGCAGTTTCAGTGTGATCCAAAAACATGGCTCTGCAGGCTTTTGGTAGCTGAATTTGTGATTTTTTGGAAAAAATAGTTTTTATCTGCTTTTATGATTTTGTTGATGTGATGCTGTTTTGCTGAAGTTGATGTTACCTGGCCTAAAATCTTCAGATTAAGGGTGGGATATAAATAGCCTAAATAAATTTTGAGTTATTGCTTTAATATCTGAACTGCTCCTCACATTACTTAATTTTGGAGACATGGCATGGCAGGTTGTCTGTTTCTTGGTGTCTTATAAAATTAGCAAATTGATTTGTACAGGAGTGCTTATGTTAATTTAAGAGAGGTATAAGAGAGAGAGCATAAGAACATAAATAACTTGCCGAATGAGGCTAAAGGCCTATCACATCCTGCATCCTGTTCCCACAGTTGCCATCCGGACCCTGAGAGAAGCCTGCATGCAGGACATGAGCACAATAGTCACTCCCACTCATGATCCCCAGAGACTGGTGTTCAGAGGCCTGCTGCTGCTGAACCTGGAGATAGATATGGGAGAGGTATTAGACTGTTCAGATTAACTAGCACCAGTTGTGTTGCTAGAGTAGAACTGAACTTTCAGAAAGGGAAGGGAAGGAAGTACTAGGTTACACAGTGTGGACTTTAACTATGTTTAATGTGCTTCCACAAGATTAGTGATGGCCACCAACTCAAATGAGTTTAGAAGGGCATTGGACAAATTCATGGAGGATATGGCTATCAAGGGCCACTACTCTTGAAGGCTGTGTACTGCTTCAGGAGCAGAAGCAGCATACCTCTGAATATCAGTTGTTGTGGTACAGCAGTGGGAGAGGGCTGCTACCCTCATGTCCTGTTTGTGGGCTTCCCATAGGCGTCTGGTTGGCCACTAG
Organism: Rhineura floridana; assembly: GCF_030035675.1. Lineage (NCBI taxonomy): Eukaryota > Metazoa > Chordata > Lepidosauria > Squamata > Rhineuridae > Rhineura > Rhineura floridana. The sequence goes on along the minus strand of NC_084480.1, from coordinate 35,961,901 downwards.
CTGGATTAGTTAGGCTTTCTGGTCTAATCTAGCAGGACTCTTATGATAGGGGAGTGTTGAACACTTTAACCAATACATTCTTAAAAAACAGTTTCCCTACATTCAGTTGTTGTCTATCACATAATTTTGCATTAGGATGCTAGCTTTAATGTTATTGGTACTCTATTGTTATTATGTTTGCTGCTATTAGATTAATTGTTAGGATTAGCATGTTAGCCGCTATTTTTTTTCTTTTGGGTAGGCTGTTCGGAAAGTTGAAAAACTTACGGAATATACATTACCCAGCCCCAGAATACATATTACTGAATGCCTGAATTTCTGGCGTGGATTACATGTGCTAGCTTGCAGCTCAAGCTGTTGCCCATAGAGAAGACCTGATCTGTGCATGACATTCTTGTTGCTTGTCCACCAGGCTTTCTGGATTTTGGTTGCAGCCCACAGGTGAGATCAGCGGGAGATCTGTGGTTGATGTCAGTTGGTGCCCTTTGTACAGCATCCCAAAAGGAAAGGTCTTGAAAACAGGATTAAAACTTCAGTGGTACATTCGGTGGTACATACATAGTTAAGTTGCTTAGGGATTTAGGTATTCTGTAGGTTTTGAGTTCACATTTGTGCTAGTCTCCCTTTTTATACATTGTGGATATTCTACATTACAATGTCAGATTTGAAGTATGCTCATACCTTTTATAAGCAGCAGAAGTCTAGGGCAGTATCCACTAGGCATTACTTCAATTCAAGACTGATTAGATCTGTATGTGAAAGGACTATTTTGCTTTTGGTAGCCCTCAGTTGAAAAATGTCTATCAAAAAATGTCCTGGTGGGTTGTGTTCCCTGTTCATATGCTGGCATCCAACACCCAGTGCCACATGTTTTCCTTTCTGAAGATTTTGTTCAAATATATTCAGGTACCTCCCATTAACATTAATCCATCCTGAACAAGTTGTCTGGTTCAGGGACCAGTTAACTTCAGGCTTGCAGGATATTTTTTATTAGAACCTCAAGATATTAACCATGTGTCAAATAATGGCTTGTGGTGTGCTACAAGTGTGGACACATATTTATGGGGGAGGACCTTTTAGTTGCTGTTTGGTTTTTTTAAATGGGGATCTGAAACTCAATCTACTGCAAATCACCTAGAGATCTACCAGTAAATGCTGATTTGCCTGCTGATACCCTTGGTCTACATAATCAAAGATCTATGCAGCTTATGCTGTGTTCCTAAATAGCACGGTCTTAATTTGGAATAGGGAAGCAGCTAAAAATATTTGTGTGGATGTCAGCCATTAGTGTCACGTGTTAATTGGGATCATGGTCCCAAGGTAATCAACTTCAATGTGTTCCTTAGGATTACTGAAAATGTATGTGATAAGTGTCTTGAACACTCAAAATGCTAAGAATTATTATGAGACTGCAATTTATTAAAACCATATTTATTTGTTCACTAAGGAAGTTATGAATCCAGGGTTTCAAAGTATACAAGTAGAATGATCCTATGTGCATTTTCTAGAAAAAACACAGATTAACCCTAGTTGGAGCTATAGTGCTGCCCTGTAGAAACACTTGGCTCTAGATGCAATGAGGAAATACTTTTTCCTATTTCCTGTCTAAACTACTGCCTTCCTAATGAAGCTGATGAAACAATCCCAATGTTAAATTTACATTTGGCTTTAATTATGTTTGCTTCCAAAGCTGTGAGTAATTTAAGTTCCATTGCTCTTCAGGTTTGCTTGGCTACTTCCTGTAAAAATGTTGCTGCAGAATGACTAAGGCTGCAATCCTATACACATTCACCTGGGAGTAAGCCCCATTAAGTTCAGTGACATTTGTCTAGTATTGTGCTGTAAAACAGTACTGTTAGGGCCCAACCCACACATTGCAATCAAATGCATGTAATGACTGCCTGATGACACTTTCAGATGAGGAAAAGCCTCTGACAGTGGGGACAACGTACAGAGAAGCGGTAGGGTAGGGCACTTAACCCTTTTCCAACTGGTTGTTACTCTGCCCCAAATTGTGTATCACCCCACCCCACCCACAGTAGCTTGCCATAGTGTATTAAGTGTGCATGTTTCCCCTTGTCAAACTGGGGAGGTGGAAGGACTTGTTTCCTAAGTATAAGGTATTAAATGCTCACCAAGTGTCTTGTAGAATAAAGCTGAAAAGCCTAAATTGCAAGCTGTTTTTTTCTTTCTTCCTTGGTCTGGCATAGTTTCTCAGTGGTCGGTCATGCCTGTGAAACTCTGGCTGCCAAGAACAGCACTGGGGAGTGCTCTCATTGTGTAGCATAATGGCTGTCTACATCACCCAAACCCAGAGGCAGTTACCCTCCATCATAATTCTCCTTTTGCTGCAGAGGAAGTGAGAAAACAAAAACAAAACTAAGATGTTACTAGTCAGTCAAGTTTATTTGCCAGGCCATAGGCCAACACAATTAAGAACGTAAAACAAACATATTAAAATTTTACAATTAAAACAGCATTAAGATAGAATCACTTTAAAACCGTTAAAACATAGAATAGAAGTATGTGTATACATTTATAACCAAAAGATCTCTAAGATCCAAGAACATTGTAATGTTTAGCCCTCAACTTTTGGGCAACAAAAGCGAAATGTGCCACCTTATTTGTGACTTGAGGGTCTTTATCTGCAAGAAGAAAGGAGATAATTTGATCTATATCTTTGGAACCTAAGGTACTGATCAGGGGATCCAAATAGATGGATCTTGGTTGGATATAGAGTGGGCAATCTAAGAGATAATGTGGGAGATCTTCCACCTTTCCTAGCATACAGATGCACTGTCTTTGTTCTCGCGGAAGTTGAACGTAACGGCCAGAGATGAGGGCAGTGGGCATAGTCTGGAATCTGAGGGCTGTAAAAGCATGTCTTAAATGTACAGAATGGAGATATGACAAATAATCAGCCCTTGAGTGGTCAAGTTTATAGAGACTATACCACCTTGAAAATTTGGAATTAAGGATGGCTAGCCTATCGATCCATATAGACTGTTGAGCGATCTGTGCACTTATTTTACTCTTATTCAATAAAAGAGGGGACTTAGATGTAAAATGGTATTGCTGTAGAATGTTCAGGGATCTCTGCTTCCAGGATTTGTCCTTCGTGGCCTGATCAAAACAGGCCTTCGCCAAGATCTTAGAAGGAGCATTAGTTAGTGAAGACCAGTAAGTTAATAAGGTCTTGTGTATAAGAGCCGTGATTGATAACAGGCTGCATTCAGATCGTAGCAGGGCAGTAGGTGTACCGGGAGGTAAACAAAGAAGCTGTTTGAGAAAGTTATTCTGGACGGCATCCAGAGTGGGGAAGGAAAGAGCATCCCATCCCCAGACAACCGCCCCGTATAGGATCTGTGAGATAACCTTATATTGATAGATTTTCAGAGCTGGAGCCACCTGATTTTACTAAGCCAGCCTTGGTTTTAGACATCAGTCTAGTTGTTTTCTTGATCTTTCGTAATGCGCACCTATTTAAAACAGTTTTCTGATAGGAAGAGTTGTTCGTTTTGACTGAGTTATACTTGAGGGTTTTATTCCCAGCGGTTACTGATGTCCTTAAAATTTAATGCATGTAACTGGGACCTCTGTTCTGGCATACTGTATAGATAGCCAAGTTGCTGTGTTAGCCAGTCCAGTTGTTATATACACACACCTGCCCCCACTTAGGCAGAAATAGCCCATCCTGATGGCTCAGAGAAAAGAGCTGGAGGAAGGTGCAGCTGAAACAGCTGCCAGTGGGAAGCACTTTTTCAATTGGCTGAATAAGGAACACTTTTTCAATTGGTTGGACCATATGGGGAAGTATAGAATTGCTTTGCCTCTTGTATAGTTGTATGCATCCATACCTGTTATCTTGCCATCTGGCATTTTTCTCTTCATAGCAATTCTTCCAGCCATATTTAGGAAACTTTCTTTGTGTTAAAAAAGTGTAACACGATAAATTATCCCCAACCACAAAGCTCCTTTCCCCAATTCGGCCCCTATGGACCAAATCTGGATGACTCATGGTGTCGAAGCATATTGATGGACTAAACTTTAAATATGTCGTGGACGGTTGTAACCCAGTAACTGATTTTGCATATTTATAAGTACATCCAAATAGGGGGGAGGGGTTGGACCAGTTTAAGCAAGACTACCAAGTAATGTGACAAAACGATGAATTGCATGATGAGAGCACCTTATGATAGTTGATTCGGGACAGTTCAGTACAATAAAACTGGCATTTAATAGTTATGCTTGGTATATGTGGATGAGTGAATTAGAAGAGGGTAAATAAGAAACCCTGTATGGAACAATTTTGTCTGCTTTTTGCAGTCTGCTTCCTAGTATGTGCTGTTAAGACACAAATTAAATTAGGAATACTTTGGGCTGTTCCAAATGTCAATGGTTTAGAGAGAACTGTGATTAAATACTTCTCTGACTGGTCTAATGTCATGTTTCTTGATGTCATTCACGTGCATCTAATGAGACCTCACAAACTGGTTGCTCTTGTTAAGTTTATGACTGCTTGTAATACCGATAGCCCATCCTTGGTCTATCTGGGAATCATCTGACCTTGTTTTTGAAGGAACATCATTTTGTCACCTTTGTCCTCAGTGGGTGTTTCTTTTTTATGAATGATAGAATGACTCTTAAGGTGATATCACTGTGAAAAATAATATTGTGGAATGCCCTTTGCTTCTCTTAATTGACCTATAACTGATACATTTTTCTGCATCAGCAGGTCTGTAGTATTATTGCTCTCTATATATTGCCAAATATTAATAAAATATATATAGTTAACACCCATAAAATAAAGGTGCATTACCATCAGCAGAGTCCTTTGTAATATCAGTAATTCGTTGCTAAATTATATGAATTAGATATACTGACAGCAGAGTTGTATTTTGCATTTTAAAAATAAAAATTATGTGCAGAGGTAACCCAAATCCTATGTCAAGGAAAGCTAAATCCTGTCAGGGATGTGAGTTTTATTAGAAAGGTAATTTGCATCAAAAGATTTCTGATGCTCTTAGAGAGTAGTCTAATTTAGCATGTTTATTTTACTTGTATTTAGTAAGCAAAGCTAAAAAGTGAAGCTGCCTAGTTACCTTTTGCATTTTCAATTAACATCCATTCATTGTTACTAATGAACTTGTGAAATGGATTTCTTTCTGCAGAAAAATAAAGTACTGGGATTTTTCCAGAGAATGTTCAGCCCCACATCACTGAACTCAGCACCAAAAAAACGTGCAGATCAGTGGAACTGTAATATTTATGTGAAACAAGCAATTTATTTTGCTTCCACTAGTCATAGGAAAGGGTAGAGAATGAAGTAGACCACTGAAGCCTTCTCTTCCCCCACGCATTGGAAATCTTGCTTAAGGCTGCATTCCTACCCACGTCTACTCAGAAATAAGTCCCACTGAATTCATTGAGGCTCATTTTCAGCTAGGGATGGAATCCATTGGCTGGTGCCGGTTCAAAAGCGTTCTCTTGACCTAACAGGCAGGTATCAGTTTGAGTTTCATTCTTCATCTGCTAGTCGTTGCATTTACCAATCCATTTTTCCCTCACAAAAATATACATATTAATATCAATTTTAATGGAAATGTTATTTTGAAAGAAAATGTTGATAAAATATGGATAAATGGAAGAAAATATTGATAAAATTGTTTTTTTTAATTGTTTTTGAAAATAGCCATGGAAAACCATGATGTAAAAATGCATAAAGATATGCAGTGATAGAGAATAAGCAAATTAATGGAAAATTCGGTGCCAAATCCAAATTGGGTGGAATTATAGCACATCCCTACTCTCAGGGAAATGTGGTTAGGATTGCAGCCTAAGTCACTCTGAGACATACTCAGGTATTTCCCTCTCAACTTTAGAGCCTACCTTCATATCCTTAAGAACTAAAAGGGTGAGAACTTGTGTTCTTTAGTTTGTATTTAATAAGAGTCAAGATTTGCAGAATGCCACTGTCTTCAGTTGAGTGGTATAAGTGTAGACTAGCTGGTTTAGTGCCATCAGTGTCCCGAGGAGACACTGTCCTGAGGAGATTGCAACCTAACACTTGACACAAGGATTGCAACAGAGGCAGGGGGAGAAGATGGAGATGAAGGTAATGGGCAACGTATGTGTGTTTGACTTTGATTACATGTATTCAGGCTTAGTTTCAGTGTAGGAGATGAAGATTACGAGGTTTAATTTCAAAACATTGGCAACCCTGGTTTAACAACATCCCTATCAAAGCTCTGACGTTAACCTTTGTGAGGGCTTATTTAGGAGGACTGTCGTTCTACTCCAATATGATTTAGAGACATCTTGATTCTACAGAAGATGGATCTCCCATCAGGAGTTTCTTATATTTGCTTTGGGCATGTCTTTTTTAAAAAACTTTTATAGTTATTCTCGGGAAAGGGTAAAGGGTTAGCTTTCCTCTTAACAGAAATCCCAAACTGTGCTTCACATTTTTAAGGAAAATATACTTTTAAGATGCCCATTCCTGGAGTACTTTGCTGCCTGGAAAGATGAGTACCTAGATATATCATATTCAAATATTTTACTACTTAAAACATGCATTGCAATTTGGTTTATATCTCACAATGTAGTGATGACAGGGACAGAGCAAGGACGTTCTGGAAATGTTTCCAATCTTGCATGCTATCGAAACTCCAGTGTGTCAAGGGACGGGATGGTTCCCATTATGTCCAGAAGAGCTTTCTGTTTAGTACTTTGTTTCACAGTGCGCTTTGCATAGTACAAGTTGATACTCTAGTTCAGTATTGTGCCTGCTCTGGCTTAAGCTATGCAATAATGCCATTATGAAACGCCTATTAGTTTTTCCGCCCCCAGTTACCCACTCCCAGAGCCCTACATTGAAATAATAAGCCTTTGTATTTTTCCCTATTACTCAGCTGTTGCGTACAGAGTTCAAGGCCATATACTCCTTTTTACTTTTGCTTACGCAAAAGCGACAGTAGCATAATATCTTCTATTAGGGCCAATTAAAACTGTTACAAAGTAGTGAGCAAGCTTTCAAGTTCAACTTGTGAGTAGTTGCTCAAAGTACTAGTATTTTGTGATGCTTTAGTTGGCCCTAATAAAAGGTATGATACTACAGTTTCTTTTGGATTTTTTCTAATGGACTGGCGCACCTTTATTTTCTTTTTCATTCAGTGTGTATATATACCAGCTTAGGATGGAGATATGTTTTAAGTAATTAGTTGATCCTACAGGCTTTATGTGGAATGGAAAACTGCTACTTTGTTAAGAAAGGTTTCCTTCTCTGGGAAAGTATACCTAATGCTTGCTTTTCAACATTAACTGTAACTTAATAAGCCTAGTGATAAGCTTCTGAACTTGGAAAATATATTGTCCAGCATAAAATTTTTTTTTTAGTTGCTGCACTTATAATTATACTCTAGATGATATCATGATGTGTGTCACTTTCTGAAGTGCTTTGGAAAGAGAGTGGTGAGAAATAAGTTCAGCCCGGTATATTTTATGGAATTTTGTAGCTGATTTCGTACTGGTTTTTCTGCCATGGATTCTTCTTTTGAGGCAAGAAGGATTCTGTTTCTCCTATTTGATTTCTGTAGACGCATAATCTAGAGGCAACCTCCTCTGGGGCGTTCTTATCAGCCCTTTCCTCCTCCTGCCCTTTCATTGATTTAACTGTATAGTTGCACAGTTGACAAGACTTTAAATAGCAGTGGTGAAATTACCCAGGAACACAGATCAATGTAGTTTCAAGTAAACATATCTGTGATGGGTGGGAGATGAGGTGGGCTGCATGTCTGAGATACTGCAATGAGAGGGCAGCTTGGAGAATTGACCACAGAGATTCTATGGGCCATGGTTCAACAGTTGAGTACATGGTTGGCATCTGTGAGTACCAGGTTCAACATATGCTATCTCCAAGAAAAGGAACTTGGGTTGCAGGATAAGAAAAGGCTGCTTTTTGTGAACTTTGAGAGCTACTGCCAAGTTGTATAGATAATACTTACCCTAGATAGACCAATGGCATGATGCTCTATAAAGGCAGAACTTTCTATTCTCACAGTAGTTAGGTAGCAACTTGGTCCATTGCACTGGGGTCCTATTCTAGGGTTGCATCCAATGCTGACAGTGTCCTACCTCAAAGGCACTTGTGCCAGCAGAGGTTTATTTCTCAATGTTATGCAACAGAGGAATCCCATGGAACATGTCTGCTAGTGGAACCAGTTATTGAGAGCCAGCGTGGCATAGTGGTTTGAGTGTTGGACTACAACCTGGGAGACCAGGGTTTGAATCCCCACTCAGCCATGAAGGGCCTTGGGCCAGTCACTGTCTCTCAGCCTCAGAGGAAGGCAATGGTAAAGCCACCTATGAATACCGTTTACCATGAAAACCCTATTCATAGGGTCACCATAAGTCAGGATTGACTTGAAGGCAGTCCATTTTTCATAGCAATATAAGCAATCTGTTTCACAAAAGACACATACAAAAATATGCAATAAACATACAATCAAAATACCATGAAATTCAAACAAGCTAATTAAAATATCAAAACAGAAATGTAAAATTGCACAAGGGGGAATTTTTCAAGTACTATTTTATTTTACTGTCCTCTACAAATTGTACATACAAATGCAAGCTTGTGGAACCACTCAGATCTACTTGCAAAAGATGACCTGCTAGTGAACAAGTTCAGCTCTAACTCTGTAAACTTAACACTATGTTGGATATGAACAAATGTTGGTAGGTCTTTTGCAGAAGTAGCCATTAGTGCTTGCTGCACTGCTTTCTTCCTCGATATCAAAGCTGGCTATCTGCCTCTTCTGTGGCTTAGTAATATTTAGTGGTATTAGAGCAGAGCTTCAATGCAGCCACACAATTGCTTTGTGATAACTTTGTAAGGCCTATAGGGCAGAGCATGGTTTTTCTGGGCCTCTTGCAAAGCACTTTGCTTTGGCTCTTATAGTACAAGCGCTGTTTATTCCTAAAGCTGAGTTTTGTATAGTTTGGGTAGGGCCTTCATGTTCTCAAATATGAACTTCTTGCTTCTCTTAAGAGTATACACAGGATTCAATCTCTATAATACTTTGAGTAGGTGGGAAAATACCAATTTTCTTCATGATGCCTTTGGTAGATAGTTAACCCATGCTGGAGTGCTCGGCTTTATCCCTTAGACAGCCTTTCCCAACTAGTGGGCCACCAGAGGTTGTTGGACCACAATTCCCATCTTTCCTGACCATTGGCAATGCTGGCTGAGGCTGATGGGAGTTGTGGTCCAACAACATCTGGAGGCACACTGGTTGGGAAAGGCTGCCTTAAGGAGGTGACAAATTAGCTAAAGATGTAGCAGCTTCTTGCTTAATTACATGAAACAAACTTAAACAGAATGACTTCAGTGGGTAGTTTGGATACAGTTGGATATTGTGAGGTACAGATGCCTGAGTAGCATTTGACTTGTGAGGTATCCAAGCCACCCATGTAGGCACGTTGAAGGAAATCAACAAAGTGGATTTGGCACCTGAGACAGTCTTAATTATTTGTATGTTGATATGTTCTGCAAACTGGAGAAAAACTAAGAGCGCAGTCTAATGAATGCGAAAGTGCTTCTTGAGTTTAGAACAAGTAGTTTCATTTTGAATCAGCCTATTTTTTCCTAAAGAAAGCAACTTTGTGTAGGAAATAGCGTCCAAACCAGGCATAGATTATTATGTGGAATGATGACATGTGTTTGTTTTATTGCCTGTTGTGGAAGGCCATGTTCAGTTGCAGTTTTCTACTGCCTGTACTGCAATAGATGACAATGCTATCTTTGCATAGGATCTAAGTGTAATTTGTATGCTTTTTATTACACAAATGAGTTTCCTGTATGGGAGGCTTGTCTTATTTGAAGATACCCTGTTTCCTAGAACAGAAGGGAGGGTGTGGAGCAAGAACATCATATGTAAGATTTGCAGAGGACTTAGAGTAATAGACTTATTCAACACTAAGAAGAAAATGATACTACTTTTGGTATTTGCAATGGTTTTATATATAATGAATAGTTTTTAATGCAACTAATATACAGGCTAAAAACTTATTAATGTATATTTCTTAATATCTCATACAGCATTTTTTTCACAAAATTTGCTTTTAATCTGACAAAGGCATCAGTCTTGTAGTTTGAGGTTCATTAAGCACTTCTTCATCTGCTGTATTTGAAACCATGCTACAGCACCAGTCTTCACCCTAGCGATGGCAAGTTTATAACCATCACAAGTCAGGCAGTGCAGTCATTCTAGTTAGGTTTCATCTGCTTAATTGGCTTGATGGCATCATCTGACCTTTAGCTGCCTGTTCAGTGTGGATTGGATCCAGCTGCTCTTCTATTCACGCAAGAGGACTTTCTCTTCTCCACCCCCTGTGTACCCCCCAAATCTGCTCTGGAGGGTCCCTCAGCCTTCTAGACCAGAGTCTGAGAGTGCAGGTAGGAAGGGGAAGTCCTGTTGCATAAGCAGGATACAACCCTAATCTTGTATACTAAACTGCTGCTTTTCATCTGTAGATCAGTAAATCAACCATTTAATCATAATGAGAGAAGGGCTGTTAACATTTGCGAGGGAAAGCTTTAACAGATGGTGCTGATACTTTAGAACATACGTGATTATTCTTTTTGAAGCGATTTTGTTTCTGGTCTGTTGTATTTAGGTATGAAAGAAAATGTGTATATGTACGTATGTACTGCCTTCAAGTTGATTCCGACTTATGGTGACCCTATGAATAGGGTTTTCATGAGGGTGAGAGGCAGTGACTGGCCCAAGTTCACCCAGTGAACTTCGTGGCTATGTGGGGATTTGAACCCTGGTCTCCCAGGTTGTAGTCCAACACCTTAACCACTACACTACACTGTGTGCATGCTTCAGTGTCTTAAAAAAACTATATTATGGAAACCTTCAGTGTGCAAATTAATTTAAATGCAATAGTTAATCAACTATGATAGTTGACCACCTTTTTTAAAAAAAAATCTGCCCTTTGCTCTTTTTTTTGTTGCCCCCACTGTGGTGCTGCTGTAATCTACCTTTTTCCTGCTTCCTTTTTCAGTCTGAGCTACAGAATACTGTTTACCAGCAAAATATTTCTGAAACCAAAGCGCTCTTTGTATTTTTCCAAAACAAAAGAAAATGCTTGAGTCTCTGAGCAAAGTTGGAGGGGGCTGTATTGCCACAGCCTGATGCTGTTCCTCCCAGATAGCATTTGTGTCCTGTCTCTGTGTTCTGCACTAGCTCTTTTCTATGGCAAAGAATACCAATTTTCTGCTAGAAAGCCACATATCTGAAATGCAAATTCTCTTGAACTTCACTAATACATCAATTGGGATAGAGTTTCCAGGCACCCTTTGTGTTTTGCTCTGTGGTTAACAGAGGAAATGTCAACTGATTTCACCCTTGAAATGCCAACTGTTAATCAGAGTCATGATTAAAAACATATATATAGCATGGATCAATGCAGTGGCTTCAACTATGAAGTTGATTTTTGTATTTGCTGCATATGCAAGAGATTATTGAGGGACATCTTGTTACGTTAATAGGATATCTTGTTATGTTAATCAGGCACAGTTGGGCTATTTTTCAATGTGTGGTGCTTTTCCAGGGCTTAAAAACTTCACTCTTAGCTGGAATATTGTCCTAATGTAAACAGATTAACAAAAAACAAACAAACCCTGGCATATTTTTGCCAAGGGAAGCACATTTTTCACCCCTGTGGATGTTGGCACTCCTTTTCCTGTGGACTTCAACTCTCTGAACTGAGTATTTCCTCTTGGTTCCTCCCCTCCTTGCTTGTATTTCCTTCCCTGAAGGCTTTTCAGCCAGAACAATTGCATCTAATCCCTCCTAAGAACTGAAGCGCTTGACTTTTTGGCTAATAGATGCTGTGATCAGATAAATGGCTACAAATTAAATCAAGGACAAAGAGTTCATATTTATTTTTTTTATCATTAATTTTTATTCAAATTTTCAAAGACAAAAAACAAAACAAAAACAATTAAACAATAAAATAAAATGTCGACTTCCAATTTGTCGCAGATCAGTTATAAGTCTAGAATATAAAACAGTCCTATCTCTAAAATTATATTATACAATCACTTTCCTCCAGTAATTATCTTAATTAATCATCAAATCTCATAAACATTATTTTATTCTTTCCACAAAAAGTCAAAGAGAGGTTTCAATTCCTTGAAAGGTATATCTTTCAGTTTTTCTCCAAATAAACATATCGCTTAATCCATCTAATTCAAATCTGTTAGGCCCAATAATTTCAATAGCCATTCTTCCATTATCTGTATTAACTCCATCTTCCATCTTCAATAATCCTGTTAAGTCCAGTAATTTCAATAGCCATTCTTCCGTTATTAATATCCCATAATAATCTTGTTGTCATAGCCATAGTCCAAGTAAACATATCAATTAATCCATCTCGTCAAATCTGTTAAGTCCAATAATTTCCATAACCATTCTTCCATTATCAATATTAATTCCATCTTCCATCTTCAATAGTCCTGTTAAATCCAGTGGTTTCAGTATCCATTCGTCCATTATCAGTATCCCATGATGATCTTGCTGTCGTAGCCATAGTCATATAACAAGAGTCTGATGGGAATTTCCCCCATCACAAATATGTCTTTGCCATCAATACTGAATATGTTGTTGAAATATTGTTGTAAAGTCACATCTCTGCTCTGGGTGCATCTCTGCTCTGTCACATATTTGTAGTTAATTCCATAACTTTTTTCCATGTCAAGCCCCATCACATCATTCCAGTCAAAAATTCTGAATATGTTGCTGAAGTATTGCTGCAAAGTCATATCTCTGTTCTTCTTTTTTACAAAATGCACTGGCTCATCTCTTAAGAGTTTCTCCACTGTCACATATCTGTAGCCAACTCCATAGATTTTTTCTATGTCATTCCAGTCCAGAAAATTATCCAAGACATTGATAACTTTACCACCAAAATCTTCATTAATTTCTTCAGAGACAACGTTGAATTCCAAACAGTCAACTTTATTTCTAACATCCATAAAATCCAAATCTTTTTCAAATTTCACATTTGTTCCAATCTCCAGGTCTTGTAGCTTCCCTATCCCATCAAACTCCTCTCTCACAGAATCCACTATTTCTTTAAGCTCCTGCGTCATTTTGTTAAGTTCAATTTTCATCTCCTGGCTACCCTGTCTCAGGGTTTGTTTCGTTATCACAATCTCACCCATTATTTTCTGAAACATAATTTCTTCCATGGTCTCATTCACTTTCCTGGTTGTCATTCTTAAAACCACAGAGACAAAAATTATTTCAGCCACAATTGGGTTAATATTTCAGGCTTGCTTGTATCAGTGTAGACAATACAGCCTGCCTTATCTCTATGTGTTCAGGAATACAAAACAAACTTAGTTCCCAACATCAAAACAATTAGTGGCATCGTGAACAAGCAGATTCGTCAAAATGAAATAGACCAAACCCCCCCCCCCCTCGAAATAGAAATCCCTCTTCCGTTGATATCTTTAGAATGCACCTCCAGGACAGCTTTTTGTGATAAAAACAAAGATAAGCTTTTTCGATTTCTTTCCTTCTTAATTTCGTTAGTGAAAGAGAAAAGCCAAAACTCACCTAAGAATTTCTTCACAGCTGATTCATTGACAAATCTCTTTTTTGTTGCACCAATTTAAGCCAAGTGGAAAAAGAAGATAGAAAGAAGGATGCTTATCTGCCTGTTAGAGTCCGTTTTTTCTTTAAAGAAAACATAAACGTGTCGCTGTAATCAGCTAGAGCTTGATGAAAGTCCGTCCGGCATTGCAGTTTGAATTTTCTCTCATAAATAAATGAAATCCAGTCCTCCCCACAAAAGCAGGCTTTAGGGTTGATCTCTACGTTTCTCCCTGCCCGGAAGAAAATCTTTATCAGTCAAAAAGAACGTTCTGACTAATTTTAAAGCTGAAAAAGCTTCTTCTGAGACGAGAGCTCGCTCAGAGGCAGCACAGGCAAAGCAACCCTTCCCGGAAGTCAAAGAGTTCATATTTAGATGAAATTTAAAAAGGTTTCATCCTGTAATTAATTTTTTAATCTTGTCATTTTTTTAAATCTTGGGGCTTTTTACAAATTATGACTATTTATGTTCATTTGTTTAGGTATTTGTATATGGCCTTTCAGGGCTATGCAGCTCTCTCAAGGTGGCTCACTGAATAAAGCAAAGGAATAAAATATAAATATGGAAACATAAATAAAAAAAGTCTAAAAAACAGGAAGTTGGATCACCTGCAAACACCAGCTGCAATTAAGTTACTTTTTAAAGCCTCAAATAGGTTAAAAGAGAATGTAAACAGCCAGGTTTTTAGAGTCCAAAAAGGAAGGGCCAAAGCACACTTCCTGTGGGAGGGAGTTCCATAATCAGGCCACCACTGAGAAGGCCCTATGTTTTGTTCCTGACAGGCTGATTGACCTTACTGGTGACTGTACAAACACATCCTCTACCTTTGATCTTAAGGGCTGAGCAGGCTCACATGCCTGCAGGCGTTCCTTTAGATAAACTGGTCCCAAGCTGTTTAGGACTTAAAAGGTAAGAACCAGCACTTAGAGTTGGGCATGGAAGTGCACTGCAAACTAGTGCAGCTGCTACAGAGTTGGAGTTGCATGCCCCAACAAGGAACTGCTAAAGATTCTGGATCATCTTCAAAGGCAGTCCCAGGTACAGTAGTCTAGTCTGGATGTAGTTCCGATAAGAACAACTGGGGAGAAGTCTGTTTTGTCCAGATAAGGATGCAGCTGGTGAATCAGCTGAAGCTGATAAAAGTACATTCCCTTGTGTAAGTCGTCTATCGGGGTGCTCAAGGCTGTGTCTGTCCCAAAACCAGGTAGGAAAACAGATTGGAATGGATTCAGTCAGTCAGTGTCATCCAAATCACCTGGAGTTGTGAAACCGTCCCCTTTTTCAGTATCTTCCCGATCTGGAATATGAGATTTAACATACTGGAACATGAGATACTGGCCAATAGTTGTCAATAGCCAGAAGATTTCTTTTTTTCTTATTTAAAAGCATATTCTGCTTAATATTTCACAAACCTGTAAGCAGTTTATCTAACCACTTCAGTGGGCACCGCATCCTCCTTCAGAGAAGCATTAACTGCTTCTGAGATCCATGTGATAAGCTCTAACCTGGCCGATTTTACTTACTTGGAAGAGCAGGGATCCAGAGGACGAGTGGTAGAGCTCAACTCTGCAAGACATTTGTCTGCATCATGACAGGCAACACAAGCTGAAAAATATCCAGCACCACCTCTGAGACCCCCTCTGTCTGCTTGAACAGGGAGAGAGGAAACAGGGAGAGCCAGGGGGGTGGATAATACAAACAGAACCCCAGTCTTATCTCTGGTTCTTAATACTAGGTACAGAAATTGACAATGGGCCAACTGTTGGATAAGGTATCTGGTCAAGGACATGGAATCCTTATGGACCAAGGCCACTCCCGCCCCCCCCCCAAAAAGCCCTCAGGCCTTTGTGCAGCACATTATAATGTGGTGGACACATCTGATAGAGATGTACACCTCTCCCATCCAGCCATATTTCAATAATACAAGCCTGGTCATAGATGGTTAACACCTTCCCATTAATTGATCTAGCATTCACAAATATCATCTTGAGACTTTGGGTGCCTTCAGCACAGCCACAAATGTTAGCAATGTTGGAAGGTAGACCAGAATGGAGATGTAGCATAGATGTCCGATTCCTCTTCAACTGACCCTTCTGCCTCTTACTGCCTAGCATCCTCTGCTCCTGGAGTGGTTAAGATATTTCTTTGGGACACAAAAAATGCCAGTACACTTAGTAGTCAGAGAACAGTCTCTTCAGCCCAGTCTGCTCTGACTGACAACAGTTCTTTAGGGTATTTCCTCATTCTATGACTTGGTGGGCTTTTAACAGGGGATGGCAGGGATAAGGCCGTCCTGAATCCAGAAGGTATACCATCTCATTGGAATCTGCCTTAGACTAGATGGATCATGAGCCAAATGTGAACAGGTAGCAGCTTCCTTATCTCCTCAGTCCTCAGGTAGCAGAGGAAAACTTCGGTCTCTACTGCAGACCACAGGAGTCAAGTCTGGACCCGAGGACTTATTTATTGTTTTTATGTACTTATTAAATCTATATTCTAGCCTTTCTCCAAATAGGAGCCCAGGGCTTGTATAGGTGACTCCTGTGCTGAGAATTGTTTGTGTGTTATGAATGTTATGACTTCTTCCCTATAGGTTTTACCTCCATTGCTGGGGGGAGGGGGGAAACACAGTTGTCCTGTCCTGCAAGTGCCTCCATTGCTATTGAGATTGTTTATGGGCACTGAGGTTGTATGACCATTGTAGGCTAGTACCTGAATCATAGACAAGAATTACAATTGCCTGTACTGAATGCCCACACATCATTTGGTGTTTAATATGTGGTGTTTTTTAAAAATTAAATACAGGTGTTCTGTGGTGTTTTTTTCCAGAACATAATTCCCATGACCATTACTTTCCTCAGTATGACATAACTTGAGTCGGGAATCTTTTTCAGCCAGAGGGCCGCATTCCCTTCTGGGTAACTTTCCAGGGGTCATACGCCCCTGTTGGGTGGCGGCCAGTGGGTAAAGGAATAGGTGTAAATCTTACCTTAGTGCAGTAGGCTAGTTTCTATACACACTCTCGCATCCATCTCTATTCTCTTTCCAGGCAAGGAAGAATTAATATCGGAGTTCACGGACAGCCAGACAAAAACATGCAAAGAGGGTTTAAAGCAAGGCCTATGAGGAGTGTAGCCTGGAGGGGAGAGGTTGTGGCTGTTGTCTGTTCTAGTCTATTCACCCCCAACCCTCTAGAATAGATTTGGGTGTGTGTGTGGCAGGCTTCAGGGAGGAGGGAGAAGCTCTTTTGCGCAAGTGGAAGGAGGTTATATGAGCAGAACGATAGTGTTGGATTTATTTATTTGATTTATTATTTGATTTATATCCAGCCCTTCCTCCCAGCAGGAGCCCCAGCAGGATGTCTTGTCCAGGTCAATCTATTCCATCTGCTGGACTGCTTTAGTTCTTAAGGTACCCCAACAATGATATCTAAAATGTATAAATTTTGCCCATATCCTTAAGCTTGTGTGCATGTAATACAGTGATTTTTTTAAACAATGCATTTTTATGAGAGTAGTTAAGGAAAAAATCAGGATTTGGAGTTGGTCAAGAGCCATTGAGTTACTTTGTGTAAGGCCAGTTTCACACATGCCGCTTTAAAGTATGTGTGAATGCACGTGTGTATTTATGTCCTGCTCTTCTATTAAACAATCATCAAAGTGGCTGACAGTAAAGGTTAAAGGGGGAAAAAATTACTTTAAAAATGACAAATGAGTGTGGCAGGGAAAGCAAGAAAAGGTGAAAAGAGGCAAACCCTTCCAAGTTCACGCAAAGGGCAAACAGCCAATCCCATCATGCTCCCCTAGCTTTACCTTTGTGAGGATAATCCCCCAAACCCCTCTTAAAGAAACTCCATTTGTGGAGCAATAGCAAATGGGTACCTCATTTTTTCTGTGCCTGTAATGATGTCCATGGAAGAGGACTCATTAGCTGTTTCCTGTGTCCTTACCCCTTCACATCTCTAATCAGGAGTGTTGTGCTGCTTTGTTTTAAAAGGCCGCTTGTGCACACCAGTGTTGGAGTGTGTATTAATATTTTCAGTTTTTAAACTGATGAGAAACAGAGATTAAAATGGCATGAATGGTTGCCTAATATGGTAGGCAGTTGTTTTGACTGCTAGGCAGGTAAGGCAGAGAGGCTGGATTTCACAGTGTTGCAATTCAGACATCACACCACCTATGATTTTGCTACCCACAATTATGAATGTTGGAAGATTCAGGACAGACAAAAGGAAGTACTTCTTTACTCAGCGCATAGTTAAACTATGGAATTTGCTCCCACAAGATGCAGTAATGGCCACCAGCTTGGACGGCTTTAAAAGAAGATTAGACAAATTCATGGAGGACAGGGCTATCAATGGCTACTAGCCATGATGGCTGTGCTCTGCCACCCTAGTCAGAGGCAGCATGCTTCTGAAAACCAGTTGCCGGAAGCCTGAGGAGGGGAGAGTGTTCTTGCAGTCGGGTCCTGCTTGCGGGCTTCCCCCAGGCACCTGATTGGCCACTGTGAGAACAGGATGCTGGACTAGATGGGCCACTGGCCTGATCCAGCAGGCTCTTCTTATGTTCTTATGTTCTTAATTTGCACTGTGGTTGGAGCAGACATACAGAGGAAAACTGTCCTTTAGAGCTATTTCTTTTATTTCGTTTCCCATATGCTGAGCACTCAGATTCACTCCCATCATCATGATGAAGCCTCTTTGAGGTGAAGCAATGACAATGTTTTATTTGTATTCTTTTTTGTTTTTATAAGTTGCAATGTGACAGCTCAGCTGAAGGGTAGTATAGAAACTTTTAAATGATAAACAGATAATTCCCATGGGCCATGACTGTTTGCAGTAATCTGTAAAAGCTTTAGGTATGCCTGAGTCCCATGGAAATTAATGGGACACAGACACACTGTTAAGCATTTAAACCCACCAATTTCAATACAGTAGGGCCCTGCTTACTGGCGCTTCGCTTTCCGGCGTTCTGCTAATGCGGCGGCGGGACATTCCCCGTTTTAAAGCCAGTTTTGTGCTTTTGCGGCATTTTTGCGCGACGCGCCCCATTATATTCAGTGGATTCCGCTTTATGGTGATTTCCGCTTTATGGCGGCAGTCCGGAATGGAACCTGCCGTGTAAGCGGGGCCCGCCTGCAGAGCTTTTGTTGCGCCTGAGAAGAACAACCTAGCTGGATCAGGCGAAAATCCATTATCCATCATTTGTTTCTAATAGCAGGCCAGCTGGATGCATATAGAGCCCACAAGCAAAACAATAATTTTCCTCTTCTCCCAGGCATTTTAGCATGCGTTTTAAAATTGCTTTTTAAAAATGTGTTTTTAAATTCTGTATATTTGTTTTTAATGTTTGTAATTGTTGTAAACCGGCCAGAGAGCTTCGGCTGTGGGGCGATATACAAATGCAATAAATAAATAAATAAATAAAATGATAACCAACATCCTCTTTGTCTCAGGTATCTAGTATTGAGAAGCATACTGCTGTTATACATGGAGGTTCCGTTTAGCTAGCATGGTTACTTGCTTTTGATGGGTCTGTAGCCGTTAAAGCTAGTGGCCATCATCATGTCTTATGGCAGTGAATTCCACAAATTAGTTATACAAACCTCTCTCTCTCTCTCTCTCTCAGTGTGGCGTAGTGGTTAGTGTTGGACTACAACCTGGGAGACCAGGGTTCGAATCCCCACATAGCTGTGAAGCTCACAGGGTGACCTTGGGCCAATCACTGCCTCTCAGCCTCAGAGGAAGGCAATGGTAAATCCCCTCTGAATACCGCTTACCATTAAAACCCTATTCATAGGGTTGCCATAAGTCGGAATCGACTTGAAGGCAGTCCATTCCCATTTTCCAATGTCCTCTCTCATTGTGTTTTTATATATAGGATCCCACCTGAAAAAATTATCATAATTCTTCTCTCCTCTGTGTAGCTCTGGACTCCATCAAAGAATCCTGGGAAGTGTAATTTAAGGGTGCTGAGAGTTGTTAGAAGTTGTTAGAATTCATCTCACAGAACTACATTTCCTAAAGTGGTTTAACAATCAATCCTTCTTCCCAGGGAGCTCTGGAATTATAGCTATGTAAGAAGAATGGGTTCTCTTAAAAATGACAGTTCCCAGGATTCTTTGGGGGAACACATGACTATTTAAAGTGGTATGATACTGCTCTAAATACCTAGTGCAGATGGGACTCAATACTACTTGAGTTACAATGGTTATCCTGCATAGACTTGAATGGTAGCCAAAAGCTTGTCCTTTCTTTGTCACCTTGGCATCGTTTCTCCTCTGAATTGCCTTGGAGGATCAAGTTATCCTCCCTATCTAATTTTGTAGACTACTGTTAACATTGCTAAACTTGCCATGTATACTTAATAGAAACCAGACATCCTCATTACCGAGCTTTTGCTGTTGTAGCAAAAACTGAGTTTATGCACTTGGAAGACTGTGGGGAAAAATGGTTGTGAAACGCCAGCAACCCTGGTAGTAGCAGGCAGTTTGGCAAGGAATTTTGAGTGAGCTGGTATCTTAAGGGTATTGTGATGGTTACAAGTGGGGCATCTTTGAAGCAGCTGGCATAGTGAAGGTGGTGTATAGTGAGAGTCTGAGTATGCCTTTTAAAAAACTGTTTCCTCTTCTGGAGGTACCTGTAACAATATGGGTGCACGCACATGTACGTCAAATTGCAAATTCAGGAGGTTCAACTTTTTCTTGAATAAAGATTTGCTCTACTCATTCATAAGCCAATTAAAATTGAATATTTGCATGAAAGACAAACCAGTGGCATTGCGTATATTCAGGGGGCTGCAGTCCTATGCATTTGTGGAGTAAGCCCCATTTAACTCTGTGGGAATTGCTTCTGAGTAAACATATGTGGGTTCAGGTTGTAAGTCTGCTGAATGGAAATAGTGTTAAATCTAAGCTTCTTGCCTGAACCAGTTTGTGGATCGTGCTGCCAGATCCTGGCCTCCTAGGTAGTTAGAATTATAATTAGCATCGCTTTGAACCATTGTTAAGGGTATGGAGGACTTTCTCTGTTTTGAATTATCTATTCTGGAATTGTTTCAACAGTAAGTTATAGTTGAATATTTGTATTCTGAAGCAAGGTAAAATAACAGACATTTGTGTAAGCCTATTTCTCCAGAGATGGTTCTCTTTTTCTGGCCTTAATACTTAAACAAGTTGCTGGATAAAATTAGGCCCTAATATGTGAAAGACTTCATAGGTTTCTTTCCATGTTAATGTCTGAGAGTCCTTTGATTTCCCACCTCCATGACTTTCCATTCTTAAATGCCCTCTTCATCGTCACTGCTTGGCCTTTGGCACCCTAGCCTGCCATCTTCAACTTCTATACCCTTTAGCATTCACTTCTGTTCTCAGACATAATTGTCAAGGGTTTTTTTAGTTCATAGTTTGAATCCAAATATGCAGTTGCATGAGCAGAAGGCACTTCTGCTAGTGCAAAGGGGGCCCTGCACCACATTCCCCACTATTCTGGAGTCCCCCTCCCCAAATCTTAGTTCATGGCTAATCTAATGACAGCTATAACTACCTCTCAGTAGCAGCACTTGGCAGGGAGACATGTGGGAAAACATTATATAAGTGGAACCGGAATTCTGAAAGTTAGGATCTTGCGCTACGGACTGCCTGGGTCATAGACGCCATACTTTGCCCTAAAATTGCAGACAACTTCAGTATAACATTAGTTTGCGGTGCCATATCCACAGTATGGAAGATTAAATAATTGTAATGCAAGTAGGTTGTGGTTATCTAACAATGAGCCACAGTTCTCACACATTGATTCATTGTTTTGATGACATAGCCATTATAACTTAACTCAGCAGTGTAGGCTTTAAATGGAAGATATAATACAAGAATGCTGCAAAAAGCATATATGAGGCTCCCTAGAGGTACCAGTGAGTCAGATATTATATTTGAAGGCCTGTGAGTATTTATCTACCTTTCCTCCCAAGGAGCTCAAGGTGGTGTATGTGGTTTCCCCACCCAAATTTTATCCTAAAAATAGTCCTATGAAGTACATAGTGATTAGCCGAAAGTCACCCAGAGATTCATGGCTGAGTGGGGATTTGAACCTGGGTCTCCTCAGCCCTAGTTCAACATTCTAACCACTATTCCACACTGGCTCTCTTGGGTCCTGTAGGCTTTTGATGTACAGGTGGGGCCCCGCTTATACGGCAGGTTCCGGTCCTGACTGCCGCCGTAAAGCAGAAATCGCTGTAAAGTGAAACCCATCGAAAATAATTTGGCATGTCGTGCAAAAATGATGCCAAAATGTCACAAAAGCGCAAAAGCAGCCTTAAAACGGGGAATTTCCCCTCATTGAAAGCTGCCGCATCAGCGGAACACCGGAAAATGGAACGCCGGTAAGCGGGGCCCTACTGTAATCTAGAAGGGGAGCGGGGGAAGCAAGAGTTCCTGTGTTTTTTCTAAGGGGCTTTCCAAATGTCAGAAAAACTTGTTAGTGTAATATTTGTACTGTGATTAGTGCTAATCCTGGGATTCTTCCCCTGGATAATGAGTGGCAGGCCCTGCCCTGTGGAACTCCCTACCAGTAGAGGTTCAGCAGGAATCACCTCTTTCTTCTTTCAGACACCTTTTGAAAGCTGTATTGTTTAGTCAGGCCTTTGCAATCTGAGTTTTCTCTTTTTAACCACCCTGGGCTCCTGCCGGGAGGAAAGGCGGGATAAATAAATAAATAAATACATAAATAACCAATTTTATTTATTGATGTTTGTCTTCAATGACATTTTTATGGTTGTTTTAACTGATTTTATTTTTATATGTTGTACCTTGATAAAAGCTGGTATAGCACAGTGG
This sequence comes from Rhineura floridana, assembly GCF_030035675.1. NCBI lineage: Eukaryota > Metazoa > Chordata > Lepidosauria > Squamata > Rhineuridae > Rhineura > Rhineura floridana. The sequence continues at coordinate 35,939,404 of NC_084480.1, read as the reverse complement.
GGAGGAGAGCCTTGGCTGGGAGTCCAGAGTCTGAGTTCAAATCCCCACCCATGTCTCCTGGGTGTCAAGGGCCAGCTAAAGATCACCCCCACAGGGAGTGGCTCAGGGGTTACGTGCCCTGCCACCTGTGCAGCTGTGGGCAAGCTGCATAGTCCCAAGGAGCCCAGTTGCCCCCCAGCTGGCAGTTGCCGACAAGGAAGGGGCTGGCTTGTGCAGCTGTGGCAAGCTGATCAGGCCCTAGCCAGCTGGGGAGGACTAGCCTCAGAGGGAGGCAATGGTAAACCTCCTCTGAATACTGCTTACCATGAAAACCATATTCATAGGGTAGCCATAAGTTGGGATCGACTTGAAGGCTGTCCATTTCCATTTTCCACCTTGATATATCCTTATGAAAGTACAGGTTATAAATATGTATATTAATTAAATAAATAAATTCTGGAACGGCTGGTATAAATAAATAAATAAATGATGACTAACTTTTCTGTGGAAGAGATGGTTTCACTACTGTTTACATAATTTTTTTTCATGTGGGGTGGGGATCAGTTTTCATTCTAAACAACAAAGAAAAGTGGAAGATTTTCTTTTCTCGCCCTCCTTTTGTTTTGGGCACTGTGGTAAATTATTTTACTCTTCTTGGTAGTTAAAAATTGTCCTTCTCATCTCCAACTTAGTTAATGACCAGTGTTCCTTCATACTACTTTCAAGAAATTCCCTCTGTGCCTCCTTTCTCTAAGCTACAGAAGCTAGGCTTTAAAAACCTCGTCCCACAAAAATAGACACTACATTCCTTGTAGTCATTTCAGTTGTCTTCATTTATGTCTCATCCAGCCTTTGGATGATTCCCATTACCATACTATGAATCCAAATAAACATGATTAAGTTTATAACTTGCCTTATGTGGAAAGCATCGTGTGGATATCTGAACTCTGCACTATTCTAGCTTTTGCAGTTGGCTGGCCTGGTTGCTGGTAATGAAGGGACAGACAGTTAAATGGGGCTTGGAGGTCTAGGCAGCTTGAGTGCACTGCATGATGCTAAATACCCTACACTGACTTGGAGGAACTCTTGAGTTTTGCATGTTGCTCAGTAGTTTCCTCCATGCGTGATAATATATATATATATAATTTTTGTAACTGTTTGTATTTTTTCCCTTCCCCCAACAGCTGGCTTACCCCTTGCTGTTCTAAACTTGGCAAAAATAAAGCCGTATCAGAGGGGCTTTTTCTGTAATGATGACAGCATCAAGTATCCGTTCCATGACAGTACCATCACATCCACTGTCCTCTACACAGTGGGGTTCACTGTGCCCGTTTGCTCTGTAAGTAGCCAGCAGCTGTGTGGGGAAAGTGTTAAGTGTGTGCTGAGAACTCATTATTTGACAAAGTCTTTGAGCAAAAAATCTTGGCTTAAATGTACTTGGCTGACCATGAGACCCTGTGAAATACATTAACATCTTGTCTAAAGGAGGAATGGGGAACCCGCCCGCCTTCCAACCTTTATTAGCCCCAGCCAGCGTGACCACTAATCAGGAATGATGGGAGCTGCATTCCAAAGCTCCTGGAGGGCACCAGGTTGGGGACATCTGCTCTGTTTTGTTATAAAACAATATAATTGTTGGTGCAGTTAGTATATACTGTTGGTATGCTGCTTGCTCAGGAAATACAAAAATTTCAAAATGTGAAATTATTTAGTTGCTTGTTTGAACATCGTTGAAATATTGAAATTGGTCATTTAAATTTCAGTCATGTCAATGATCTTAAGTGCCTTGAATTAAAAGCAGTGCACCCAGGAACCAATTAAGAGCTTCTGTTTTGATATTGAAGCGGCTGCTGGGCGAATGAGTGAGTGAACTGAGTTTAGAAAAATATGTTTAGTGTTCAGTTAAATAGGTAGGCTTGTCTCTGTAGTAAAAGGTATGCTGAGTTACGATTGCCTATATTAGGCATGTGTGATTAAAATGAGTATTTGAGAGCTTCAACACTTCCTTAACCTAAATATAAGATGTTTAGCATGATACCTTGGATGTAGGATTCACTGAATTAAGTTGGGTTTACTCCCAAGTAACTGAGCTGTAGCCAATGGAAGTCCTTTTAAATTAATGGACCTGTTAATTAATTAATTTATTTATTTTAGTGGGTCTGCTCTTAGTAGGACTAGCATTGGACACAGCCCTATGTGTGGGACTGTATTCTTGGGGGCAGGGCGATGTTTGTCAGAGACCCAAACTCATTTTTTACTTATGCACAACCATTTTATTGTTGAAATACTACTGAGCTCGGTCACTCTACAAGAATTGCCCACTAAAGGCTCTTGCAAATATAGCAAAGTGTATATTAGCAGAGTACTTTCAGAATCTTGCTGTTAAAAGAAAATGAAGACCACAATTGAAATGCCTTAAGCAGTTGAAATATACCTAACTGCAAAGATCACACTAAGTTATAGCAAACTTTCCTTTGGAAGTAATGTTTCATTTTCAGTCTACGCTACCTAAAGTCAATAGTGCTCATATGTTTGCTCTTTACTTCAAATATATAACATTACAGTGTTAATACTCCAGATCTCTCTAAAAGCAAATAAAAATCTTGACTCTTAAGCTTGTACATGCTGCTGACACTTAATTCACAAATAGTTTACTTCAGCTGAAAAATGCTATTGGGATACAGGAATGTGATTTGCTTTTTTGACAACTCTGTATATAAAGAAGGCACTTTGGCTTAAGCTATTCTTAAATTTAGAGCCAAAGTGTGTCTTGCCAACACTGTTACGTATAAATGCACACTTCTTTGCCATATGCAAATCAGAAAATAAGAAAATGAATTTATCTTTGTCAAGAATACAGAAAATGTAATTTAGTTAATCATAATTTAAATGTCCTATGAAACGGATTTAACAAGTTGGGAAAAATTCTTTCTGGGTATAGATTTATTTTTCAGGGAATACAGATCTCAAGTTTCAGAATGGCACACTTGAAAAACAGGACTATGACCTGAAACAGGATTAAAAATGGGTGTGAGGAGAAATAGTGTGCATTTTGAAATATATCTTATTTAATTGACAGCACAATCTTATACAATATGCACGTGTGTATATATAAATATATGCACATATGCATTATATATTTAGAAACAAGTCTTGTGTTACACACAGTATACAGTACGTGTTTATTCAGTAGCAAGTCTCACTATGTTTAGTAGGATTTTCTTCTGCACAAGTGTGTATATGATTGCAGCCTGAGTCACTTAAAACAAAAATATGTCCTCGTGTCCAAGGATAAATATGCTACATTGTGTAATTTAACAGAAAATGGTTCTGTCATACCAAACAAGGATACTGAGACAGATAAAACTTAGCTAAAACCTCAGCAACTGTCCTTCAAAAAAGTAGTACATTTAGCAGGCAGTGTCTGTAGCTTCTGGATAAATTGGGTTCTGGTACTTAAGATTTTCAGCAGTGGTTTATGTGTAGCTGCTGTGACTGCTGAACATGAAGATACTGTTCAGCTCCCTACCTAATGTAAGACAATTCCGAATAATTCTCTGAATCTGTGGTTGTAGCTTCTTAGCAATTCCGCTTAGAAAACAACAAGGAGTGACCTGGATAATATAACATTTTTAAAAAATACCCTATGCTCCAGAGCTAATAGATTTGCCTTGAGCAGTGACACCATCAGCTTTTTCCAAAGAGTAGCCAGGTTAGACTGGGGCAGTTAAAACAAGACAGAGTCGTGTGGCACCCTAAAGACTTAATACATTTCTTATGCCGCAAGTTTTTGTGGACTAAATACATTTAACAAATTGGGCTTTACTCCTTGAAAGCTTATGTCATAAGAAATTTATTACTCTGTAAGGTGCCACAGGATTCTTTGTTGTTTTTACCATATTTGTTTTGCCACTTGAGCCCTGTGAGATGCAGGCAATTTTTTCACATTTACTGAGAAGTTTCTCTTTGTCCAATAAGGTTTACTCTTAGTAAGTGTGCATAGGACTGCAAGAATAGGCTCTTTTGGGAAGAAATGTTTTTGTTTGTTTGTTTATATCATATATATATATACACACACACACACACCCCGCCCCATAGCTGAAGCTCTCTGGGCAGTTTACAGCAATTAAAAACAAATAATATTTGTTATTACAAGAAATATTAGTCAGGTATCCTGATTAAGATAGAAATGAATAAAGATCACATTCTAAAATTAGCCTCTCTTTGTTAAATGAAGAAACTTGGCGTCTACCTATTGAGCCATTGGCCAGTCTTTTTCCTTTTTCTGCCAGCTTTGATAATATGTCCATTCTCAGGTGCTGCTGAGCTAGAATCCCTGATGCTGAACAACTTGGAAAGCTCTTAATTATTGTTTGATTTATACCTTGAAGCCTGTGGTTAGCATGCACATGAAAGCACATTCTGCAAAAAAGACAAAAAGCGTGAACAAAGGCAAGGGAAAGGATCAGTGATTTCCCTGGGGCTGGTCCTCTTTTGACTCTTATACAATACAAAGTGAGTCACTTTGCCATTATTCATTAGAAGTTTGAGCAGCTGAAAGCATCTGTTTAAAATGCATGAACATGGAGCATTAAATTGCATGTTGTGAGCCAGTATAAGTTGATAATGTCTTGATGGGCCTATTTAAATACGTAGAGTACACACCCTCAATCTCCTTAGCTAACTATGTCTTTGTGCTGAGCTAATCTTATGTGAGGTACACAATAGGGTGTAAACAAATAAAAGTAACATTTTTTTTCTGTAGCAACCTGGCAGGAGAAAAATTGAGCAAACAATATCCTATCATTTTGCCTTTTGTTTTCCTTTCTTTTAAAACTTTTCCAAACTGGATGGATTATATGGATGTATTCTGGTTTGCTTTTTAAAAACCTGTGTATCCTTACAGCCAAGTAACATCTCTAGCTTGGCAAGTAACATGTCTAGTTAGCAGGTTGGAGATCAGGTTGAAGCTGAGAGAGTAGCTTACAACAACCTTGCAATGTTATCCATTGCTTTTATCCCAGCGTTGGAGATTGGACTAAGAGAGAGTATTATACAGCAGCCTTCAACAACCTGGTGCCCTGCAGGTGCTTTGGACTACAACTCCCATTAATGCCAGCCAGCATGGCTGTACTAGCTGGGGCTGATGGAAGTTGTAGTCTGGAACAACTGGAGGGTGCCAGATAGTTTGGATTATAGGTATATATCTATTGCTGATTGGGCTTTTCTGAGACAGAGTTGTAGTTAATGTAGTTAATATTCACTAAAAGGCAAAAAACCTTGCGGTTCAAGAATGTACCTATAGCCAACAGATATTTCTATCAAACTTTAAAAAGCAGGGAAACTGGGCAGCTACGGTGAATGCACCAGGGGAGCAGGAGACCTGACCTCCTCTCTGAGCTATTGTACTACCCTACAAATTTGTCAAAATGCAAACACAATTTGGGTTGGTCTTTCACAGTCCAATCCACTTGCTGTGTAGCTTGGAAGAATGTGGTAACATGTGCCTCTGAGCATATGGTGAGTGGTGGCAACACCTGCCATCTCCAAAGATGGAGAATTACATTTTTGTGTGTTGGTTTGTGTTCTTACTTTGCTTCTTTCCTGTGTACTGTTTCTACAGAGAATCTTGCAAGCAGACGGATGGCAGTTTTAATGCCCAAAACTAAACTTAAAAGTAATTTTTTTTCACATGAAAAAAGTTAGAGTAAAGTTTTCAAGTTAGAGTAGGGTGCCTATCTTTTGTGTTAACATTTGTTTTCTTAACCCCCTCAGCCAAGGCTCAGGAAACACAATTACAGATACACCGCAATGTTTTGTTATAGAACCCCACTCATATATACTAAAAGCAAACTGATTCTCAGAATGCCTAAACCTTATGTTGCAAAACTGCGCCACCTGTGAACATGGGGGAAATATCAGCATGCATGGGTGAATCCCAAGGTTTGCAGAGGTACAAAATCTTTAGAAAAAAATTACTAAAAAAGGGACCAACCCTCCCATAGCCTGGTAGTGATCGATTTCCCTTCTCCCCTCTTGAAGAGTAATTTCCTTTATTCTGCCTATGGCAATAAAGATGTCTATTATTCTGAGGCTTGATTTAATTTATGAACTTTCATTCCTGTATATAAATTCTGTGCTCACAAAATGAAAGTCCACGTTACAAACCTCCCTTGTATAGCCTTTTCCTGAGGAATTTAGGCAGTGTATTTAGAACCTGTTTCGGTGCTGTGCCAGGATGTAAACATTACTGCAAGTGGAAGCTGGGCTGGGTTTCACAGGAGTAGGCGCAGGTTTCGTGGGAGTGGTAAAAGCAGGATTCAGACAGAATACTGCATCTAGGTAACATGGCCATTGTCTAAACAATTGTTGTTTCAGCATTTTCTATTCCTGCGATTCTTTTTTCTTGCCATACTAAGTTTGTGGCAGGCAGAGTGGTCAAGTGCATAGAATAATGGTCTTGGATCTGAAAGACCTGTGTTCAGATTCCAGGTCAGCTGTATCCTGACTTGTCTTAGTAATATATAACTTTGTTTGCCTCTGTCCCCCTCCCCCCACCCCAAAAAGAATTAACATCTTGAAAGTACCCCACAGGATTTAAGGCTGCTTTACCCATTACAATTATAGGTGTACATTGAACATGTGATTATACTCCCAAAAATGCACAGTGTGAATTCAGTAAATATGGGAAATATCCAACTCAGTCATATTCAGAGTAGATTCACTTAACTCAATGGACTTAGTTGAGTATGACCAATGTTGGGTATCACCTGATGTATTTTCAGATATGTATTATGTAGGCGCATACACCAGGAAGTAAGGATTGACTCTAGCTCCCTGTGAAGTATATGTTGCGTCTAAAAATCTAGGTTTACCTTTAGTGTGTTCAACTGCTCTTATTGTAAGGATAATCAAGACAAGATTGTTTTGCATGTTATATATTTGCACATTAAAGTGCTGTTTGAATGTTCTGAAAGCAGCTTCTGAAACACTTGTCAAGGCAGTGATGTTGAGAAACAAGTTTAAGAGGTTCTTAGATAATCAGTGTGGTTAGCCAGATGGCAGCATTGTGCAGTTATTATTGTTAGGTTTGTACGTGGCACACCAAGGTTCAAACCCTTGCCCACCATACCTGACTACGTTTGGGCAGGTCACAATCATTTAGTCTAACCTACACCATAGGCTTATTTGTGAGGCTTAAATGAGCAGAGTGGAATGCAAATGCAATAAATACATCTACTAACGTTTCCTGTCAAAACATTTCTTAGTTAAGGAGCAAAGACTAATGCAAACAGACTTAAGCCTTAAGCCTGAACTCCCTTTAAAATCTTTGCCAAACTAATTCAGTTATCAGCCTGATCCTCAAGAGGGCTTGTCCAAACAGAGCTCGTTGCAGCCTGAATTGAAAATGGAGTATTTACAAAACACTGAATAAAAAATGGGTGTCAAAGAGACTGGAGGTACATCGTTTGTGCTGGTCTAAGTATTCCGGTAATACTTCTGAACAAATCTATTTTGTTTTGTACTGTCTGCACATGGAATTTAAGTTCATTCTCTCTTCTCCTCTGTGCTCAATACTAGGAAGCTTTCCATATCTGAAGTCTGAAAAGCTATATGTAGAGGACAGGAAATAGCACAGTTTGTCACTGAGTACAAAATTTGGCATGTGAATCTAAGCTCTCATTAAAAAGAAAGGGGACAAGGATAAGTCTGAAAGTGTATGAGCTATGCATTTTCTGAAGAGCTGGTAGGTGGTCACTGTAAGTTCTGCAGTGATCGGGGTGGGTGGGTTTTGCATAATGCTTGTTCCTCCTTTATAGTTTTTCTGCAGTGCGACCCTCCCCATCCACTCCCAGGTATGGCTGCATCACAAAGCTACTTTAGATAATTTCATGAGTAGTTTTCATTGTGGAGTTTGTATGTAGGTAGGTGCTGTGCATTCTCGGACATCTCTTAGGACAAAACTAAACATGGAAGTAACATTACTTCATATCTTCTTGTCTTGATAATGTCTAAATTTAACCAACATGTGATGAGATACAATGTGTCAAGACATTGTGTCTCATGCTCTGCCTCATCTTAATGGCTGGTGGGACAGTGTTGAGTGTTGTGTTGCATCATTCATTGGGTTAAGTTATGAATGAGAGAGAAAGAGATTGGCCACAGCTCAAAGCCTCATCTAACTCCTGTTTCCATAAGGGCTTCCTAGGTAGTGGCTATGTTACAAATTAACTTCTATCCTGGATGGGTGAATTAATTCTTCCTGTCCTCATTGGCAAGCCAGCTTTTAACACTTTGGACTAAGAGAAGAGTAAAATAACAGTTCTTAGAAGATTTAGTACCAAGCTCAAATACTTTCAGTATTAATTTAGAACTTGAAATGTGCTTGAGGAAGGCAATGGTAAACAACCTCTGAATACCCCCTACCGTGGAAACCCTATTCATTGGATCGCCATAAGTCTGAATCGAAGGCAGTCCATGAAATGTGCAAAGTGCTCTTTAAATTGTTTTTAAAAAAATTTAAATTGTGTTTTTAAATTGTTTTTTGTGTTTTAAAATTTGTATATTTGTTTTTAATGTTTTTAATTGTTGTAAACCATCCAGAGAGCTTTGGCTATGGGGCAGTATATAAATGTAATAAATAAATAAATAAAGACAAACTGATTAAAAAGTTTATGTGAATATGCCTAGAGAAATTAAAAACAAATGAGCTTTCTCCTAAGTTCTTGTGTGTTGAGGTGAAATATGCAAGTTAAACAGCAAAAGAGCAGGTGGTTCTTAGACTGGGTAGTTCTTAGACTGACTCTTTAGTGTCAATATGCAGAGCTCCTATTTGTATTAATGATGTTTACCCATTATTTGGGTACTTTGTGTATACTACACTGTATTGAGTCTGGCATACAATATACAACAGCTGCTTTTCTGAGTATCTTAGGTTGTTTTTATTAAAAATGTAGGGAAAAAATTATAATCTTGTGAAATATTGAACAGTTTTGAAATCTCTGGACAGTGCTTACTGAAGATTCCTAAACTGTTGTGATTGACGTAGTGATGTGAGCAAGGAAGGGAACAAGTTTCATCTTCTGTCCTGCTTGGTTCTCCATGCTCCAGAAGCATTCTGAAAAAAGGAGAGAGTGTTCCCTGATATAATGGTCAAAACAGAACAAAAGTGTTAGGTTTCCTTGGCAGATATTTTAGTTGTAGAGTGTCTTCTCACGGTTTTCTCTGTCTATATTTAAGTTCTTTACTTTGTCAGCTACAGTAGGTACAGTTGAAAAATAGAAATGGACTGCCTTCAAGTCAATCTCGACTTATGGTGACCCTGTGAATAGGGTTTTCATGGTAAGCAGTATTCAGAGGTGGTTTACCATTGCCTCCCTCTGAGGCTGAGAGGCAGTGACTGGTCCAAGGTCACCCAGTAAGCTTCATGGCTGTGTGGGGATTCAAACCCTGGTCTCCCAGGTTGTAGTCCAACACTCTAACCCAGCCTTTCCCAACCAGTGTGCCTCCAGATGTTGTTGGACCACAATTCCCATCTTTCCTGACCATTGGCAATGCTGGTTGAGGCTGATGGGAGTTGTAGTCCAACAACATCTGGAGGCACACTGGTTGGGAAAGGCTGCTCTAACCAGTACACCACACTTAGCTAGGGACTAATTGTTTTTAGTTGGCTACTCTTGGATGCCTGCTTTTTTGTTTTTGGTGCACAAAAATAGGCTTCAGCTACTAATGACATTTTTTGGGCAAAGTTTATTGTGGTGTTTAAATGTTTTGTTGAATAGGAGCCACACCCTCAATTTTTCTTTGAAGAACATATGCTAATGTGTATATATTTCTGATCCAAGGTTGTTCACTGTGGAATTTTGTAACTGTGAGTTGCCTGAGAGCTAATCTGACTCTTAATTATGCAACAACACCTGCTTCCCAACAAAAATTAGACCAGCACAAAGTTTTGGCATGAGAACTTGGAAAAGTTACTTTTTTGAACTACAACTCCCATCAGCCCCAGCCAGCATGGCCACTGGCTGGGGCTGATGGGAGTTGTAGTTCAAAAAAGTAACTTTTCCAAGCTCTGCGATATGTTTGGGTTATTTACATGGTTTATGAACCAATTTTGGTAAACCTAGTTGTTTCCTTGGTGCTTGTGTTAAACTTATAAGGAACACATGTGGAATTCTGTAGCACTGGATTCAGATAAAGCAGAACAATTCTGGAAGATGTGCCTTTAAAGTAATGTTTATGTTATTAACTCTCCTCTGTAGGTAAGCTTTCCACCTTCTTGAGCATTCATAGTATTTTTTTAAAAAAAAAATTAAATGTAGATCTATGCACATTTCATTCTGATCTTCATGCAGACCACTTGGGGCTAAACCTTGTAGTTTGGTGCAAAGCTGGACTTCTGCCTCTTTTTCTGCAGTATCTCATGTTCTTTAGGTTTGCTAACTTCACGTAATGATCTATTCCTTCTTTTACTATTCCCACTTTTGAAATGCATGATTAATTCCATCCATTCTTATGACATTACAATCACTTCTAGAAACAGGTTGTACGCTTAAATGCACACAGCTATGTGGTTTTACCTGCCAACTTAATGGCAAATACAGTAATGCCTTCTCCAAGGTCATCTCTGTAGGTGACAGCAAGTGGAAAAATGCTTCTGGTCACTACCACTACCACAAATTCCAGGTGCAGCAATGAAGTGTGGAGCATTCCAAAGCTGTAAGACTAAGTGACTAGAAGGAGCTGAACCCTGTCTGTGATGGATGCCTCTGTTTTGGTTTTCATTCATATAGTCATTGTCTTCTGATCTGGTTGGATTTCAACATAAGTTTGCTTATTTGCATGGAGTTCCCAACCATCATTAGACAGTCTTGGACCTGTCTCAACTAAATACAGTTAAAATGTATCCTAGTTCAGTCTTTTGAATTCTGCTTAATTCTCAGTGATGGATATTTTGCATTTAAAGTCAGTTACGATGAAGATATATTTATATAAGATGAGTGTGCAGAAGGAAGAGTTTGAGGGAGAAGTTAACAGTAATGCTGGACATTTTACAGAACAAGCAGTGACCAAGTTATTCCAGGTTCCTCTACATTGTCTCCTCTCATTTTCTGCTTTGGTGCACTTAACATTCCATTTCACAAGTGTCTCTGGATAGTAAAGTTGGCTTGGGGGGAAGTTGCAAATCTGGTTTGCTGAGGGACAAGATGCTGATATAGAGGACACTGGAGTTGCCACAAGAATCTTTTTGTGGAGTGCAGCTTTAGCAAATTGAATGAGCACTCATCACACTTGTGTGGGTGGAGAGATGCTGAAAAGTTCTTCCTGTTTCCTTTGTAAAATGTATTCTGCTAAAAGTCCCAAAGCATGTCTTGAACCAGCATGTTGGAAAAGAAGCTGAAACGGTCCTACTTTCTGCATGTCTCCTTCGCGCTGTTATTGCTCTGGATGGAAAGTGCTTGGGGTTAAAGCTTTTTGAAACGGCCTGTGTAACATAATTATCTTATTCTTTTTGCTAGCTGGCTTGCCTTTTGCAATTCTGACTGCGAGGAATACTCCCTTCAAACGAGGAGTGTTCTGTAATGACGAATCCATCCAGTACCCTTACAAAGATGACACCATTTCATATGAATTATTAGCGGGGATAATTGTTCCCTTCGATGTAATCGTTGTAAGTTTACAGCTCATTTTCCTCCATTTCATTGCATTTTTGAAGTTGTCATGCCTTGTTTGTTATTGCATAAACATGATGTCAGAGGAGAGCAATTCTTGGTGAACTGGAAGAAAGAAGCAACAATCCTTGGAGCAGGCAGCACTGAGCAATAATAATGGTATTGCTTCAGGAGTATGCTTTTCATTTATTTAGGACAAGGAAGAATAACCTTATGTTAAGGATTTGCATTCATCTTGAAACGTTGAAGTACAATGTGTCTTAACACTGTTCATCTTAATCATTTGCCAATGCTTTATTTAAACACACGCTGTCTCACACATATATACATAGACACATGCTATCTAGTTTTATTTAGAACCCAAATGGAACAGCTGGGTCCACTGTTTGCTTTTACCCAAGCACTGTAACCCTGAAATAGGAGAACCTTGTCATGCTTTCAAAGGATGGGTAAGAGAAGAAAGTTGTAGGACATCAGGGATACAAAAGCAGCCCCATGATAAGAACGTGCTATTTTTATTTCTTTATTAAATTTATATCCTGCCCTTCCTCCTAGAAGACGCCCAGGGCGACGCACAAAAACACTAAAACATATTAAAAACAAAAGACTTTAAAACATCAAAACAAAACATCTTTAAAAATGTCTTTTAAAACAACTTTTAAAACATCCAAAAAAGTAATTCCAACACAGATGCAGTCTGGGATAAGGTCTCTACTTAAAAGGCTTGTGGAAAGAGGAAGGCCTTCGGTAGGCGCCAAAAAGATAACAGATGATGCCTGTCTAATATTTAAAGAAAAGGTAATCAAGTCCTCAGATTATGAAGAAATGAGATGGTTACCAAGTAATCATACTACTGAAAATTTATTCCCAGGGGATCCTATCCTGCAGCCCCTATTTTTCAAGATATACATAAGGCTTCTGGGTGAGAACATATGGTCACAAAATCCAGTGCCACCAGTGTGCAGATTATACTCTTCTTCACAAACACAGTAAGTCCTGCAATGTCTGTGCTTAAATGTGGCTGGCCATAGCCGAGAAGAGGCTAAACAAGCCCAGAGTTGATTCAGTGCAGTGATCATGAGTAGGCCAGGGTTACCTCCCCTTTGGCAGTGTTTAAAATGTCACCTGATAAGGTTCTTGGTTCCTCTTTACAGCTGGAACACCAGACTTCAGCATAAACAAAGAGCCCCTCTAGCCAGAAGAGTTAGAAGGCCATAGCCATCTGACATCTCTGGGTTATCCTAAATTGGACTGGATCCAAATAAAAAAAAAAAAGAACCTCAAATATATTTGCTGTTTGTTTTGCATTCGATTGGGAACCCTGAGGTTCTCTATGTGCAACCATCCACCCCAATTTCATCTCTTTTCTATTAACTAACACATTCACCCCAACTTCCTATGGCGATAAGCAAATGTTAGAAGCTAACAGCTTAAGCCCACTAATGGCTACTAAAAGGCAGATTTAAGTCTTTTTAGATGGTGCCCTTTGTCAGCTGGATTCAAGCTGCCTTGCTCAGGGCTACAAAGTATTTAGTCCATTAGGACTTTCTGCAGGAATCTAGCTGGTAGATGTGCCTTGGTGGACTTTTCTTTCACTACTACTACTTATTATTTTGGAACAGTAGGGAAGAAACACACTCACTCACTCCAGTGCATCTCCACCTCTCTCTTCTGAAAATGGTGGCACATAATGGTAGTCAAACTCTGCCCCTTTTTACTGTAAAACCTGATGGGAGCAGCTTGAGCACATTTTTTTTAAAATTCAGCTTCAAAGAAATTTTGTAACTGATCGGCAGATCAACCCGTTCCTCCTCCAGGTGTGGCTAATGGAAACGCTTTGAGCTGGTGACTAGTGTGTTTGTAGCCATGATCTTGTTGTACACTAACACTATGTAAACAGAAAGTTAATACAGTACCATGAATATGACAAAAGGATTTATTACTTTGGAGTGTATTCGGCAAATCAAACCTTGTAATCTTCAACTGTCTGTTAATGCAAAAGTTCAGACATTCTTATATAGAAGAAAGGGGAGAAACTCTGAATGCTGGCATCAGTGTTTTATATTTTATTTTATTAGAAGCAGTTCTGTCTAGTAAAAATGACATAGTACATCAACATAAAAAAATATAATAGAGGCAAGTAAATTGCAACCAAAAGATTTTTTTAAATGGAGGTCTGAAACTGGTTTTGGATAGAGCTGCACTTCCCCTGAAGGGTCAAGTACGTAGTCTGGGATTTCTCCAGGACTTAGGTTGAAAGCACTAAGAAGGTGCAAGTGACATCAGTGACCAGAAATGCTTCTCATGAGTTTTTTAGGGATTACAACTGTTAAACCATCAGGCCTAGCCTCAGTGATGCATGCCTTTGTTATGGCTAGGCCAGATTGCTATAATGCACTCTTGAATACTGTTGCAATTGGTACAGAACATGAGAGGCAGGCTTTTGGATTATATAATACCAGTTCTGTTCTACTTTCAACTTAGCTCTCATTCAGTTGGTTGCATCTTTCAGGCATTCTAGAATGAGAGATGGAACTCTGCTAGAGCTTGTGAGGCAACATATGTAGTTGCGTATCCTGCATGTAAGGAGGCTGCTTATTCATGCTTCCTATGAATTCCCATTATAGGCATTGCCAACACAATGTCCATAGTTACCAGTGTGCCTGCCAGTACCTCCTGTGGTGCCTGTGAAAGATCTTAGTCAATATCCCCTCAAAAATACACAATGCAAAAGAGGCTGTTTGCTCAGTTCCTGTTTGTACTTGCTCAGTCTCTCCTATATTGAACACATTCCTTGGTTTTGACCTTTAAATCCCTACATGGTTTTGGCCCAGCCTATCTGAAGGAGCGCCTCCAGCATCATCAGCTATGCCGCCTAACAAGATCGGCCTCAGAAGACCTTCCCTCTACCCCATCAGTCAAAACAGCTAGACTGGTGAGGACTAGAGAAAGGGCTTTTTCAATTGTGGCCCCCACCCTATGGAACTCCCTTCCAAATGATCTCCGCCAGGCCCCCTCTACAATGAGTTTCCGCCAGGCCGTGAAGACCTGGCTCTTCAGGCAGGCATTTGGGGTGGGCTAGATTTTAACATCATTGCTTTTAGATTTTAATGTTATTGTATTGATGTGTTATTTTGTGCTATTTTGCTTAGTTTGTACGTTGCCCAGAGTGACTGGTTAGCCAGCCAGATGCGTGACTAAGAAATCAAATAAATAAATAAATGTGTCCACATTTCATTGGATGCCAGCAGCCATTTTGTGCTATGCCATGCCCTTTCAGGAGCCATTTTGTGAATGGTGCCCATGGCATTTCCTCAAAATTCCAGATGTGCTCACTGGCCCAGAAAGTTGGCAACCTCTGCCCTAAAAACTGTTGAGCAATATGAGAACATTTAAGCTACACCACCTTAACTCTTTTCGGAATAATTAGTATCTACCTATCCCACTATGAGGCACAGGTGTGGCTGAATCCAGATTTGCGTCTCTGGTTACCCTTATCATTAGTATCGCTTGTTACGTCTAGCATAACTAGGCTTTCCTTCAGAGCTGGCCCTACCATTGGGCAGAGTGAGGTGGCTGTCTGAGGTGGCAGAAAACTGGGTGGGGGGGTAGGGAGTGGCAATGAGATATTGAAGGGCAATTGCATAAGGCACATGGCCTGCTGTCTGCTTCTTAAACTAGCTTGCTGCTCTCAAGTCTCATTGCCAGTGTTGAAGTAAAATTCAGTGGTCACTGGCCATTTTCTGTATATGGAATTTGTGTGGGGTGTCATCCAATCCTTCACCTGAGGCAGCATAAAGCCTGCTTGCCATCTTTTCTCAATTAAAAACATTAACTTTTTTTTTACATTGCTGTGTCTATTCCGTAGCTAATCATGATGGCTGTAGGATGAGAGGCAGCAAATCTCTGAATACCAGTAGCTGCAGAATACGTGGAAGAGTGCTGTTGCCCTCATGTCCTGCTTGTGAGCTTCCCATAGGCATCTAATTGGTCTCTATGTGAAACATGATGCTAAATTAGGTAGCCTCTTTGACTCATATAGTGGGATTCTTATAGGAAAGCATTAATCTAGCTTCTTGGTGTCTAAATTCAGCTGCTGTAGTACCAATAGAGTATTTTCACTAGAAGCTAGAGACTAGAACAATTAATTTTACTATGATTTCTTTGAGAAGAGTCAGATCTCTACCACCCCTCTTTAACAATGATGCTGTTAATGCACTTTGTCTTAAGAAATATGCCAGTACCATGGCTTGTTCTTTTCTAGGTTTCTTAAGTTTGCCAACTTGCCTAAGCCACAGTTGTGTATTCCAAAGATACTAGGGATTCTATCTAAGGAGGCAAAGCTCTGAAGGCTCCTAAAGATTTAATAGTAGCTACCAGTGACTGTCCACCTTGCTTGGAAGGGTAGAAAATGATTTTAGAATTTCTCATGAGCCTGCTGAATTCCACTGGATGGAGAAGTTTCTGTGGTCACAAAATAATACACTGGTGCTAACAATTAGATAGGTGCCTGCCCTCAAGCTTGCAAGGTGGTAACAAAGCAACACCCAAGAGATGTGACCAAGTATTTGAAATCTACCTCAAAGACAAGATCAAGCACCTTGCTAGCTGTATTAAGTCCAGTGATGTCATTGAATGTAGGATGACACTGGTTTCTGTGGGGAGGTATCACCCATAAGCACATGGAAATTCCTTGGGCACCTCTTAAACCAACTCCCAAGACTTCTGCTTCTAATTACTGGTATGTCTGTTACTGGAAAGTCCATATACTTTATATGGAAAGTCCATATAAAGACTGTGGGCCTGATAGACACATAGGAAGCAGCCATGTTTAACAACCTCACTGTTCTAAAATGGATTATCTTGTGTGTAATAGGTAGTTTGAAGAAAAAACAGAGACAAATAGCCCATTCCATCATATTTTGCATATGTTTATCACTAAGAACCCTGACTTGTTAGTTTTAAAAAACCTCTGGGAGGCCCAGGGGCTAGCTATTAAGTTGGGGGGGATCCTTCTTGCTGCACCTTGCATCAGTCACTTTTTCTTTCAATTAAAGTGTGCTTTTTAAAAAAAATTGTTTTATTGAAAGAAAAACAACAAAATCATATAAAAACAAATGCAGAGGTCTTCAGGGGGAGTATAGAAAAACGTGCAAAAAGGTCTTTCAATATCTTAAAAGTGGAGAGAAAACACAATAAAATACATAAGCATTCTACATCACAAGAGAAAATATTGCTGCAGGTCATTATCACAAACAATAAATTAACACCATACATCATAAAATGATTGCGACTTTGTCTTTCCTTGAATCAGGTTCTTACGATATATGATGTTTTCCAAAATAGCAAGGTTACAAACACTTTATACCATACAGCTAATGTGAGATCACTTTGGGTTTTCCATTTCTGTGTGATGGAAAGTTGTGTTGCTATCAACAGGAAGAGAATTGGTGATTTAGATATAAGTTCTACATTTTCATCTACAAATAACAAACGCAACTGAGCGGTAGCATGTATAGGTTCATGAACTATATTGACCATTTCTGCTGTAACCATCAACCAAAACCTTTGCAGCACTGGGTAGTCCCATCAGAGGTGGAAATATGTTCCTCTCTGCCCATAGCCCCTCCAACATAACAGGCAATGCAATGGGATCATATGGGACAACCAGGGCTGTGGAGTCGGTACACCAAACCTTCAACTCCGACTCCTCTATTTTTCTACTGTCCGATTCCGACTCCACCCAAAATTGCTTCTTGTCGATCAAAATTTATTTGGAAGTCGGAGTCGGTACGTTTCTACCGACTCCAACTCCTCCCAAAATTGCTTCCGACTCCACCCAAAATTGCTCACGACTCCGACTCCACAGCCCTGGGGACAACTGTATAGGTGTCCAATACCACCTACGCAGGATTTTAAAATTTGGTTTTCCTTATATGGGCTAAGGCTGATTTATTTGGCTTTTTCCATCCACAATCTGCCAGGACACCTCAATTTGTGTCATGGTGAGATCACTACCTGGTAAACATAGAGGGTAAAACAGCTAGGTTGGTGGGGACTAGGGAGAGGGCATTTTCAGTGGCGGCCCCCACTCTCTGGAACTCCCTCCCGTATGATCTTCGGCATGCCCCTTCCCTGACAGGCCTTTGGGACTTCCGGGGAGGGTTAATTTTTTAGGACTAATCGCCTTTACTCTGAACTGTTATTGTTCTTTATTCATAGTTTTACTGTTATATGTATTTTATATGTATTTTATTATGATGCATTTATTGCAACTAAATTGTACAGATAGGCGACATATAAATTAAATTATTATTATTATTATTATTATTATTATTATTATTATTAATTTCAGCTCCAAGATCAGTCTTCTACAGTCATTTCAACCCTGACAGGGGACCCATATCATATTCCAAAAAGATCCTATAGAAGCATGCCACAGTACCCTTGCCAGAGTGACCGTAATTCAGTAACACAGACTCAAAACCCATCAGGGGTCTTGTAGCAAGGATCTTATCTCCTGCATCAGCCAAAATTTGGGAAAGTTGGTACATTTGAAGTCAATTCAAATTCAGATCCTGCATATCCATATTAAGTTGTGGAGTGTACTGTTGGTGAGTGTGGGTTATCTTCCAGAATAATTGTCCCCCCCCCTAAAAAAACCCCAAAACAAAACTGGTGAAAAGCCCTGCCAAAACATAGGAAGATGCCTTATACTAAGTCAGACCATAGGTCTATTTAGCTTAGTATTGTCTACACTGACTGGCAGTGACTCTCCGGGTTTCAGGCAGGGAGTCTCTCACAGTGCTATCTGGAGATGCTGGGGATTGAACCTGGGACCTTGTGCATGTAAAGCAGATGCTGTACCACAGCTAGGTGCTGTACCACAGCTACAGCGCTTCCCTCAACAAAGCCTCTGATATCCATCCAGGTCCTGGTGACACATATGAGGTCCATTGGATGCTCCATGATACCCTATGTAGTGTCAATGTTATGTAATGGCATATTGATGATTGAATGCGAGTTTTGAGGGAAGTTTTGTGGGAAGGCTTCTTATTATTAATGCTAAGATCCAAAGGGATCTCAGCACAAATGGGAAGAACTTATCTCAATTTCTTCTTTTTCATTGCAGTCCATTGTGATGCAGCAAATGCTATTTGGGGGGGGGGTTGTCATCTAATATTCAGAAGCAGATTTTGTGGGACAGAAGTTCTCTGTGGGCAGTGTTCAGGATGTGATTGTTCCATATTCCACCATTTATTCTATTTATTTAATCGTATTCCATCAGTGAAATACAGGTTTTTGATAGTAAACTCGTTTGATCCCATTTTAAATTATTCCCTTGTAATTCACTTGCAACATATTGAGGGGCTAGTGATAGAGATCTAACCAGTGTGCATATTCAGCTTCTGTTTTCATGATGTAAGATACAGTGGGAATTCTATTAATGCAAATAAGCCACTACAAATTTTAAAGTACCTCTGCAGAAATTTTGTCAATAGGTTTTGGCTAGAGATTTGCACTAGGTGAACAATCTTCTGACTCCTGACCATCTTAGCTCAGGTTGGGTACCCGTAAATCTATGTTGCTAGCCTCAACTCGCATCATCCTTGACCATGGCTAAGCTGGCTGGGACCGATAGGAATTGTCGTGCAATTTCCACAGATTCCCCACTCTTGCCTTTATTGGTCTTGTAATTCTGTATCCTTGCTTATGGACCAGCTACTGTTTAGAATAGCTTCATATTCTCTTGTGCACAGACTTTAGGAGGGGCAACTAAAATGAGTCCTAGTTATGAAACAGAGCATGAATGCATCTCATGCAATCAAGTTGCCTAAATTCAATATTCACCTTCCCTGTAACACTAGTTACAAAGCTGTATCTTCTTGTACTTTTCACCTCTAGCACCTTTATTATTGTTTCAGCAAAACGTTACATCCTGGAGGAAGCCTGTTCTTTTGAAAGATTCCATTTTGCTGAAGTATGGGAGGTTCCCATGTTAAATAACTGGCCTTTAACATCTCTGGCAAGACTGCTCTTTTCTACCCCTTTAACTTGGTTCCTGAGTTTCCAGAATGATCACATTTTTGGCAGAGAAACTATTTATTTTGAGTAGAAGGTTAAGAATGACTGGAAACTTGAAGAATAAAATGTGCTGTGTGCTAAGGGTGCTACCACTGGTTCTTTAGTGAAATAGTGTGGGAAAGGTTGTTATCTGGAAAAAAAAGGTGAAGGGTTCCAGTTCTGATAGCCATTCATTAAACCTTCACCTTGTAATCAAATGGGGGAAAGAGCAGAGGTTCCTGTTTACTTCAGTGATTTTGGGTGAGCTATTTGAACCAGACATCCAAATGGTTTCCAGAAATAGTTTGCTCTTTATTATAACTTAAATTTCACATAGTTAATCAAAAACCACATTTACCAATGTACATAGCAAGTTTTATATCCGATATCCTCCTTTTGCTCTAATGATACAGAAGCATTTCTTTGACTAATGGTTTTCTGTTTTTCTGTTCCAGATAATCCTAGGAGAGGCCCTGTCTGTGTATTACAACCGTTTGCACTCCAGTTCATTTGTGCGAAACAACTATATTGCCTCTATTTACAAAGCCATTGGGACATTCATTTTTGGCGCAGCTATTAGCCAATCTCTAACGGACATTGCCAAATACTCTATAGGTAGGCTGAGGCCTCACTTTCTGGACATATGTAAACCAGATTGGCCACAGATCAACTGCAGTGCAGGCTACATTGAAATCTTCAAATGCCTTGGAGACAAAGCAAAGGTTAATGAGGGGAGGTGAGTTTATGCCCAAATATCTTAAGTTAACAAAGACTTTTCTTCTGTGATGAAATTTCCTGGTGAAAGTGGGAATTCTAACTACTTTGTTAGTGGGGTACTGATCCCAGCAGAATGGGTTTTGTGGCGATGTACTTGAAGTATTCTGTAGTGTATGAACTCAAGTTTGTCTTCTGTCCACACACAGAATGTATTATGTATATTGCTGAGGTAAGTGCGTCCATGAACAAAAACCATATTTTTCCAAATTTGTCCTGTTAATTGATTTTAAATAATTACAAGCTGCTGTAGTTGCTTTCAATCCAGGTATTAGTTTCCAGTTATGAAGCTCTCAACTATGCAGACAAAAGTGGGAAACAAATCTGGTAAAGGGCTTTAGGCTTGGGCTATCATTTTGATCATCAGCTGTCCGTTCCTTTTAATGTATTGGCATCATCAAGAGTAGGATGGTACAAGTAAGGGTAGGATTTAAGCCATCAAGGACCCTGATCAAGCACTCCAAGGAATCATGTAGCTCTTTCATGTATCTAAGGGAGCCTTTCGAGTCTTTTGTAGACCAATGCTGTTCTCTGCATCCCTACTACCACATTGCAAAACACATCTTGAAAATGAGAGGATAGAACTTTGGACAGAAGTTTTTTGATACTGCATGGACATTGGTGATCAAAGGTGGAAAAGATGGTTACACCAAAAGTAGTTATTTGGATCTCAGTTCTTAAAACCAGAATGGAGTTGGGTATATTTCACCTGGACAATTAAGAGATGATATGATAGCCATCCTCAAATATTTGAAGAGGTGTCCCATAGATGATGGAACAGATTTGTTTTTGATGCTTCATAGGATTAAAATTACAAGAAAGGGAATTTCAGCTAAACTTTAGGAAGAACTTCCTAAAGTAAAAGCTGTTTGACAGTGGAAGAGCCTCAGAAAGTGGTGGATTCTCCTTCATTAGATATTTTAAATGAGAGGCTGGATGGCCACCTATGAGTGATGTGGTAGAGCAGTTTTTCTGTATCAGTAGGTGATATATGATCTTTGAGGTGCATTCTAACTCTGGGTCATATCCAACATTAGAGTAGACCTATTGAAATCAATAGACTTCAATAACTAAAATCCTTTGATTTCAGTGGATCCTCTGAGTATTACTTAGCTGGATGTCACCCAGTGATTCTAACTGCATGGCTAGCTCTCAGTGTCAAAGAGGGTCTTGGATTTGTGTTTCTCAAAGAGCAGCTCTTGCAAAATGAAAGGGGTGTTCTAAAATCAATTTGTATTATGACAGGGGAAAAGGTTGCCAGTTAAAAGGGATTTTAAAAGATCCAATGACAACTCCGGGCATGCCCACATCCTTGTGCCTAAATTTGGACCCGAGTCTTTTTGTCTCTGAGCAGTCAGCTATGGCACCATAGCTAATCTTCCAGGAACAAATTCAAGTCTAATAAACAACTTGAGAGCGAAAACCTGAAGTACTTTGCCTTGCTTTTAGAATGTCAGAATTTATAATTTTAATTACGCAAAGAAGATTGTTCTGTTTTCAGTTGTGTGTTCATAGCAAAGTCAGTGGCAGGAAGCTTTAAAGTAGTAGTTATTTAAGTAAACCTTATGGGTTATAGACTAAGAGGAACCCATGGCATATCCTATTCCAGTAGATAGCCAATTTAGCAATAAAATGGCTCTCAAATGTGTTTTATGTGGAGGTTTTCAAGGATAGATGAGAAATGATGCGTTTAAGTAGAAAACTAATGTTAATCAGAATAATCTTTTTATTAAGGCACAAAACAAAGGTAGTGTGATGTACTGACTACACTGAAGGGGGAACAGTTGCAGCACTAGGGGACTGAAGAAGACCTGCCCTGGGAGTATCTGAGCATCTGGGTGCTTGCTGCTCACTCCTTTGGGTTGCTGTCACCTGAGACAGCTGAAGTCCCTGGTAAGTGCTGCAAGGACTGGGACCCCCTGCCTGACCCTGGCTCCAGAAAAAGGCTGCAGTTAATCTTGCAGCCTCTTGCATCAGCTGCTGACTGGGGCAGGAGGCATAAAAGCCCAGCTGCCCTTGGGTGGCGGGTCTGCCACCGGCAGGGTCACACCAAAGGGGAGACACCAAAGGAAGTTGCCCCTTGGGGAGTCTCATAGGGAGTCCCGAGGGCGAGGGTGCTACCCCCCTTCTATTACCTTTTTAAACGAATCCAGAGGAGATTGGTGGTGGGGAGGGTGTGTGGTGCATATGTAGTTCCTGCACAGGGTGGGAGCCTATGCAGTGAACTGAATGAGAGGAGAAAGTCACCAGATGCCTTCAGAGTGAGAGTCTGTAACTGGCAGAAGGCTGGCTTTCCCTGGGTGTGAGACAGGAAGGGGAGTAGATGGGCTCTGTGTGAAAAAAGTTTGAATGGGTCTGACTATTCCCAATCCTCTCAGAGGCCTACTGGGATAATTGGCTGTGGCAGGTTTTGTTGGTGGGCTTGTGTTGGGTCCATATCAAGTGTTTAGGAGGAGTCTTAGTACGGAGGAACATGGGTGATGCCGCCCCAATTTCAGTGATTACGGGCAGAGGGAAATATAGCCATGGGGATGTGGTGAATTACCATAGAAGATGAGGGCAAGGCTATACTGCAGATCTCTGAGCAGAGGTGTTATATGCTGACAGGGTCTTACTCTTGTCAGCAATCTGGCTGCATCATTCTGCAATGATCCATTCTTGAAGTCAGCAATGCCTGAACTGTTGTGGCCAAGCAATCGCAGTCCAGAAATGGTTGTAGTTGTCTTACCGAGTGCAGCAATAAAAGGCACTTCCAGCCACTGAAACTACCTGGGCCTCCAGTTACAAAACTGGGTTCAGAAGCACTCTCAGGCTGTGTACCTGCCGCTCCAGAGGGGGTGCAACCCTGTCCAGGACAGGCAGTTGACCAATTTATTGGACAAGACAGCCACTCGCCCTCAGTGCCTCCATCTTGCCAGGAATCAAGCTCAGTGTATTTTCCTTCATCTATCCAGGCCGATCCAGGGCCTGCACAGCCTCTCCTGGTTCAGATGTTATGGAGAAATATAACTGAGTGTCAGAAGCATATTGGTGACACCTTGTCCCCATACTCCTAATGACTACTCCCAGTGGCTTCATATAAGTATTAAATAGCATTGGGAATAAGTTGATACCTAGTGGCACCCCACAGCACAACTATCAGGGGGCAAAAAGGCTTGGTTCTGTAGGTAGGACTGGAACCACCATAACATGGTGCCCCCAATTCCCATTCCATGGAGCCAGTCCAGGAGGATACCATGGTCAATGGGTAGTGAAAGCTGCAGAGATCGAGGAGCAGGAGCAAGGTCACACTCCCCCTGTCCTGCTCTCTGTAAAGATGGTCCATCAGGGCAATCAAGGCTGACTTCGTTCCATGGCCAGGTCTGAACCTAGATTGGAATGGATCTAAATAATCTGAGTCATCCAAAAATGCTTGCAGCTGCTCCACCACTACTCTCTCCACCACCTTCCCCAAGAAGGGGGCATTTGCCACTAGTCAATAGTTATTTCAGTCAAAGGAGTCCAGATCCAGTTTCTTTAGGAGCGGCCTCACCACTGCCTCTTTCAAGGCAACAAGGACAAATGTTAACCACGCTGTGGACCTCTCAAACCCCTCTGCTAGATTTAATAAGCCAGGAGGTGTCAAGAGGGTATGTGTTTGGATATGTAGCCACCAGCACCTTGTCCACATCAGCTGACTGCATAAGCTGAAACTGATCCCACAATACATTACTGTCTCCAGCATCAGGTACTTCATCTGAACCTGCAACAAAAGAAGAGTCAAGGTCACTTCAAAGTTAAGCAACGTTCCCCTCAGAGTGTAGCCAGATGGATATGGCGGGTCCTAGAATGCTGCAGAGGCTTCTCCCTCACAGTGCAAGTCAGTAACCTCTGAACCATTCAAAGTAACTCAGCTGGCTGGCTGCTGGAGGGTGCAGTGCAAGCTGTGAAATGAGCCTTCTTTGCAGCCTGCACAGCCACGTGGTAGGCATGACTCTGTGCATTAACTAGTGTTTGGTTGACTTCAGAGTGAGATTTATGTCAC
This sequence comes from Rhineura floridana, assembly GCF_030035675.1. Classification (NCBI taxonomy): domain Eukaryota; kingdom Metazoa; phylum Chordata; class Lepidosauria; order Squamata; family Rhineuridae; genus Rhineura; species Rhineura floridana. The sequence continues at coordinate 35,914,891 of NC_084480.1, read as the reverse complement.
GTGGTCTCTACTCTTCATCCAGCTTGCTTCATAGCTCAAAGCTCTCCAGAATACCAAGGAGCCACTTGGACTCCAAAACGCCAGAAAGGGTGCTTGGGAGCTATTGTGTCAACCACCCATTTCATCTTGCAATTCCATAATGAGACCAGGGCTTTGACAGGATTGTCACCTTTCTCTGTTGGAAAATCCTCCAGAGCATTCAGTAACACATTGCATTCAGTCAGTCTCCAAGGGCAGGTCATCCAAACAGGCCCACCAACTCTACAGAGGGAAATTGACACTACCAGGCCAAACTACACCAGGTAATGGTCCAGCCATGATAAGGGAGTGCATTATACACATCCTACCTTTGGTCCGTCTGTTATATCACTTGGGTCAAAGATTGTATCAAGGGTATGTCCTGCCTGATGTGTTAATTTTTCTGTTGTTCATAGCAATATTTGTGCATAGAATTACAACCTTATTGTTAATTCTCTTCCATTGAAATCAGTGGGAAAAGGGCTCAACTTTGCCTGGATTTTGTCCAGCATTATGGTTTGTATGGGAAAAGGTACATTGCTCTGTAAAAGTGAGAGGATTTTGGGTGGCTGTTGTTTAGTACTGCTTCAGCCGCAGCCTTATGAGCCCATTGAGTGGCCAGAATATCTTAAAACTATTACGGAAAGTAGGAAGCTGTTTTTATATGTCCATAAAGACTAAATGTTAGTTGTCAGTTTTCATTTTATTCAAATAATTGGTCTGTATTTTTTTAAACTAACTACTAATGTAAGCAGACTTAACTGCAATTAACGTACAACTTTAAGCATTACTGAAAGTTTGATTCCCACAGCTGTACATAAATAAATATGCACATCTAAATTTAAATTGCCTTTGTTTGGCCTAAGGAAGGGCATGGTATTTTTAAACTTAAAAACAAACAAACTAGGGAGTGCAGTGAGGTTGTTTTGAAATCTACTTCAACAAATGTATCACTAAAATATAAATACATCTTATAACATTTTTCTAGGGTTGCAGTTAGAGTGATCTAAAGCAAAATGTCTGTGCTGCTAAATTCAGGTTCAGAAAAAATTACCTAGTTTTTGTGTGTACCGTACAAGCTGCATTTAACTTTCTTTTCCCTGTACAAAGTTCAGTTAAGGTGGTTTCTCTTTCAGTTTGTATCAAGGATAGCAAACAATTTGTCTTTCAAAGTTGATTTTGTTCTAACAGTAAGGACAGGTGGCTGAATTGAACAGTAATTGGTTGAAATTTAAGTGTCTTTTGAAATGTGTTCCATAGTATTGATGGCCTTGAACTTACATTAAAAAAAGATTTGTTAATTTTGAATAGGATATGTGCCATACTCTCAAACCGGGGAAAAATATGTTACGGTTATGTATGGTAGTATTTGTTTTTTACATTCATAATGCCAAAATACAATTTAAATAATATCCCAGAAGAATATAAAGATCAAATAAGGAACGGATTTGAGGCTTTAAACTTAGTTGACAGAGAACCAGAAGAACTATGGAGTGAAGTCAGAGACATGATCAGGCAAGAATGCAAAAAGACAATACCTCTAGTTAAAAAGAGAGAAAGACCTCAATGGATGACTGAAGAAACTCTTAAAATGGTTAAAGAGAGAAGGAAACCAAAAGCAAAAGGAGATAGAAACAATAAACGCAACAATACAGCGACTGGTATGTAGGGACAAGGAGAACTATTACAATAGTTATTGTATAGAAATAGAAGAGGACAACAAAAAGAGAAGAACAAGAGCCCTATTCCAAAAGATTTGAGAAATGAAAGGGAAATTTAAACCAAGAGTAGGGATGTTGAATCAACAGGGGAACACACTGACTGACCGAGGTGAAATAAAAGGAAGATGTAAGCAATACACTGAAGAACTCTATAAAAGAGATGCCAGGATGACAGATTCATTCACGGAGGAACCGTATGAAGAACCAGAAATCTTAGAATGTGAGGTGAAAGCTGCTCTTAAAATACTTGGAAGAAACAAATCACCAGAACAGATGGCATACCAATAGAGTTGCTACAAGCTACTGAGACGGAATCTGTCCAAATTTTGACTAAAATCTGTCAAGAAATATGGAAAACTAAACAATGGCCCACAGACTGGAAGCGTTCCATATATATCCAGTTCCAAAGAAAGGGGATCCCAGGGAATGCAGTAATTACCGATCTATTGCCTTGATATCCCATGTAAGTAAAGTAATGCTCAAGGTCTCAGCTCATGTCTTGTTTGCTTGTTAGGAGAGGGTCTCAGTATTGAGATAACATGCATTGTTGAAGGATCAGTACTACTTGCTAGGGCCAAATGGCTTGATCCTAAGATCACTGCAAAAAAAATTGCTTTGCTGGATTAAACTGAGAACCTATCTAGTTCATCATTCCATTTCCAGCATCAGTCAGCCAAACACTTCTGGGTACTCAGCAAGTAAATCCCATGCAAATAAAGTAATGCTCAAGATTCTACAACAAAGGCTCTTGCCATATAGGGAGCAAGAAATGCCAGACATCCTAGCTGGATTTAGAAAGGGAAGAGGCACCAGAGATCATATCGCAAACATACGTTGGAGAATGGAACGGACCAAGGGATTTCAGAAGAAAATCACCCTGTGCTTTACAGATTACAGCAAAGCCTTTGACTGTGTAGATCATGAAAAACTATGGAATGCTTTAAAAGAAATGGGGGTGGCCACGCATCTGATTGTCCTGATGTGCACCCTATACTCTGGACAAGAGGCTACTGTAAGGACAGAATATGGAGAAACTGATTGGTTCCCCATCGGAAAGGGTGTGAGACGGGTGTATTTTATTACCCTATTTGTTAAATCTGTATGCAGAACATATCATACAGAAAGCGGTATTGGACCAAGATGAAGGAGGTGTGAAAATTGGAGGGAGAAATATCAATAATTTAAGATATGCAGACGATACCATCCTACTAGCAGAAACCAATAATGATTTGAAACGAATGCTGATGAAAGTTCAAGAGGAAAGCACAAAAGCAGGACTACAGCTGAACGTCAAGAAGACTAAAGTAATGACAACAGAAGATTTATGTAGCTTTAAAGTTGACAATGAGGTCATGGAACTTGTCAAGGATTATCAATACCTCAGCACAGTCATTAACCAAAATGGAGACAATAGTCAAGAAATCAGAAGAAGGCTAGGACTGGGAAGGGCAGCTGTGAGAGAACTAGAAAAGGTCCTCAAATGCAAAGATATATCACTAAACACTAAAGTCAGGATCATTCAGACCATGGTATTCCCAATCTCTATGTATGGATGTGAAGGTTGGACAGTGAAAAAAGTGGATAAGAGAAAAAATCCACTCATTTGAAATGTGGTGTTGGAGGAGAGCTTTGCGCATACCATGGACTGCGAAAAAGACAAATAATTGAGTGTTAGAGCAAATTAAAGCAGAACTACCATCAGAAGCTAAAATGATGAAACTGAGACTATCATACTTTGGACACATAATGAGAAGACATGATTCACTAGAAAAGACAATAATGCTGGCAAAAACAGAAGGGGATAGAAAAAGAGGAAGGCCAAAGAAGAGATGTATTGATTCCATAAAGGAAGCCACAGACCTGAATTTACAAGATCTGAACAGAGTGGTTCATGACAGATGCTTTTGGAGGTCACGGATTCATAGGGTCGCCATAAGTCATAATCGACTTGAAGGCACATAACAACAACAGCAATGCTGCCTTACATTTTGGTGAACTTGCTTGTTTCCTCAAAAAGCCAAGGGGGGGCTGCAGCATATAAAATATACTCAGATTAATACCCTGTAATTAATTATCAAAAATCTTTTAAATGACAGAAATCACTAATCAAAATGAACCACTAAAACAGCAGCTCATTTTAACTTTAGTTTCTGTAGCATAATAGTCCCCTTTAGACTGTGGTCATACATGATGGCTAGCTTTTTCTGCTTCCATATACCCATGGTAGGGAAGGGTCATGTGTGAAATGGCTCTAACTGAAGAAAATGCAGATGTAAGCATATATTTTTAGCATAAGGTGCCCATCTGTTCATAATGGCCCTTTAGGCTATTACAGAAGGTAGAGCAACAAAAGTTTAACTAGGAGAAAACTTCTCTATTTGTAGGTGAGGTTAGAGTGCTAACATGGAAGCTGGAAGGAAGCTAAAATTACTCTGGAGTACGTGCTACATACACATTAAAATATTTTTAGGATTTAATATAGGATTTGTATTGCCAATTGTATCCATTTTCATAGTGGAAAATGATACATCCCAGTTCTTTTGTAGAAAGGTCAGGTATATTAAGATGAGTATTCCCAGACTTGCTGATCCAACTTCTCAACATAGTAAGTATAACATTGAAGGAAAGCAGAGCAGCAGGACTTGACTTGACCTTGTTTACTTTTTTTACCATAAATAGTCAGTTGGCAAATACAAGAACTGTATGTGTGCGTTTACTAGTTGAGATTCCCCTATTTTTTTCTTATCCATCTTGTTCCAAGTGCCTCCTAAAACTATAATAAAAACCCACAACCCACTGGGTAACACCCAAAGGTGTCAGCCCACTTGCACAATGGAGACTTCTACCTGTGCAAATGACATTCCCTTTCCTCTTCTTTCCCTTGCTGTTCCCCACCCCCGTGCACCCAAAATCTGTTCCAGGAGATTGGGGGGCATGCAGTGAGCCACAGGAGAGAGGAGACAAAGGGAAAGTCTCATCACATTCACTGATGCAGTGTTGATTCTTGCCTGCTTCTATTAATTTTAGTGAATGCTATTAGCTCTTTAATTATACAGGGTATTGGCAACCAAGGTCATCTGCTATTGATGTAAGATTCTTAGAAATGAGGAGGAAATGTTTAACGTTAACTGGGGAAACCACAAAATGCAAGGTGGCAGAAGCATCTGGAATTGGCTGGGTCTGATGATAATGCAAACTACTTTTTATTTGAGATATCTGAACCTGCTACACAGGCTAAACAGTTCCATACTTTATTTACACGGGGGAGGGGAGGAAATGCCAGTGAAACAGCTGCCATATACTATACGTGTTCAGCCCAGGTAGGAAAGGGAAATTCCAAATGCCTTGAAAAGGAGGTGCCAGAACTTGCAACAAAGGGAGTCTTAGTAGCATACTGATAGTACCGGTTTTAAGTTGTTGACTGCATAGGACATGGGGGTTGGGTAGCAAGAGACTTGAGTTCCATTCACCTTTTTCATGATTAGTCAAAAATAGTCATGTCGGGCAAAGAGAGGGAGCCCATTGGATTTCAACATCCACTGCAAAAACCACAGACCATTTCCTTAATTACTCAATGAAGCAACAGACAAGAATTGGATACATCAAGGGGCATTTCTCTCCCACCTGCCATCTCAAGATTCAGTTGTATATGCCCAGACCACAGGGACTGCAAGAAGAACCACAACTTGATGGAACAACTCAAATCTCAGGTAGCCCTAGGTTACTATCATAGAATGAATTTGCCCCATTACATGCATTCATTTTTGGAAGTGTAGCAAACTATTTGTCCACCTGTTTGTAATGACTTGAAGAAAATATTATTTATTTATTTATTTGATTTATATCCTACCCTTCCTCCCAGCAAGAGCCCAGGGCAGCAAACAAAAGCACTAAAAACACTTTACAAAGTCATAAAAATAGACTTTAAAACACATTAAAACAAAACATCTTTAAAAACATTTTTAAAACATATTGTTAAAAAAAAAGGTTTAAAAACATATTTTAAAAAAGTAATTCCAATACAGACGCAGACTGGAATAAGGTCTGAACCTAAAAGGCTTGTTGAAAGAGGAAGGTCTTCAATAGGCGCCAAAAAGATAACACAGATGCACCTGTATAATATTTAATGGGAGGGAATTCTACAGGGTAGGTGCCACCACAGAAAAGGTCCATTCCTATGTTGTGCGGAACGGACCTCCTGATAAAATGGTATCTGTAGGAGGCCCTCACCTGCAGAGCACAGTGATCGACTGGATATATAAGGAATAAGATGGTCTTTCAGGTATCCTGGTCCCAAGCTATATTGGGCTTTGTACACCAAAACTAGAACCTTGAACTTGGCCCGGTAGCAAATGGGCAGCCAGTGCAATTCTTTCAGCAGTGGGGTGACATGTTGGCAATACCGTGCCCCAGTGAGCGGTCTCGCCGTTGCATTTTGCACCAGCTGCAGCTTCTGAACCAACCTCAAGGGCAGCGCAATATAGAGCGCATTACAGTAATCGAGCCTAGAGGTTACCAATGTGTGGACAACAGTGGTCAGGCTATCCTGGTCCAGAAATGGCCGCAGCTGTCTTACCAGCCAAAGCTGGTAAAAGGCACTCCTAGCCATCGAAGTCACCTGGGTCTCTAGTGACAAAGATGGATCCAGGAGCACCCCCAGACTACGGACCTGCTCTTTCAGAGGAGTACGACCCCACCCAAAGCAGGCAACTGACCAATTACTTGAACTGGGAATCCCCAATCCACAGTGTCTCCATCTTGCTAGGATTCAGACTCAGTTTATTGCAGAGCTTGGAAGATTACTTTTAAAAAGTAATAAATTACAGTTACAGTTACATGGCCCCAAAAAAGTATTACAGTTAATACAGTTAATACAGTTAAGTATAAAAGATTACAGTTACAATTACAACTGCTCTGAAAGTAACTGATTACTTTACTTTTTCTCAAAAGTAATCACTACAGTTACATTTCAGTTACTTTTTTTAAAAAAAACGCCTACAAGGTGCTGGCCTTGGCTGCTGCACATCTAAGTAGCCTAAACCAACATTAAAAATAAACATACACATACAGAGGTAGTAGAATAATTCTTTTTATCCATGATAGCAATGGTGGTCTCTCCGCTGGTAAGGGAGGTGGGGAGGGAGGCAGAGGCCACTACTCAGATCTTTGCACATCAAACCAAGTGCCACCCCCCCCACTGAGCCAGCAAGCATAATCTCTCTCACTTAACCACATCCCAGACCCTGCCCTGCCACCAACTAAGGGACACTCATCCAAGCAAACATTTTCCCCTGAGATGCAAAAAAGTTAAAATACTGCAAATGCAGCACAGTAGCCAGAGAGGGTGGTGGAGGCCACTTTGTGTGCCAAGCGCAAGCACACACATGTTATCTTTCACCCCCACAGTTCTTTATCTCCATTCTGCTGCTGCCCCCTTCTCCTCCTTTATCCATGTTTTTGCCCTCTGGCTCCTTTTCCCATCCGCTCCATTTTTTAAAACAATTGTTTTCTCCACTCCACCCTGTCTCACTCCCCACCTCCTCCCTTGTCGCCTCCTACCCACCCCCAGACCATGATGATAATGAACGTTAAAGAGGAAAGCACAAAAACAGGACTATAGCTGAATGTCAAGAAGACTAAAATAATGACAACAGAAGATTTATGTAACTTTAAAGTTGACAATGAGGACATTGAACTTGTCAAGGATTATCATTACCTCGGCACAATCATAGAGACAATAATCAAGAAGGCAGAAGAAAAGGAGTGCGGAGGGCAGCTGTGAGAGAACTAGAAAAGGTCCTCAAATGCAAAGATGTATCACTGAACACTAAAGTCAGGATCATTCAGACCATGGTAGTCCTAATATCAGTATATGGATGTGAAAGATGGACAGTGAAAAAAGTGGGTAAGAGAAAAATCAACTCATTTGAAATGTGGTGTTGGAGGAGAGCTTTGCAGATACCATGGACCGCAAAAAAGACAAGTATTTGAGTGTTAAGAACATAAGAACATAAGAAGAGGCTGCTGGATCAGGCCGGTGGCCCATCTAGTCCAGCATCCTGTTCTCACAGTGGCCAACCAGGTGCCTGGGGGAAGCCCGCAAGCAGGACCTGAGTGCAAGAACACTTTCCCCTCCTGAGGCTTCTGGCAACTGGTTTTCAGAGCATGCTGCCTCTGACTAGGGTGGCAGAGCACAGCCATCACGGCTAGAAGCCATTGATAGCCCTGTCCTCCATGAATTTGTCTAATCTTCTTTTAAAGCCATCCAAGCTGGTGGCCATTACTGCATCTTGTGGGAGCAAATTCCATAGTTTAACTATGCGCTGAGTAAAGAAGTACTTCCTTTTGTCTGTCCTGAATCTTCCAACATTCAGCTTCTTTGAATGTCCACGAGTTCTAGTATTATGAGAGAGGGAGAAGAACTTTTCTCTATCCACTTTCTCAATGCCATGCATAATTTTATACACTTCTATCATGTCTCCTCTGACCCGCCTTTTCTCTAAACTAAAAAGCCCCAAATGCTGCAACCTTTCCTCGTAAGGGAGTCGCTCCATCCCCTTGATCATTCTGGTTGTTAGACCAGTTAGACCATCATTCTGAGTGTTAGAACAAATTAAACCAGAACTATCAGTAGAAGCTAAAATGATGAAACTGAGATTATCATACTTTGGACACATAATGAGAAGACCTGATTCACTAGAAAAAACAATAATGCTGGGAAAAACAGCAGGGAGTAGAAAAAGAAGAAGGCCAAACAAGAGATGTATTGATTCCATAAAGTAAGCCACATACCTGAACTTACAAGATCTGAACAGGGTGGTTCATGACACATGCTTTTGGAGATCACAGTTTCGTAGGGTTGCCATAAGTCGTAATCGACTTGAAGGCACATAACAACAACAAGCTTCCAGTGTGCTAGTCAAATTTCAGCATTTTGTCCCTTCTACTTCCTTCTCAGTTCACAACACAACTTATAGGCTTGTGTTTTAAGTCAACATCTCAAGATATAAATAAGCTTGAGAGAACCTTTAAGCTTGAAGACTGAGCCCCCCCAAAATCATCACAAGGTGCTTATGAAATCCACCTCCTATGACTATTTTAAATTTTATTTAAATATCTGTGACCCAAATCCTTTCAGACTAGGATTTGGCCAGTTATTTTTAGTTAACACATTAAATTCAGCTTTCCATTCCACTGGCTCTTTGTGAAGTTTTACCTCAGCTAAGGTAAAGTTCAGCTTTACAGACAATAATGCTAGGAAAAACAGAAGGGAGTAGAAAAAGAGGAAGGCCACACCAGAGATGGATTGATTCCATAAAGGAAGCCACAGACCTGAACTTACAAGATCTGAACAGGGTGGCTCATGACAGATGCTCTTGGAAGTCCACACTAAATAGCATGGGGGCAATAGAGGTAAAAAAAAATCAACTAAAATTTAAGAGGCTTGACAAAATAAAAATGTTTGCCTGACAGCGAAGAGACATGAAGGTAGAAGTCACATAAGCTTCCATGGGGACAGGGTTCCCGAGATAGAATGCAGTTCTCCATCTAACCTCAAACAATGAGCACCAAGAGAAGGGCCTCTGATAGCAATCTTACTGCATGGACAGGTATATGGAAGGCAGTGGCCTTTCAGGTACCAAGCCATGTCACAGACCTTTAAAAAGGTCAGCACCAGCACTTTAAATTGGACTTAAGAGGTAGAGGGGGAACTGAAGTTGTTTCAAAATTGACTGAGACTAATGTTGCTGTAATTTTTATTTTAGTTTCTGAAATTACAGATGCAAATATAATTAATCTGATAATATAAACATAAGAAACTGCTTCATCCTTGATGGCACAATTACAGGAACAGATGTATTCAGACTTACTACTGCTGAATATAGCCATCTAATACTAATCCAATATACAAAAATATCTGCCAGAGTAACTTATTCATGGGGTACCACGTTTGACAGTATCCTGCACCAAAATAAGCATTGGGCTAGGAAAGATTCGATTCCATCTCAGAAAGGTCATTCTCCAAAGGAAATTAGAGTTTTAGGAATAGACATTACTAAACACCTTGGGGGGAGGGGAAGGCATTTGGATGTATATTTGGCATTGGAAGGTGTGGATGTTTATAATTTGGGATGGCCCAAAGCGTATTCCTCATTTTCTCCATATTTTGGCTGCTAGTACCATGGATATACAAACTTCACAATGTCCTGCACCTAAGAAAACCACTGAGCCAGACATGATTTAATGCCATTTCATAGAGGGGAGTCTCCTGCATGTGCGATTTTGGAATGGCCCAAAGCCAAAGGATATTATAGAGTTGGAAAAGGTTCAGAAGAGGGCAACCAGAATGATCAAGGGGATGGAGCGACTCCCTTACGAGGAAAGGTTGCAGCATTTGGGGCTTTTTAGTTTAGAGAAAAGGCGGGTCAGAGGAGACATGATAGAAGTGTATAAAATTATGCATGGCATTGAGAAAGTGGATAGAGAAAAGTTCTTCTCCCTCTCTCATAGTACTAGAACTTGTGGACATTCGAAGAAGCTGAATGTTGGAAGATTCAGGACAGACAAAAGGAAGTACTTCTTTACTCAGCACATAGTTAAACTATGGAATTTGCTCCCACAAGATGCAGTAATGGCCACCAGCTTGGATGGCTTTAAAAGAAGATTAGACAAATTCATGGAGGACAGGGCTATCAATGGCTTCTAGCCGTGATGGCTGTGCTCTGCCACCCTAGTCAGAGGCAGCATGCTCTGAAAACCAGTTGCCAGAAGCCTCAGGAGGGGAAAGTGTTCTTGCACTCAGGTTCTGCTTGCGGGCTTCCCCCAGGCACCTGGTTGGCCACTGTGAGAACAGGATGCTGGACTAGATGGGCCACTGGCCTGATCCAGCAGGCTCTTCTTATGTTCTTATGTTCATACTGTGGTTACAAGATAACTGGCTGGGATTAAACAAATATGTTTATCAATGGCTCTTAACCATGGCAGTAAATGGAGCTCCCGTTTCAGAGTCAATATGCCTATGAATTACACTTCTAGGGGGCTGTTGACTTCATACCCAACTTGTAGCCTTTCAAGAAGCATGTGTGAGTCACTGAAAAAGAATGCTGGACTAAGTGGACCTTTTGTCTGATGATCCAGCATGGGCTACAGGTTAAATTTTGCTTGTAGCAAATGAGTCAGATGATCAATTTGAGGACAGTTACCACTGATACAAGAAAAATATTAATTACCACAAGTGTATAAACAAAAAGAACAAACCTCCTGCACACCATATATGCAGTAAATATAGTTGCTACACATGAAAGAGTCTCAGGAACTGTTTGCAAAACAATCATCTCCACATTATATAGAGTTATAAAGCTAAAATTGTGTGCTGTGCATGTAGCGTTCCACTTATCCAACAGAACTTCTTCCCTTCCCTTCCCCTCCCCCCAACATGCCTTCAAAATCTGCTCCAGAGGTCCTCCAACCCTCTGGAGCAGATTTTGAGTGTGCAGGGGAGAGGAGAGTAGGGGAAATTTTGTAGCCTGCTGCACCAGCAGAACAGATTCATATTAATAAGGCAATATATACAGAAACTCTTGTAAGAGTCAGTAATATGCAAGATGTTCAATAATCTTAAATTCTGGGTAAACGAATACATTAATCAAAACAAATCCCCACACACACATTTAAAAAGTTTAAAATTTAAATTGGATGTTTAATATTAAAAAATTTCAATAGAGTCTCTTAAAACAACCTGCCTTAAAGCAGAACAGGAATACAAACATGCTAAATGCTAATGCATTTATCTTAAAACCTGTGATGGCGGCAAGGTCTCTCCCCTTCAATTTGGAATTCAAAGCCCATTCCAAAATGTAACTTCTTCAAAATTTGGGGCCAGACTGGAAATGGTTAATCCTTCTGACTATTGCCATCAGCACACCCTTCCCTATTCCACCCAGATGAATTAAGGACATTAAGAGCCCTAGCAATTATGTTTCCCAAAGTTCTTGAGTTCATGATATTACTACAGAACTGCCACCAACATCAGTAAAGTTTGGTTAAGGGAAGGAGACAGTGGTGGAGCCCTGAGGGGGAGATGTTTGGACTGCTGGACACTGAGAGTTTTATTGGGAAACACAACTGCACTTTATAATGTACTCAGAAATATTATTTTGATTATTGTGCAAGCGGGGGGTCAGCAGGCATGAGTGGGGGGGAGGATGAGGGGGGAGGATAAGTGGGGGGGATGGGATGAGCGGAGGGGGTGACAGGACGAGCAGGGAGGGAAAGGAAAGAGTGGAGGAGACAACTGGATGAGCAGGGAGGCAACGGGATGAGCAGGGGGCAGCAGAACGAGCAGAGGAGCAGCGGGACGAGCGGGGAAGGCAACAGGATGAGCGGAGGGAGCAGTGCGACGAGAGGACGGGCAGCGCAATGAGAGGAGGGGGCTGCAGGACAAGCGGAGGGGCAATAGGACGAGTGGAGGGGTGGCTGGATGAGTGGAGGGGCTGCAGGGCGAGTGGGGGATGGCAGGGCGAATGGGCTGGAAGCACACACACGTCGTCACTCACTTCCGTTCTGCTACTGCTGCCTTCTACTCCTTTATCCTTGCTGGTCTGGCTCTTGACTTCCTCGTGCCTCCTAACACAGAGCACGAGGGAAGGAAGAGAGATGCTGTGCAGAAGCCTAGTTTGAGGCACATGTCTTTTGTCTACCAATCAGAGGAGCAGAAGACTTCCCCTGCTCCCCCTCAGTAACGTCAAACGTAACGCGGGAAATGTTACCTTTCCTGCTGAAAAGTAGGGAAATTGCCAGTCATTCTGTTACTAGCAAAATGTAATAAAGTTACCCTCTTGTTATGCAAAAAATGAGTGAATTACAAGTAACTCATTATTTTTAACGAGTTACTTCCAAGCTCTGGTTTATTGGCCCTCATCCAGCCCACCACCAAGTCCAGGCAGCGGTCCAGGGCTTGCACGGCCTCTCCTGATTCAGATGTTACAGAGAAATAGAGCTGGGTATCATCAGCGTACTGCTGACATCTCACCTCAAATCTCCTGATGACCGCTCCCAAGGGCTTCATATAGATGTTAAACAGCATGAGGGACAAGATGGTACCCTGCGGCACCCCACAGCACAACTGCCAGGGGGCCAAAAGACAATCACCCAATGCTATTCTCTGAAAACGATCCTGGAGATAGGATCGGAACCACTGTAACACAGTGCCTCCAATACCCATCTCACCCAGTTGGCCCAGAAGAATACCATGATAAATGGTATCACAAGCCACTGAGAGATCAAGTAAGAGTAACAGGGTCGCACTCCCCCTGTCCTTCTCCCGATAAAAGTCATCCATCAGGGTGACCAAGGCCGATTCAGTCCCATAACCAGGCCTGAACCGAGACTGAAATGGGTCAAGATAATCTGTTTCATCCAAGAGTACTTGTAATTGCTGCGTCACAACGTGCTCAATCACTTTCCCTAAGAAGGGGGTATTTGCGACTGATTGGTAATTGTCGCAGACCAATGGGTCCAGGGTGGGCTTTTTCAGGAGTGGTTGGATCACCGCCTCCGTCAAGGAGCCTGGAACCACTCCCTCCCACAATGATGCGTTGACCACACTCTGGATCCACTCGGTCAAACCCCCTTGGCAAGCTTTAATAAGCCAAGAAGGGCAAGGGTTGAGAGGACATATTGCTGGCCGCATCATTGCAAACACCTTGCCTACGCCATCAGGCCGCATGAACTGAAACCGTTCCCAAGAAGTTGAAGCAGACGTTGCACTGGACACATCATTGGTAAATGTGGATGGGGCTGCTACGGAGGTGACCAACTTTACCCTCAAAGTGCCTTGCAAACAATTCACAGTGGGCCTCCGAAGGGTCTAAAACTCCATTTCCTGGAGTTGATGTCAAGAGACAGTACGGAAAAGCTCCACTGGACAGTTACTTGAGCATGCGATGGAGGCAGAGAAGTGGGCCTTCTTTGCCGCCCTGACCACCACACAGTAGGCATGGTTATGATGTTTTACTCGTGCCTGATCAGCCTCATAGTACATCTTTCGCCATTTGCTGGTCACTTTTCAACCTGTGCTCAAAACAGCTGTCTCACAGCACAGTTCAGTGGAATCATGGCATCAAATGCTTCGGATAAACATTGGAGGATGGCCATATTTTCCTGGTGAACTTCCAGAAGCACCTGGCTTGATGTCGAAAACAGAATGATGAATTAGGTGGGTCTTGTTCTGATGCAACAAGGCAATAGTGCTCACTGCAGTTTCTGCTTTTGCATCTAATACACCATCCTCTCTCTGACAGGAGTGAAGAGCCATGTTGTATTGGCTGAAACAGCCTTAGAATAGCTCAGGAATGGGCCCTCACTGCCTCTGCTTCATCATCGCTCAGCGAGCCTTTATGAAATGGCTTTGTCTAGCCTGCTTTGCTCTGTTTGTCAGGAGTTGTTGATTACTGCCCCATGTGGTAGTTTGTGTCACTGCAGCTTCTTAGCTCAGTCCACCTTGGCTGGTCGTTAGTTCTTTGTGGACAGGAAAGAGAATAAGAGTGCTGTCCTGTCTCAGAAGAACTTTGCTCAATGAGGTTTAGTGTTCTCTAGCACATCATGACTTTCTAATCTGTTTTTTTCGTTCTCATTCCTGGCTTGTTCTCCAGCCCTGCTTTCTCTTATGCCCATCCCTGACAGTTTGGAGACTGGCATGATAATGTCAACACAGCCGCACTCCAGACTTTCGTAGCACCAGATCTGTGGTTGATTAGGTTCAGAACATGTACTAAAATATGTAAATACCTGCACAGAATGCAGGGACTGGCCTTATACTGAGTCAGACAGCTGGTCCATCTATCTTAGTATTGTCTTCACCACGGGTAGCCAGCATGGTGCCCTCCAGACGCTGTGGACCTCAACTCCTATCGGCTCTAGTCCTGCATGGCTAATGGTCAAGTATGATGGTAGTTGTAGTTCAGCAGCATCTGGAAGGCACCATGTTGGCTACCCTTGGTTTACACTGACTGGCAGGGTTTCAGACAGGAGTCTTTCCCAGCCCTACCTGGGTATGTCAGAGATTGAACTGAGGACCTTCTTCATGCAAAGCATGTGCTCTGTCACAGGTATGGGGTTCTCCCCTAGTTCACAGTTAACTCTTCAGTAACAAGCATTGGCTGACATTTTCACAGGGATTCCAACATTTTGGAAGGATTCATTGTTGTTGTTTTCTTAAATTAACTGTTTGCCCTCAAAATGGTAATCTTGGAAGAATGCTTGTACTTAAATATTTGGATTTATTCTGTTTGGCTTCAGCAGCAAGATGGCTTTGTTTAGAAATCATCTTGTCTGGCTCACAGCTCAAGGGATCATGCTGCCAAACGTGCCACATCATGAGAAAACGCTGTGGGATTTATTTATTTTGTCACTTTTTCCATAGGAGGATACATAGATCAGTGGGGGCCATAGAGTATCCTGAGCACTAGGATTCACCTATGACCATTCCACTCCAGGGCAGCTTTCTAGCTTTTTTCTGCCCTTCAGACATTTCCTCCTTATTTGCTTGCTAAGTGTTGTAAAAGCATGCTTAATACTGTGCAAAAGTTAAAGATCAATCTGCTGAAATAGCTTTATGATCTGAGGGGAAGGAAAGAGGATAAGGAACAAGGCACAATGATTTAAGTATGTTTATTTTTCATAACAAAATGAAATGGACTGCCTTCAAGTCGATCCTGACTTATGGCGACCCTATGAATAGGGTTTTCATGGTAAGTGGTATTCAGAGAGGGTTTACCGTTGCCTTGCTCTGAGGCTGAGAGGTAGTGACTGGCCCAAGGTCGCCCAGTGAGCTTCATGGCTATGTGGGGATTCGAACCCTGGTCTCCTAGGTTGTAGTCCAGCACCTTAACCACTACACCACACTGGCTCTCACTTTGCATAATAAGAGGCAATAAAAGCATACATAATTAATATTTAAAGGAAGGATATGAGCTGGGCTAATATTGGGGAAGTTTAAAGGCAATAGGCTTTTTTTAGGGGTTTCTTGGGAAGAAGGGAAAGCATGACGAGTAGGATGATCATGAGGGGAAACATTCAAAGTGGTGGGGAGGTGGCAAAGTGAAACTGGGAAATGAAGAAATTGTGGGATTTGACAAGAAAAAGGAATATGATGTGAAAAGTCACAGCAAGATAAAAGTGCTTTTTTTTAATGAGCATCTTTTCCTTTGTCGTTTGAATAACTCAAACAATAATTTTAAAAATGAGCAAAGGTAAAGAGATACAAGGGGGAAAGGAGATAGGGGTGAATAGGGCCCTATCAAACTAGGGAGCCAGGGCATCCTTGGGAGCCAGGGAACTGAGCTGTGTGGGGAAGGCTGGGTGCGGGCCAGCGTTCAGCAGGCAGCCAGAGTCAGCCAGGAGTTTCATTGCTTAGCCATGTTCTCTCTGGCTCTTCTTCCCTGTCTGATTGCCAATTTCTGTAATGACCTTTGTTCATGCATGCGCTGTTATACTCCAGTGTGTTCTAATGCTGCAGTTTGGTTCCAGTTTGGGATCACTTGCTCTGCTCACGCAGAATGCCTCTGCTACTTCATTGTGTAATAGAGATAGTCTGGTCCAACCTGCCTGCACTGCACAAGAGATTAACTCTCCTTCTGATTTACATCCAAGTCTCTTCTAATAGGAAACTTGTTTGATTAGCCATCTCTTCAATGAGTTAGAAAAATGTCTTTTCCCTTTAATCCTCTTGTCCCATTTTTGTGCCTCTTGGCTACTTTGACTATTCTTACACCTCCCCTACTCCCCCCTCAAATCATTCCAAGCTTTCTTATTTGCTTTTAATTCTGAATATTTATTACTTGCATTCATTACTTATCAAGCTAAAACTCAGGTTAACAGAGAACAGTTCAAGGCTTTTTCAAGTAAAGCTGAGATCTAATCATTTGCTAGCTACCTTATAAACTTTTTTTAAAAAGAGTCTGGTACCTGTGTGTATTATGTTGTTGTTCCACCTTTTTAACCTAAATTTTAGATTCATCTGGATGCTTCTATTTATTAAGGGCAACTTAACATGAAATTGACGGTTCTTGTTCAATACATGAGCCAATTGCACATCTACATATATGCATGCCTGCATGGAAAAAAGTGCTCCATGGGGACTTTTTGTCATTTCAGATGAGTTATAAGCTTTTAAGCATTACAGCAGTAAATTTCCCCACCCCCACCCTCATTTTTTGTTTTGTGCTGTAAGACATATGGAGCTCTAATAATACATTTCCTTATACACGTCCTTAATTTAATGGCTAACATCCAAATATTTATTTTTGCAACTAGGTTCAATGTTGGGCCTGCCTTGCTTGGAGGTTTATTTACTTATTTACTTAATAATCCGTAGAATTAAAAAAAGTAACCTACCTTTGTAAACATGTTTTTAACTCAAGGCAGTTTCCAAATAAAGCACAATAAAAGTCACAGTGCAACTTTAAATGATTCTCATTTTAACTAACAGCACCAAATTCACCAGTAAAGGCCTGACAAAATAAGAATGTCTTTACTTCCTTAAAAACCATGATTTAATAAAATCCTAGTAAAATTTTAAAAAAGTAAACTTGATATATTTAACTAAAATTAAGCCGGCCTAAGCTGATAGTCTTTTGGGGAAATGATCAGGCTTGAGCTTTCAGTGGAAATGTGTTCACAGCTGGAGGATGACAGCCTCAGAGAACACCTCTCCATAAGCCCTAGACATACTGACTGTACAGATGTATGGTTAGTGTCACAGGGCATATGAAGTAATATGGATGATATATTCCCCTATAGGCTATATGGACTGTATGTTAAGAGGATGCTGAGAATGTAAGATAGAAGGTATGTATGTATTATATGTCAGGGTTTGGGAACCTGTATCTCCCCTACCCCTTGCGAGCCAACTTTAACAGGTGGGCAGCCCACCTGTCAATAACATGACATCAGATGATCATTGGGACTTCAAAGCATCTCACAGGGCTTGCAAAGAGCCCTGTGTGGGTGCTTTAAAGTACTGCTAATCATTAAGCTTGAAGTCACTGCCCATCAACTGACAGGCAGTGACTTCAACCTTGCCTTCTGCAGGTCTTTTTCTGCTGTGCAATAGAGTTCCCCACGGAAAATCAATCATGCAGCTGATCCAGCTGTGTGCCTTCCTGCCCCACACCCGATGCCGCATATCATGTCAGGTGCAGGACAGGTGGGTGTTGTTTGGGGGAAACGGCCTTATGGGCCAAATTGGAATTCCGTGCTGGTCCAAATTTGGCCCATGGGTTTGGAGGTTCCTCACCCCTGATTTGTATGTATGTATTGCATTTATATTCTTCCAAGGAGCTCAAGGAGGTATATGTGATTCTCCCCTCTCGCCATTTTATCCTTGCAACAATGATAAGGTAGGTTAGGCTGAGAGACAGTGACTGGCCAAAGGTCACCTAGTGAGCTTTGTGACTGAGTGGGGATTTGAACCCTGGTCCCCTGGTCCAGCACTCTAACCACTACACCACACTGGCTGTTTTTACACTTAAAGCAAACCACTGTATCGAGTTCCCCACATTGCCTGTGACTTTAGTACTGGCCTTGAATGAGAGTGATGTCCACGCTGACACTTTCTCAGAAATGGTGTATGTCAGTGCAGAACGCTAACCAGTTTTGACAGTGGAATTTCTGGAAGCCCACACTCCTATAATATGCCAAGGTTCCATTTGAACTTGTGAAATTGTTTCAACCAGCATCTTGCCGTTCTGATTTATCACTGATTTTTGTATGTGGGAGACTTTGCAGTAAGAGATACACAGTGATGGAAGTTAGTATAGTTTGTGCAGGATACAATTTCATGCTGCTTACAATAGAAGGGAGAGCTCTGTCTTTCTCATCAAATGAACCCTGCAAAGGTTTTACTATTGATGTAATACTTCTCTGCACTTTGGAAACTATTTTCTGGCACAAGCCAGGGTAGGGATAGAGTTTCTCTTTATAAAAAGCACTGAAATCAGATCTTCATATGTTTTTAAATTCGCTGTCTTTAAGATGATGAACAGAAAACAGGGCTTCAGATTTTAAGTTATATATGCTCAAAAGCCAAACAAATCTAGGTAGCAGAAGGCTTGATTAATTAACTTGAGCGTTGGTAGGGTTTTTTCCCCATTTGATGCAATTGAAGCAGAACTTGGCAATCAAGCATAAAAATGAAGTTTACAGTACAGATCCAGCCTGACAGACTCTTAATTGCAGCATGCGTCAGAAACATTTCTCCAGAGATGACTCTGCAGAATTGTTTAACGTGTGTGTGTGTGTCAGTTTTGACAAGGAAGATTAATTGGGAGATAGCTCATAACATTTTGCAAATATTTCAATTTGATAAAGGGTTTGCCTGCTTAGGAAATAGTGCCTTCAGAAGCATAAGGGATGGTTTTCTTCCAATCCTTATGAAATCATGAATGACAGAAATAGAACACAAGTCTTTGAAGCAGCTGCTTTTAATATTTTAAAAATATTTTAACTCAAAAATATTGGTTACAAGGGAGAAGCCAGTGCTTCATACCTGTTGCCTTGAGGACCAAGTACAGAATTTGGAAATGTCTCAAGCAGTGTTCCCACTGAGGATGGTGACACTGTCTAAGGCAAATACGAGTAGTTCCCTTGCTGTTGTTATGTGCCTTCAAGTCAACTACGACTTATGGCAACCCTATGAATCGGCGATCTCCAACAGCATCTGTTGTGAACCACCCTGTTCCGATCTTGTAAGTTCAGGTCTGTGGCTTCCTTTATGGAATCAATCCATCTCTTCTTTGGCCTTCCACTTTTTCTACTCCCTTCTGTTTTTGCCAGCATTATTGTCTTTTCTAGTGAATCATGTCTTCTCATTATGTGTCCAAAGTATGATAACCTCAGTTTCATCATTTTAGCTTCTAATGACAGTTCTGCTTTAATTTGTTCTAACACTCAATTATTTGTCTTTTTTGCAGTCCATGGTATGCGCAAAGCTCTCCTCCACCACCACATTTCAAATGAGTTCATTTTTCTCTTACCCACTTTTTTCACTGTCCAACTTTCACATCCATACGTAGAGATCGGGAATACCATGGTCTGAATGATCCTGACTTTAGTGTTTAGTGATATATCTTTGCATTTGAGGATCTTTTCTAGTTCTCTCACAGCTGCCCTTCCCAGTCCTAGCCTTCTTCTGATTTCTTGACTATTGTCTCCATTTTGGTTAATGACTGTGCCGAGCTATTGATAATCCTTGACAAGTTCCATGTCCTGATTGTCAACTTTAAAGTTACATAAATCTTCTGTTCCCATTACTTTAGTCTTGTTGACGTTCGGCTGTAGTCCTGCTTTTATGCTTTCCTCTTTCATCAGCATTCTTTTCAAATCATTACTGGTTTCTGCTAATAGTATGGTATTGTCTGCATATCTTATATTACACTGATATTTCTCCCTCCAATTTTCACACCTCCTTCATCTTGGACCAATACCACTTTCTGTATGATATGTTCTGCATACAGATTTAACAAATAGGGTGATAAAATACACACCTGTCTCTCACCCTTTCCGATGGGGAACCAATCAGTTTCTCCATATTCTGTCCAGAGCTTGGAAAAGTTACTTTTTTGAACTACAACTCCTATCAGCCCCAGCCAGCATGGCCACTGGATTGGGCTGATGGGAGCTGTAGTTCAAAAAAGTAACTTTTCCAAGCTCTGATTCTGTCCTTACAGTAGCCTCTTATCCAGAGTATAGGGTGAGCATCAGGACAGTCAGATGCTGTGGCCACCCCCATTTCTTTTAAAGCATTCCATAGTTTTTCATGATCTACACAGTCAAAGGCTTTGCTGTAATCTATAAAGCACAGGGTGATTTTCTTCTGAAATCCCTTGGTCCGTTCCATTTTCCAACGTATGTTTGTGATATGATCTCTGGTGCCTCTCCCCTTTCTAAATCCAGCTTGGTCTGGCATTTCTCGCTCCATATATGGTAAGAGCCTTTGTTGTAGAATCGTGAGCATTACTTTACTTGCATGGGATATTAAGGCAATAGATCGGTAATTACTGCATTCCCTGGGATCCCCTTTCTTTGGAATTGGGATGTATATGGAACGCTTCCTGTCTGTGGGCCATTGTTTAGTTTTCCATATTTCTTGACAGATTTTAGTCAAAATTTGGACTGATTCTGTCTCAGTAGCTTGTAGCAACTCTGTTCATATGCCATCTATTCCTGGTGATTTGTTTCTTCCAAGTATTTTAAGAGCAGCTTTCACCTCACATTCTAAAATGTCTGGTTTTTCATCATACAATTCCTCCATGAATGAATCTGTCATCCTGGCCTCTTTTTTATAGAGTTCTTCAGTGAATTGCTTCCATTTTCCTTTTATTTCATCTCAGTCAGTCAGTGTGTTCCCCTGTTGATTATTCAGCATCCCTACTCTTGGTTTAAATTTCCCTTTCATTTCTCAAATCTTTTGGAATAGGGCTCTTGTTCTACCCTTTTTGTTGTCCTCTTTTATTTCTATACTATAACTATTGTAATAGTTCTCTTTGTCCCTACGTACTAGTGACTGTATTGTTGCATTCAGGGTTCTTACCATGTTTCTGTCTCCTTTTGCTTTTGCTTTCCTTCTCTCTTTAACCATTTTGAGAGTTTCTTCAGTCATCCATTGAGGTCTTTCTCTCTTTTTAACTAGAGGTATTGTCTTTTTGCATTCTTCTCTGATCATGTCTCTGACTTCACTCCATAGTTCTTCTGCTTCTCTGTCAACTAAATTTAAAGCCTCAAATCTGTTCCTTATTTGATCTTCTGGGATGTTATTTAAATTGTATTTTGGCATTATGATTGCTTTGTTGTTCTTCTTTACTCTGATTTTCAATGCAACCTGTTCATGATCTGTACCGCAGTCTGCTCCTGGTCTTATATTCACAGAAAGTATGGAACTTCTCCATCTTCTGCTACCAATTATATAATCAATTTGATTCCTATATTGACCATTTGGTGATGTCCATGTGTACAGTCGTCTTTTTGGTTGCTCAAAAAATGTGTTTGCAAGAAACAAATTATTGGCTTCGCAGAATTCTCCTGCTTCATTTCTATCTCCTAAGCCCCATTTTCCCACAACTCCTAGTTCTTCTGTTTCCTGCTTTTGCATTCCAGTCTCCCATGATTATCAATGTTTTTAAATTGCTTTTTTAAAAATGTGTTTTTAAATTTGTATATTTGTTTTTAATTTTTTTAATTGTTGTAAACTGCCCAGAGAGCTTTGGCTATGGGGCAGTATACAAATGCAATAAATAAATAAAAATCAACACATCTTGTTTTGGTGTGTGATCAGTTTCTTCCTGTACTTCTGCGTAAAATCTCTCCCTCTTCTTCTGAGTTTGCTGTTGGAGCATAGACTTGGATGATGGTTATATTAATAGGTTTCCCACTTAATCTCATTGATATCACTCTCTCCGACCTTGCTTTGTAGCTCCTAATTGCTTTTGCTGCACCACTTCTCACTATTAAAGCAAACCCGTTTCTTCTTAATTTCTCATTTCCTACATAAAATATTTTGTAGTTGCCCAATTGAAAATGTCCCATTCCCATCCATTTTAATTCACTCACTCCAAGTATTGTAATGTTGATACGTTCCATTTCTTGACCATTTCTGGTTCCTGCTTCTCACATTCCATGTTCCTATTGTGTGCGTCGTACAACTCCGGACTCTCCTTTCGCATCTGTGCGCATCAGCCTCTGGGCTTCCTTTTGGCTTTGACCGAGCTGTGTCATTAGTACTTGTCCTTTGTTCTTCCCCAGTAGCTCGGTGAGTGCCTTCTGACCTATCTTGTGTTACATTTTGGATACTCTGTTCATAGGGTTTTCGTGGTAAAAGATATTCGGAGGTGGTTTACCATTGCCTTCCTCTGAGTTTGGATGCATCTTAGTCTGGTGTCTCAGCTTTGACCATTCTGCCTTGGGTGCCCCTGCTAGGAGTCTAGCCTCTTGGTCTAGACTCCTGTCTTCATTGCTCTCAGGTTCTTCAACACGCTCAAACCCCCTCACCACATTAAGGTGTGCATCCTAGAGGGAGTACTCGTGCAAATGCTTCTTTTTCTCTTGTCCCCTTTCAGTTGCTATGGATTGTATATCATGAAACCGAAAGGATATTGCCATGGTTGCTTGATTGCTGTGGAATGTTGTGATGTCATCTGTATCATAGATGGCTTTAAAGGAGGACTAGGCTATCTGCTTGTCTCTGCTGAAAACAACAGTGCTGGACTAGATAGATCTGTGGGGCAATACAGCAGTTAGGGTCATTACTTGGAGCAAGTCGACTTACATTGTTGGCTCAATAAAACAAAAACAACAAAAATGCTGACTTAAGTCAGCTTTCTGAAATGATGCTTTTTTTAAAAAAAATGAGGTCTTCTGTCTTTTCTTGGCTTGAGTTGTGGTTATGGTTCTAAGGTTTATTTATTTATTTATTTATTTATTTCATTTTTAAACCGCCCATAGCGAATAGCTCTCTGGGCGGTGAACAAAACAAGATTAAAATACAATATTACAATAAAATTACAATAAAATCAGCAACAAGTTAAACAAAAAAAAAAATTAAATGAAACACATTGAACATTAAAATGCCTGGGAGTATAGCCAGGTCTTAACCTGGCGCCTAAAAGAAAGTACCGAAGGTGCCAGGCGTATCTCCACAGGTAGGCTGTTCCACAGTTCGGGGGCCACTACAGAAAAGGCCCTAGATCTAATAACAATCCTCCGGGCATCCTGATGAGTTGGTACCCGGAGGAGGGCCTTGGATATTGAACGAAGTGAACGGGTAGGTTCATAGCGGGAGAGGCGTTCCACAAGGTATTGTGGTCCCACACCGTGTAAGGCTTTATAGGTCAAAACCAGCACCTTGAATCTGGCTCGGAAACAAATAGGCAGCCAGTGCAGGCGGGCCAGGACAGGTGTTATATGCGCAGACCAGCGGGTCCTCGTTAACAACCTGGCTGCCGCATTTTGCACTAGCTGAAGTTTCCGAACGGTCTTCAAGGGCAGCACTACGTAGAGCGCATTACAGTAGTCCAGTCTAGAGGTTACCAGAGCGTGAACAACTGAGGCGAGATCGTCACTGTCCAGATAGGGGCGTAGTTGGGCTACTAAGCAAAGATGGTAAAACGCATTCCGTGCCACCGAGGCCACTTGAGCCTCAAGCGACAAGGAAGGGTCAAAAAGGACCCCCAAGCTACGAACCTGTTCCTTCAAGGGGAGTGTAACCCCATCTAGAACAGGATGAACGTCCACCATCTGGGCAGGTAAAGAGCTCACCAACAGTGTCTCAGTCTTGTCTGGATTAAGTTTCAGTTTATTAGCTCTCATCCAGTCCATTATCGCGGTTAGGCAATGGTTCAGCACATCAACAGCCTCACCTGAAGAAGGTGAAAAGGAGAAGTAGAGTTGCGTGTCATCAGCGTACTGATGGCAACGCACTCCAAAACTCCTGATGACCGCACCCAGAGGCTGCATGTAGATGTTAAAGAGCATGGGGGACAAGACCGACCCCTGAGGGACTCCACAATGGAGAGTCCAGGGTGTCGAGCAATGTTCCCCAAGCACTACCTTCTGGCGACGATCCGCTAAGTAGGAGCAGAGCCACTGCCAAGCAGTGCCCCCAACTCCACGAGCCTCCCCAGAAGGATACCATGGTCGATGGTATCAAACGCCGCTGAGAGATCAAGGAGAATCAACAGGGTCACACTCCCCCTGTCCCTCTCCCGACAAAGGTCATCATACAGGGCGACCAAGGCTGTTTCAGTGCCAAAACCAGGCCCAAAACCGGATTGAAACGGATCCAGATAATCGGGTGCTTGCTTCCCTCTGACTGCTGAAACAAACCGTTCTGAATTATTGTAGCTGAATACTGACAGTGCTTAAATCAGTTGGCTCTACAGGCTTGCTCTAAAATTTATGTAGTACATTTCATAAGAGCCAAAGCCCTCATATCATGCATTTGCTCAGAGGTGCTCTTTATTGCAGGACTGTCATTTAAAATAGGTTCCACATGAGTTCTGGCTCAAATGTAAACCCTGGAAAGAATTCAGGCTTCTCATATTTAGTAGTCCCATTGTTGATAAGCCACAGTACTTCCGTTTTAATGTAGCTGCTAATGGCAAATCTGCTAAAAAGTGTGCATGGTGTACACTGAATTATAAACCCCTTGGATTCTTATAAATACCAATTAATCTTACTTTTACTGGAAAAAATGTGAAAATAGCTTTATGCTATGCTTAACAGGTTAGCACGTTATTGAGAAAATTAGCATTTGTAATCCAGCAGACCCCTGGCAACCATCTGAAAACAGCTTCTGGATGTGGTTGATGGAGGAACCTCAAGGGGAGTATTTGCTAAAAATGTCCTTAAAAAGCAGGTGCTTGCTTCCCTCTGACTGCTGAAACAAACCGTTCTGAATTATTGTAGCTGAATACTGACAGTGCTTAAATAGTCCATGTTGTATATAAACCATCCAGTTAATGCAATTTTGTGGGACTGATTATTATGAAATGTTAGAATCCTTTTCTCAGTGAAGGTGAGGAAACTCTGGGAACTCTGCTGGAAAGCCATTTATAGAAGCAAAAAGCTCCCATTAGTCATGTTTGCACATAACATCAAGCTAGACTTTCTGAGAAAAAGCAGCATGCTGACTTACTGTTCCCGCTTCCAGGGCCGGTTCTAAAGGGCAGCCAGGTGGGGCCCTGGCTGAGGCCTCCTGGGGCTACAGGGGCCCCATAGGGGTCCCTCTGCTCCCCTTCCGTGATCTGTGGTAGGATTGCTGCCGTGGATCGCAGGGCAGGAGCTTCTGCCTGCCCGTCATTCCCTCGCCCTACCTACCTGTCTCCTGCCTTTTAGCATTGCCCTTAATGAAGATGACGGTCGAGGTTTCCCTAAGGTGCTGAAGCCCCTGCCGCCATCTTGGTTGATGGCA
Organism: Rhineura floridana; assembly: GCF_030035675.1. NCBI lineage: Eukaryota > Metazoa > Chordata > Lepidosauria > Squamata > Rhineuridae > Rhineura > Rhineura floridana. The sequence continues at coordinate 35,889,187 of NC_084480.1, read as the reverse complement.
GAGATGCGCGTGCCATCAACCAAGATTGTGGTGCAGGCTTCATCCCCTTAGGGAAACCATAGCCGCCATCTTGATTAATGGCAATGCTAAAAGACAGGAGACGGGGGGGCGCACGCACGCACATGCCGGGGCCCAGGGCAAGCTGATGCCCAAGGGCCCCGCCCACTTCACTCCTCCCCAGTGCAAGCAGAATAAAGAAACCAGGACACATTGGATTATATTTAGCCAACTCATCTAATCAGCGCAAGGATTTCCGCTTGCACAATAGGACTTTCCCTCCTCTCCTTCCCCACGCATGCCCCACATTTTCCCTAAATCTGCTCCAGATGGTTGAGGGAATCCCTAGAACAGAATTAGGGGGCATATGGGAGGAGGAGAAAGGGGGGAAGTCCCATTGTGCAAGCAGAAATCCTTGCACTCACAGGATGCTTAGTTTGCGCCATGTTGGATCCAATCCATTGGTTTAATGTTGTGTCCTGACCAGAGATCATGGTTCGTTGCTCCCTAGTAAACCCCATTCAGCAACCCAACAAGCCTTTGCTCCAGTTTGTCTGGTAATTGGGCTTGTTAGAGAGAAACAAACCATGATTCCTGATTCAGATGTAATGCGAAGCCAAGACTTGCTAGTTTTTTTCATTCCAGGGTAGAAGTGAAGCAAGAGCGATCATTGTTAGCCAGATGCAGCCATTGTGTTCTAACTTTTGCTGTTTTGGCCTTGGGAAATTTACTGAACATGTTTTACTTTTAAGAACATAAGAACACAAGAAGAGCCTGCTGGATCAGGCCAGTGGCCCATCTAGTCCAGCATCCTGTTCTCACAGTGGCCAACCAGGTGCCTGGGGGAAGCCTGCAAGCAGGACCTGAGTGCAAGAACACTCTCCCCTCCTGAGGCTTTCGGCAACTGGTTTTCAGAAGCATGCTGTCTCTGACTAGGGTGGCAGAGCACAGCCATCACGGCTAGTAGCCATTGATAGCCCTGTCCTCCATGAATTTGTCTAATCTTCTTTTAAAGCCATCCAAGCTGGTGGCCATTACTGCGTCTTGTGGGAGCAAATTCCATAGTTTAACTATGTGCTGAGTAAAGAAGTACTTCCTTTTGTCTGTCCTGAATCTTCCAACATTCAGCTTCTTTGAATGTCCATGAGTTCTAGTATTATGAGAGGGAGAAAAAATTTTCTCTGTACACTTTCTCAATGCCATGCATAGTTTTATACACTTCTATCATGTCTCCTCTGACCCGCCTTTTCTCTAAACTAAAAAGCCCCAAATGCTGCAACCTTTTCTCATAAGGGAGTCGCTCCATCCCCTTGATCATTCTGGTAGCCCTCTTTTAACAGAGATAGTAGCTGTAAAGAGTTAGCATGGGTATAAAAGGTGACTTTAAGGGTGCATGCATACCAAAATTCATTAACACTGCATTTTCTTTCTACATTTCATTTTTTAAAATTCCTAATCTGTTTTTGCAACTGACAATTGAAGTGAGTTGAAGAGAAAGGAAAAGATTAGTACTCTGAGAACTTCAGTTTACTTATACCATATCTGCTTTTATAAAACTCAAATTGGTTGGAATGTTGGGAGATGGAGTCAAGAAACAAAGTTTAGGAGAGGTATAGGAATATTTACAATAACAGGCTAGTTTTTGTCCTTTTCTCTTCCTAATTTCTAGTTTTTGTATTAGGCCATGGAGGAGGATGGGAAGTCAATTGTCCACCACAGAAAAGAATTGTTAGTGTTTTCTCTTAGTCTTGTATCATATGTTGCTCTGAGAAATGGCAGTATATTAGGGGATAGTGAACAATTTAGCTTGTTTTCTCTTAATGTTGGTTAGAATATTTATATACAGCTATAGAGAAATGCTTTCATTTTTGTACACAAGGAGCATATACAAATCTTGAACTCTTTGCCATGCTCTGGAAATCTAGAAATGTAAGTACCTACATAGAACCTTATCTGATAATGGTTGCTATAACTGTTCTCAGGAATCTGCACTTGTACTTGGAGCATAAGCATAAGAAGGTTTGTCCTAATCATATAAGAGGAGAATGTGCTGTGCAGTTTGTTAGTTTGCAGCTGGTTAAATCATGCAGTGACTCTCTTTCATGTTTGGGTTAAAAAAAAAGAATCAACACTCATTCTTGTTGACCAAATTACAAACTGTTTTGAAGGCTGTGGTACCCAACCTGTCCCAGCATAAGGACCTCTTGGGCAGTAAGCAACGACTAAAATGGTTGTTTGCAAAGTTCCAAGAAAAACTACAGTTTGACCATTATGACTCAGGACATGTGTAACCAAAGCATAAACTTACTCCCCCACCTTCCAAATAAACTGCAGTATAAACAAAATATTAAAAATGAACTAATATAATAACAGCGAGGTAGCCAGGTTTGCTGATGGCACCAAATGTTTCAGAGTGATAAAAACTGCTGGAAGTAGGGCAAGAGCACCTCCTGTTTAGGTTCTTTTGTGTGTATTCCAGAAGGAAGTTAGAGTTAGGGTCCTTCAGCTGGCTAGGCTTGCCTTCCTTTACCTGTGATCTTCTCTACATAACTTCTGTCCATTGTAAATTGATATGCTCAGGAAAGCTTATCTGTTCCTCCTTCCTTTGTCTTCTTCTTTTGACTGTCCGAGGAGAGAGGAGACATCTCTGTCTTTGTTCTCTCCTGGACCATGAGGGCAATACCCAAGTCTGGGCCTTGCACCTCCAACTTAGTTAGTTAGAACTAGGTATGCCTTTCCTATCTACTATGTATTTCTATAAATAAAGTAGCCTTTTGTTATTTTACTAAGTCTTAAGTCTCAGTGATTCAAATGCAGGGCAAAAGCCTACTTCTTAGGTAAACACACCCACTCAGCTCAGACTACTCAGTACTCTGCTCATATACATTACAAAAACAAAGTGACTGTGAGGAGCTGCAAAAGGATTTCTCTAAACTGGCTGAAGTGGCATTAACATGACAGATGTGATTCATTGTAAGCAGGTGTAAAGTGATGCACATTGGGGCAGCTCCCCCCTCAAAAAAACTCTTAACATGTATGTTAATGGAGTCTAACCGATGGTGACAGACCAGGAAAGAGACCTTGGGGTCATGGGAGATATGTTGATGAAAACGTTGACCCAGTGTGAGGCAGCTGTGAAAAAGGTGAATTCCATGTTACAGATCATTAGGAAAGGGATTGAAAATAAAACTGCCAATATCATGATGCCATGTAAATCTGTGGTGTAAACACACTTGGAATTGTGTGTGGGGTTGTGGTTGCTGTCTCATAAAAAGGATATTGTAGAGTTAGAAAAGGGCAATCAAAATGATCAAGGGGCTGGAGCTGCTCCTCTATGAAGAAAGGCCACATTGTTTGGAGCAAGTAAGAAAAAAGGCAAGAAAGGGTGAGGCATTATAAAGTTGTATAATATGATAGAAGGGAGACGTGACAGAGGTGTGGTGAAAGAGGATAGATCGTTTCTCCCCCTCTTGTAATACTAGAAGTTGGGGGTCATCTTTTGAAGTTGGATGTTGGAAGATTCAGGACAAAAGGAAGTACTTATTCACACACAGCACATGGAATTTACTATTTTAAGATGTAGTAATGGTTGTCAATTTAGATGGCTTTAAAAGGGGATTAGACAAGATCATTGAAGATAAGGCTATCAATGGCTGCTAGGCCGTGTACTACCTCCCAGTATCAGAGTTGGTATTCACTAATAGGCGAAAAAACTTGCAGTTTAAGAACATACCTATAGCCCACAGATATTTCTATCAAACTTTAAAAAGCAGGGAAATTGGGCAGCTCTAGTGAATGCACCAGGGAGCAGGAGACCTGACCTCCTCTCTGAGATATTGGACTGCCCTAGAAATTTGTCAAAATGCAAAGACAATTTAGGTTGGTCTTTCACAGTCCAATCCACTTGCTGTGTAGCTTGGAAGAATTTGGTAACAAGTGCCTCTGAGCATATGGTGAGTGGTGGCAATACCTGCCATCTCCAAAGATAATTACATTTTTGTATGTTTGTTGGAGTTCTTACATTGTTTCATTCCTGTATTATTATTGTTTCTACAGAGAATCTAAACTAGAAAATTGTATTTCTCTTGTTATTCATCCTAGAAACCTGTGCCAAATTTATTTTTATTAATTTCAAAGACTTTTTATTGGTCAGTGTCATATGATGGTGAAGACAGCTTTTTGTGTTTCAAATTGGAGGTTATGTTCTATTTCTATTTTTGGTGCATTAACAGTTGAATCTGAAACTGCAGTTTAATGTAAGATCAGACTGATTGCAATGTGTTGCTCCTTCAGGAATTACTCTGGCTGTTGGAAAAAAACAAACTTAGCCTGCCCAAGATACATGTTTTCAGGCATCTATGCTTAAACCACTTGATTTAAGACAAGGTGGGCATGGTCAATTAAAAACACAGAGCACACCTAGAATATACTTCACCTTCCACCGTTTTATCTTGTGCAAACTGAGACACTCCTGATGTCCACTGGAGACTATTCTGCAGCATAGCCAGTGCCATTATTCCATAATTATTTTTGGAGTTTTTTTAGTGTAAATTTTGCAAAGTGTTGCTGTACTTCACATATTCACAGAAATAGAAGCAAAAGAAAATGATTTCCTATAGGAAACTTCACTGAAATTGCAAAGTAAATCAGACATATTTAAAGTGACCATCTGAACTATGTCAACTGTCTTAATAATGTTGCTTCTTCCCTGCTAAAACAAGATCAGTACAGCACATGTCTTCTTTCTATTATTTGGGCTGATTACAGGTGTTGCCACCATTCCCTTATGCTCAGAGGCACATGTTATTTATTACATTCATATACTGCCCCATAGCTGAAGCTCTCTGGGCAGTTTACAGCAATTAAAAACATTAAAAACAAATACACAAATTTTAAAATGCAAAAAAAATTTAAAAACACAATTTAAAACAATTTGAAAACAATTTAAAAACACATTTTTAAAGTTTGATAGAAGTATCTGTTGACTATAGGTACGTTCTTAAACCGCAAGGTTTTTTGCCTATTAGTGAATTTCTCTGCTTTTAAATCCAGGAGGTAAGAAATGGGATCCTGTGCAAGTTTGCTGAGAATAGATTGATCATTTACATGCTTATTGAGTTTAGTGGGATTTACTCCCCTGCAATCATGCTTAGGATAGGTGAAACTGACCACAGGATGGGGAGAGGGGGAGGAGGAAGGGCAGGGGGGAGGAGGGGGAGGGGAGCAGGCAGGAGGGGGAGGGGCAGTGGAGGAGGAGAGGTTTGATAATTTGCATGTTTTTTTAGTTCAGTGGGATTTACTCCCCTGCAATCATGCTTAGGATAGGTGAAACTGACCACAGGGGATGGGAGGGAGGAGGAGGGAGGGGAGGAAGGGCAGAGGGGAGGAGGGGAATAGGAGCAGGAAGGAGGGGGAGGGGAGGAGAAGGACAGGTTTGATCATTTGCATGTTTACTGAGTTCAGTGGGATTTACTCCCGTGCTATCATGAGGAAGAAGGAAGAGGGGAGGGGGAGGGGAGGAGGGAGGAGGGGAAAGCCAGGCCTGATCATTTGCATGCTTATTGAGTTCAGTGGGATTTACTCCTATGTAATCATGGTTAGGATAGGTAAAACTGACCATGGGGGAGGAGCAGAGGGAGGTGAGCAGAAAGAGGGGAATGGAGAAGGAGGGGATTGGAGGGGGAGGGGCAAAGGAAGGGGCAGGGGAGGGGAGGGCAGGTTTGATCATTTGCATGCTTATTGAGTTCAATGGTATTTACTCCTGTGCAATCATGCTTTTGTTGCTATGTGTCTTCAAGTCGATTACGACTTATGGCGACTGTATGAATCAGTGATCTCCAAGAGCATCTGTCATGAACCATCCTGTTCAGATAGGTAAAACTGACCATGGGGAGGAGGGGGGGAGGGGATTGGAGGGCAAGAGGGAGGAGATAGGAAGGAGAAGGGAGGGTGGGTTTGATCAGTTGCATACTTTTTGAGTTCAATGGGATTTATTTCTGTGCAATCATATTTGAAAACAGAAATGGACTGCCTTCAAGTCGAACCTGACTTATGGTGACCTTATGAATAGGGTTTTCATGGTAAACGGTATTCATAGGTGGTTTTACCAGTGCCTTCCTCTGAGGCTCAGAGGCAGTGACTAGCCCAAGGTCACCCACTGAGCTTCATGGCTGTGTAGGGATTCGAACCCTGGTCTCACAGGTCGTAGTCCAACACTGACCTGGGGGAGAGGCAAGGAGGGGAGGGGGAGGGGAGGAGATTGGGTGGGTGGGGACTGGGCAGAGGGGAAGCCCCTTTCCTTTCCAAAAGGAAAACGTGAAGTTTTGTAAGGTTTTGTTTTGAAATGAGCTTATGGGAAGCATCCGAATGGGACGGCAGGGGGGTATTTTCAATTTAACATTGCGGAACATGAAAAATCCACACTGGCTATAGTATACAGCTGCTCTTTTGGCTGTATAATATGTTGTATCCCCCTACTATCACTCAGCCTCTAACAGGAAGGGATACAATTCACCTCGCACCATACAGCCAAGCAATGCCTCTCCTTGCTGTTCAGGCACTAGGAAAACCTCAACATCTCCCCCCCCCCAGTGTATCTTTATGTCCTTACAAGACCACAGCTCTGGGTTGCTCCCTTAACCTATGACTGTATCTCTCTGAGGTAAACTCCGCTGCTGTCATTTGTCTCAAACCCTTGCTTATAATTTGCCAACACTTATACTAGCTAGCCAAGAACCAGGCGTGTTTTAACAATTTGTAACCAAACAGATTTATTTATCCAAATAGATTTATTTAACAGAAAATAAGAACAAACAAGAATACTTTAAACTCAGTTTCTCAAGTGTGTGGTTACAAATTGTTTTTCTACAGTTCTTATAAGGTACACTTGTTAAGTTCCTCAAATGCCATATGTAAAATCCTGCCAAGCTCTATATATCTCAAGTCTACCCTACCCTTCATAAAATGGAAAATGGAAATGGAGTGCCTTCAAGTCGATCCCAATTTATGGCAACCCTATGAATAGGGTTTTCATGGTAAGCGGTATTCAGAGGGGTTTACATTGCCTCCCTCTGAGGCTAGTCCTCCCCAGCTGGCTAGGGCCTGCTCAGCTTGCCACAGCTGCACAAGCCAGCCCCTTCCTTGTCCGCAACTGCCAGCTGGGGGGCAATGGGCTCCTTGGGACTATGCAGCTTGCCCACGGCTGCACAGGTGGCAAGGCATGTAACACCCTCAGCCACTCACTGTGGGGGTGATCTTTAGCTGGCCCTTGACACCCAGGAGACACGAGCAGGGATTTGAACTCGCAGACTCTGGACTCCCAGCCAGGCTTTCCTCCTTATCTCTTCCAGAACAGTTCCCTATCTGTCAACTGTCATTTACTCAAATGTAAAGCAACATTCCCCATTCTTTTAACCAATCACACACAGCATTCACCAACATTCATCTCAGTCACTCCCCATCCCTTCACTAGCTACTCGCCGTATACAGCTTAATACCAACCTCTACTGTAAATATCATAAAATATATACATTGAATCATCATATTATACCTCTGAATACCAGTTGCTGGGGGACGTGAGAGAAGGCTTTTGTGCACACACCCTAGTTATGGGCTTCCCATTACACACCTGATTGGCCCCTGTGACAACACTGAGCTTACATTTGTCGCAAACCTAGATTTCTTGCAGTGTAATATGCCAGGTGGTCATTTGTTCATCTGTCTCATTTACCTATTCTGGACACAGCTTGTAAGATCCACCAACAGTGTTCCTAATGTTCCGTCTGTTCCCATCTTCTCATACCCCTTCTCCCTGCCCACAATCCTTCCTTTAGTTAACTCAGCCTCTGCTCTCTTTTCCAGTTGTGTGAAATGTGAGTTTGTAGTAACAGGCTGAAATGCTTAACGTAATTGGGTCATATTATTACTTGGAACATAAAGCTGTCAAACTCATGATTATTATTTTTAAAATAGAAAACATGTGGCATTTTATGGCAGCATGATTATGATGATGGCTTTGCAAAAACTCTGCAGAACATCTTCAGAAGTTTACAGACCTCTTTAGTAAAAATTGACATAGTCTGCATGCTGGATGTTATATCTATGTCAAAGCATTAAAGTATGAATTTCCCACTGTCTTGGTGTTGCTTTTCATTTGGATCCTATTAGATGTATTTCAACATGTGTACTCACTGAAAGAATCCATGCTAGATTATTTCCTGCTAGGTGAACCCTCTAACAGGCTGTGGTGCAAGTTACCCTTATGTTAGAGGATCCTTCACAGCCTTAAATAGCTTATTCTAAAAAGAAGTGTCAACATTAGACTTAATGAGCCAGAGTGAGAAGTCAAAATAAAATATGCACTCAGAGTTTGTATTATCTGACTTGTTGAAATAAACCCTTCCAAGAGAAAAATATGTGAAGCCAGTTGTCATGAAACAATAATATACATCCTGACAGCTCTGAAGCCCTGATGTATGACTGCTACTGGGATGATTTAAATCTGTTAAGTATGTGATGAGGGAGAGCAGGGGAATACAATAAAATAAGGGTTTGATGTTTCCACCAGCGGGGTCCTTTCACTTTGGGGAATGCTTATTTATCCAGTGGTGAGGTTGGTGGGAAAGGTGGCAGGGCGAAGACCAAGGGAATTTATGCTCACTAAAACTGAGTGGAGACTGGGATATTCAGGGCCTTGGCTTGCAGGGGAGACTGAATGTTCCGACTCACAGCTGCTTTTGGAAGAAGGGACTTGCTTGCCTGCAAAGGAATGTTTAGCAGGTCTTTCTGTTGTCGCTCTCTCTGTGCGTGTGTGTGTCTCTCTCTCTGTTTAAAATATTAAAACTATGAGGTGGGGGGAGAAGAAGAGAGAAAAATGCTTGTGGAACTGACAGGTTAATAAGGGACAGATTCTATTTCCAGCTGGAGTTTGGATGCCATCAGTAAATTTTGCTGAAGTTGCACTGAAAGACATGATTTTGGCCATAGTCTGAGCACTGGAATGAGGAGTGTGTGTATGTGATATGAACAAATAAAAGCACAAAAATGGAATCCATATACTGTAGTCAATGCATGAATATTACCAAGGCAGAATGCTGTTTCCCAAACTGTGTGGTAAGGCTGTATGTTACCATGGCAAACTTGTATCCAAGAACAGAAAACGAATCAAGATAGTTTTTAAGTCCCTAGTTTGAATGTTGACCTCAGCTGCAAACTTGCCTAGGTAAGCTGCTCTCTTTCTGTCAGTTTCAGCCCACCCATCCCATCCTAGTGCACAGGTAATAAGACCAAGTCATACAGCAGGTTGGGGAATCTCCAGCTATTGTATCAACATTAGCTTGCCAGGGATCTCTGTTTGGCCCATCAGGCCATTCCTGACAAACCACACCCACCTGCTCCACACCTGATGTCGTATGTGACATTAGACATTGGGCAGGTACCAATGTGGCTTCAAAGGAAATATTGGGAGCTTAAAGGGAGCTCCCCATTGTTCCGTTGGTGGAGCAAAGTGCACTGTGCCTTGCTCCAGGATGGGGAAAGGGGGTTTCAGTGCAAACCCCTTTGTCATCCTGGAGCAAGCTCAGGACGCTCGTCACCTGACACTGTAATAGGCTGGCTACCCACCTGTCCAGTTTGTCCTGCACAAGCGGTAAGGCAGATACAGATCTGGCCTGCCCGGGGGGCGGGGGGGTTTCCTTACTCCTACCTTATGGGGTTGGAGTGTAACAAGATAATGCACATGGAATTCTTGGAAGTCTCTAAGCAACCATATAAACGCTGTTCTAAATAATTCTATGTACTTTTACTCCACATTGATAAACACATTAGAAATTTGGTTTCTTACTTCATGTGCTTGTGGGACAAAATACACACATGCAATAAGGGCTTTCCCCTTACATCTGTGTATACCCTTGTACGTAAAAGGGTTCCAGGATATGGTCAGAAAGCACAAGAGTCCATTGTATTACTGAAGTTAAGCAGGTTTGGGTCTGGACAATGCCTGGATGGGGGGACCTGGAAACTACATTTATGCTGCCTTGGGTTCCATTCTGGAAGAAAGCCAGTTATAAATGTATGAAAGATTCTTTCTACCTTGCTAAACAAAATGTTTGCTTTTATATGTTTGTGTCCTACCATTCTTCTCCACAGAGCTCAACAGTAGTTTCTCCTAACAACTTCCCTGTAGGGGAGATTAAGGTGAAAGCACTTTGCTCAGTGGCAGGCCATCTGCTTTGCATGCAGAAGTTTCCAGGTTCAATCCCCAGCATTTTTCCAGGGAGGCTGAGAAATCCCTTCCAGAGCTCTGCCAGTCAGTATTTTCAGTGTGCACAGTACTGAGCTAGATGGACCAATGGTCTCACCTGGTATAAGGCAGATTCCTACGTTCTTACGTTAGGGTGGGAGGTGGTAACTTGCCCAAGACTTCCCAGTGAGTTCTGTTACATTTGGATTTTGCAAAACGTGTAGATCTCATACATGTAGATCTCTATGCTATGTCTATCTTTCTTCCTTTTTTTTTTTTACAAAGGGAGATTGCTGAGTGTTGAATGCTGAATTACTTTTTTATATAATAAAAGGTCATCAATATGTGATCATTCTCTTGTTTTTCAGACTGTCGTTTTACTCTGGACATTCTTCATTCTCCATGTATTGCATGCTGTTCCTAGCAGTAAGTATATTCTTTAGCAGCCAGTTATTGAAAAAAAATCTGTTTGTGTTGCATAGCATGAAGCTGAAACATGTGCTACATCAGCATTTCCTTTGGGCTGCTTGTGCAAAGGAAGCATTAAAAGAAAAAAAAAAGGTTGGGGTGGGGTCAGAGGTGTTTGCTCTGAGATATTTTGAAGGTTGTAATGTTTGGCAACTGCATGTTAGGTCGGCTTTTTCTTAAATTGTCCAGGGTGGTGGTAGGTGAAAAGAACGTGCAGGGAAGATGAAGAAGGGGATAAAGATGATTAGGTTTCTTTTTTCTTCTTTTGGCCTTTTTGTATTCTCCCAATTCAGCCTGGCAACAACATGTTTGGAAAACACGTTTTCAAGATGGTAATAGCAAATGGAACACACTTATTTATTTATTTATTTATTTTTTATTTTTAAAACTTATATACCGCCTGACTAGCAATAGCTCTCTGGGCGGTGAACATAGATACAATAAAATGCAATATAATACAAAACATCAGTCTAAAATCAAATTTCACAGTCTAAAAACAGCAAAGGCGAAAATCAAATTACAAACATTACAATCATTAACAAAAAATTAAAATGCCTCGGAGTAGAGAAAGGTTTTAACCTGGCGCCGAAAGGATGATAGTGTCGGCGCCAGGCGAACCTCCTTGGGGAGACTATTCCATAGTTCGGGAGCCACCACTGAGAAGGCCCTTGATCTTGTCACTGCCCTCCGGGCCTCCCTATGAGTCGGGACCCGGAGGAGGGCCTTCGTAGCAGACCATAGTGTACGAGCCGGTTCATAGCGGGAGAGGCGTTCCGACAGATATTGAGGTCCCGCGCCATATAAGGCTTTATAGGTTAATACCAACACTTTGAATTTGGCCCGGAAGCGTATTGGAAGCCAGTGCAAGCGGGCCAAAACAGGTGTTATATGGTCAGACCGCTTCGTTCTTGTTAGCAGTCTGGCCGCCGCATTTTGCACCAGCTGTAGTTTCCGAACCGTCTTCAGAGGTAGCCCTACGTAGAGCGCATTACAGTAATCCAAACGTGAGGTTACCAGAGCATGTACTACTGATGTAAGATCCTCCTTACTCAGGTAGGGACGTAGCTGGGCTACCAATCGAAGTTGGTAGAACGCATTCCGTGCCACAGAGGCTACATGAGCCTCAAGTGACAGGGAAGAGTCTAGAACGACTTGGGTTTATACGAGTGAAATGAATGACTTTGATATCAAACTTGTAGACCTCAAGTCTCTGCATGAGCAGAAAATGTATCCCAGGACTATCATGACAGAAGATACTGGGGTGCACTCAGTTTGTGTAGGGTATCAGCCATGCCAGCAGTGATTCAAGAGCCTGGCCTTGCACGCAACTTCTGATATGACAGGCATTCTTGAATTGTGACACCCTAGTTCACTCCGCCAGTACGGCTGAGCCAACCCTGGACAGAGATTGACTCATAGAATGCAGCAGCTGCCACTTCTCTGCAGCTTAGGCAGTTCATGTAAGCAGCATAGACTCCCTTTATGGGTGGGGAGTCTCCTTCTCTTCCTGTCTCCATCCCTGGCAAACCAAACCACCCTTGTAAGAAGCACTGGGGCTCTTTCTTCCCTAGCAGAGCCACTTTAGGCCTTCTCTTCCGAATTTCACGCTTTGTCTGGGAGATTTGGGTGATGGTTCTACCTCCTAGGCTAAGCCTGGCTCTACTTTAAGCAAGGAAGGAAGAGGCAGGAATATGTCCATCAAATGTTTAACAAGCGTCTGCAATTTAGATATCAGTTTGCAATTGCCACCCAGTCTTGATAAGCTACATTCTCGCTATTTGTTCTTGTTTATTTTTGGCCAAGAGAGAAGTAACTGCCAAAACAGATGGGGCAATCTAATCAAAACGGAGACTCCAGCTTCATGTCTGTGTATTTAAGCAAACAAATAATTTTTTAAAATGTCTGCACTGTTTCAGCAAGGCATGTAGGAATACATTTCACAAATTATTCCCAGCATGGCTCTGTAGACGTCTTGTAGATTTATTAGAAACTGGAAAGCTTAAATGTTTTAAAACATTGTTTTTTAATTGTAGAAACACTTCTTGCTGTAGGATTGTTCTTGGGAAGAATGTTTGTTGTTTAAGAACACTTAATACTTGCACCCAGTTTCCAGGGCACAATCTCTATTTGCAGGATTTGTTTTATTATCACTCTGATAAATGTTAAGAGTGCTTCAATTCCCAACAGAATGACAAATCTAACTTCTAGCCTGTAGTGACATTAATAAAATTACCTACCTCTTTTTCCGGTTAGGAGTTAGGCACTGACTGATTCTTTCTTGAAATTAGACCTCTTAGCTTTGTTATTGTTCTTGAAACATGTGAACTGTAGGCTTCCAAGTCGCCTTCTTTGCAGTATATAGAATGAAAGTATCTGGTCATGGACAGTGGCAATACTATTGACAGTGATGTCTTAAAAGTCTCTGCTGACCCTGACCAATTTTATCTGTGTAACAGACCTGCCCTTTGAAGGTGCTCTTTGTCCATAGCTCATCTAGTCTCCTGTGCTTGGCAGCTGCTCTCTTAAGACAGAGAAATTTCCTGGCACTGCCTGCTCTAAAATCCTTCAACTGGAGATGTTTGAGGTTGAAACTGGAATATTACATGGGCAACATATGTCATCAAAACATTGTTTTGATGCAAGGAACATGTGCCTCCTTGCTCACCTCGATCCAAGGGTAGAGGTTCTTAATCCTTACTTACCCTTAGGAAACTGAGGACTGAGCCCAAAATCAGTGGGGTTAGTGACTCCCATGACCATTTTTACATGGCAAAAAGACAGAAGTACACACTTCTAGTAGATTTTGATGTGCTGAGTTAGTCTTGGGAATGCCTCAGTGCATGTCCAAATCACAACTGGCCACATTCTAAAATATTTTACAGAAAAATAGGTTGCATTAGGATGTACAAAATGTTTGTGTGTGCTAGAGAATTTTGAAGACTAGTTTAGTTAGTCAAAGTGCTTCTCAGGTTGACTTTGGTACATAATGTCCATGTGAATTTGCTCTTTATTTTCTTTTGGAGTGAATTCTTGAATGTATACTTTTAAAAAACAACTAGTAATTGTAATTTTTTTCTTTGCCTTCTTATACCATAAAGTTATCAAGGCATCCTAAAACAAATACAAATGAGTAAAATATTTAAAAAGACATACTGTATAATGCACATAATTAAAAGTTATCACACACTAATTCCCAACAATTAAACCCTCATTCCTCTCATACACAGTACTGTCATCATTAAAACAGCAAACTAGCCAATACCATCAAGCAACAGGACAGAAAGTTAACAATCAAAATGCCTGAGAATAGAGGAAAGGTTGGCTTGGTGCTGAAAAGATAGTAGTGCCAGGCAGACCTCTGTGGGGAGAGCTTTCCATAGTTGGGGAACCACTACTGAAAAGATCCTCTATCTTGTAGCCACCTCCATACTTCTGCCAGAGGGGGTACTCAGAGAATGGCCTCTGATGTACTAAGGGTCAAGGCAGAGTCATGCAGGAAAAGATACTCCATAAGATCCTGGGTTTCCAAGCCGCATAAGGCTTTATAGGCCAAAATATATTGAAAGCTAGTGCAATTGGGCCAGAATCTGTGGTGCATGCTTGGATCAACTGGCCCCTGTTATTAGTCTGGATACTGAATTCTGTTCCAGCTGCAGTTTCTGGACAGTCTTCAAAGGCAGTCCCACACATAACACATTCCAGTACTGTAATCTCAAGAATACCAGAGTAAGGACAAGTTGGTAGAAGGCATTCCACACCACAAAGGCCACTTGTTCATTAACAGAAAACTGATCCAGAAGCACCCTCAAGCTATAAACCTGCTCTTTCTCAGGGGGAGGTGATATGACTCCACCCAGAATTGGCTAAACACCAATTATCTGGACAGAGGAACCATACACTAAAAGCGCCTGTCTTTTCTGGATTGAGCTTCAGTTTTCCAGCCATTCCTGTGGTCCTTCACCACCACACCTGCTTGTGATGAAAAGGGGAAGTGGAGCTGCACGTCATTGGCATATTAATGATAACACAGTCTAGAACTCAGATTTGGGGAGCCCCTCAAACTCTCTGAAATAGAACTGCCTTAGCCTCATTTGGAAGGCCAGCAGTAAAGGGGCCAGCAGAATTTGGCCAAGAGGGAGTCTCAAAGTGTTGGTACTGTTGGTGTCAAGGCCCTGTTCTAGGTAGCTGCACTCCTCCCGGTATCTCAAATGGGAATCCAAAGTGGAGCCTCTGAGAAAGATCTTAAACTGCAGGTAGGTTCATGTTGGAGATGGCAGTACTTCAGAATTTGGTCCCAAGCCATCTTAACTATTTGCTTCACTGCTGTGGAGTTGGGCATGATGTTATATGGTAAAGAGAATTATTGTTTATATATTTTTGTATTTTTATTCCACTTTTTCAGACAATTATCTCCCAAAGTGGCTCATGCCAGTTTAAAAAAAAAAAGTTGAGACAGAGGCTCTGCCATTAGGCTTACAAATTAAAAGGCAAGGATTTAAAGGCTGTGGAGGGAAAAAGCAGGGGAGGCAGATTGGTTCTTCAGGGCCAGAATGAAGTGGTGAGCTGGAACCAGGCGTGTTTATCCATTTCAGGCCAGGCTGATCCTCCTTTGCTCGTGGTCTCGTTGCTTGAGTAGCAGTTGGCAGCTCTTGCTCCTTTGTTTGACTTGGGTTTGGAGGTCTTGGGGGCAAAACAAATCTCCAACAAAGCCTTGCTGACATGGAGATGAGCTTGCCTCCCAAAACAGTATGGATAGATGGAGACAAGTCACAATGTGAATTTTTCTGCAGTCTTAGTTGTCTGCTGCTCCTGGCCTATCAAGGCCACCCACAATGCAGCCAGATTGCAGAACAGGCAACTGCACTGTTTTGCCCAGTTTCATTTACTTATGTAAATGTTGGATTAATAAGCAGAAAGACCTACGACTTTATCATGTATTCTGGTGGTGGCATAATAAACGGGTCTCCTCACCTCCATGGGGATTAACCAGGATAAGCAAGAGTGACCCTTGAGAATTTCTTTGGAATTTGTCTCTATTTGGAATGCTCTTAGTCCTTAATGAGTTAGTGGCTATGTCTTGTGAAATAAGGAAGGATTTACCCCAGGGCTGGTTCTGCCTGTTATTGCAATTTGCTGCTTACAAGATACAGATGTGATCATCTTTCTCTCTGTGTAGACATTTCACGGCTCCTAATTTTTCCATGTGGCAACACAGAGTTCTGCCACTGGCCCCATGTCAAGTCTTATGCATCTGATAACCTTTTTTTCAAATGTACTTTCTGACCAGCTTCTCTTACCGCTTGCATGCTTGATTCCAGCTGCAGTTGTGTGCTGCTCGTGACTCTCCAGTTCCTAACATGTGGCATTACTCACAGCCTGGGCTAATCATAACCAGACGCTTGAAATTTCAGCCTCCGGAGGGCTGAAGGAATCTGACTTATGTTAGTGTGACTGACTGTGCAGGCACTCATGTACACACACACAAAAACAAAAACCCAACCAAAAAGGCTATGATAGTACCACACTGGCAGCTCTGCAGGACTGCTTGAGAAACCCATAGAATCCCAGATTCTTCTCAGTCCATTGGCAGTCACTTCCTCCAGATTGCAAGAACATGCAGCTTCTTTTCAGTGGGAGTGTTTGCACTGGCCTTCAGGAAGAACCCGCAGTTTGTCAGTTAGTTAAATCAGCTTCCTGAACCATAAACCCAGAATTATAACAGCCACTGTCTGTGTCAGCGTGTTAATTCCTTCTGGGGTTTTCCTGCTCCAGTTGCACTGATCTTGCTGTAAGAGGCAATTTAGACCTGCTTGTATACAAGCATGTGTACAAAACTGCTTTGTAAGACTTTGTTTGCACATAACTGTTGTGGTCCAGAGTATGGAGATGGTCATTGGGATAATGAGTCACTCATTTTTCAAGAGCAAGGATGGGGATGGGAATGCACACGTATCTCCCTTGCATGTTTGCTGACTTATTCCTAACAGTTACACATATCTGGAGATGTGTCAGTTGAGCTTAAGAGGCTTTACTTTTTGCTGTGCCCTTTTTCAAGGAAGGTGGCACACTAGGATGGAGGTGCTCTGACTCTGTGTGCCCTCTCTCTAAATCCCTCTCCTCTTTATAGAGAGTAGATGTTAAGCTGTTTAATCACCTGCTTTAGAGGCCCTTCCACTATTGTCTGATATTTCTTGAGCTCTGTGGGGCAACATCACTGCTTGCTTAGCTGATGTACTTGTGTGTTTCTGTTAATTTTGTAAGTTTTGTAAAGTGCTTTGGATGCTGACTACAGGAAAAGGTGGACCAGACTTCACTTCCCCCCATCCAAAATAATTGAATCAGTCAATAGTGCTGCAGTTGAGAGTGCCACTGTTGATTATGTCAGGGAAGTTAACTATGTCCATGGCCCTCTGTTGATGAGTCTAACTTCTTCAGTCTGATATGCCCCTCTAGGCTAATCAGAGGGCAGATGTTTCCAGCCCAAATTCCAGGAAGGCGAGCAACCTGGTATTGCATAAGGACATAAGAAGAGCCTGCTGGATCAGGCCCATCTAGTTAAAGGCCCATCTAGTCCAGCATTCTGTTCTCATAGTGGCCAACTAGATGCCTATGGGAAGCCCACAGCAGAACCTGAGCACTCTCCCTACCTGTGATTCCCAGCAACTGGAATTCAGAGATATATTGGGTTGTATTTAACTAACCTTTACTCAGAGTGGACCCATTGAAATCAATAGATCTAAGTTAGTCATGGCCATTAATTTCAATTGGTCTGCTCCGAGTAAAAGTTGAATACAACCCAATATGCCTTCAATAGTGGAGGTGTAACATAGTGCATAGTGGCAAAGGCTAAGGTACAAACCCAGAAGTCCTTAAGGCCATTCTTGCCCCTGCTTTACTACATAGCTTTAGGCAAGCTACACTCGGTCCTCTATCTGCAGTATGGAGGAAAAACTATCCTCCCTTACTAGTTGTAAGGATGACAAAGTAATGTAAGTGAAGCTCTTTGAACAATATAAAAATGAAAATTAGTAATGCCTTTGCCACTGTGCTGCCATTGTTGCAGATATGTAGGGTTCAATTTGATTCTTTTTCTTTCAGCACCTCTTGCACCCAAGGCATACCTGACTTTCTGCTTCCTTCTCAATATGAAACTTGGGGCTACTTATTTTAAATAAATAACTAAAATATTATGTATATCCTGCCTCTTAATTTAAAACTGATTCATGTGGCAGCTAAAAAAAGCAACTAAATTAAACAATCTCATATATAAAAAAGTAAAATATTGTGAAAATTATGTACCATGTGTGTTTTTATAAATTGTTAAAAAAAAAAACAGAACAGCATCCACTCATATTAAAACAGTACTGGTTTCCGTCTCTTTGTGTAAGACAGCCAGAAGGAGACCCTGGCGCATGAGAGGATGATGGGTGTTCTAGAGGCAAGGAGTCACACCCAAGAAAGCCTTGTTCCTTGCTGCCACCCAGTTACTGGAGGAGGAGGTAGAGGCACTCTGAGCAGAGCCTCTGAAGATTACCTTAGTTTTTCAGAGATAAGTGATACTTCCAAGCTCCTTATATGGAAATAACTTCAGTGTTGAAATCTGTGTTACTCCTGTGTGTAGGTTGTCATGCGTTATTGTCCCAGGACCTCAAACAGAAATAAGTATTCAATAATGTAATAGTGTTAATAGTAATTTTACTATAGTAATATGTATCCAGCAATGAAAGAAAACTCTTAAACAGGAATATATGTAGTTGCATATGTAAGAACTTGTATCTTTCATAATATGTCATGCATGCATAAGTACATAAACCCATATGCTCAGATAGTCTGGTTTGAGCAGTGAGTTGCTATATTCCACAGTAGGTGTGCACTCTTCTGTCAGTTTTCAGATGATTATACATACATGTAAATTGCCGTGGTATACACAATGGGAAGAATCATTGTATGTCACAATCGATCAATGGAAGTCACTTGCTTTTCACATGGAAGCAACATTTTTGTCAGAATGTAACCCTGTGGGAAACAATCCTTGGGAAGGAGGAAGACAAAAGGAAATCCCCAGAGGGAAATTGTGGATCAGCGTTCTCCTTTTCAGTTCCTCCTATTAGTTTGGGGCATGGTTCATTTTGAGAAGCTACTAGCTCCCAAAGTTTAGTGGTCAGCTGAGATGCCAAGTTGCTCTGTTTGGTTGACTGGTGAGGAGCAAATGTTAGGTTTGAGCACACTAAATAATCTCTGCCAGTTTTTCTCTTGAAATGAAATGGGATGATCCATTATCTCATTAGGAGCTGGAGACTTGCTACACTGAAGAATGATCTGTTCCTTGACACTGGTGAACAGGGTAGCACAATAGTGCTGCTAATTGGAGCCCTAAATTCTACATTGTTTAATTATCAGTCCACCAACGCATCAGGTACAATCCAGATGTCTTGGGGTATTACTAATTTACTGATGTGTGTAAAATTGGGGAAAGCAGATCTCAGACTTGTGGGCTCTACTTTAAAAAAAACAAAACACTAAAGTCCTGAGATCCACCAACTGGAGCCTCATGCAAAAGACATTCACATAGATTTAATTAATTCTGAGCCTAGGAATTTGTTTTTAGTACATAAACTTGATGGGAGCTTGCAGGCCTTCTGCACAAAATTCAACTCCTGATTACAATCCCACCCACCCCCAGATATTTTTGGTGCTATTCCCATTGAAGTGAACATGGCTACGCCTTCAGAATACTGAAAGTTGATAACTAATGAGTGGGGAATGCTTTAACTGAGTAAGCTAATGGCACTCCCTCCTCTTTGCTTCCTTACAGGGTACAACAGGCTGGCTGCAAGCGGTTGTCTATATTTAAAGAGAAGGGAATGATTCATGTTTATTCCCCAGCTGACAGTTGAGGAAATGTAGTCTTTTCTTTGGCTGGTATTAATTGGGGCAGTTATTTACGAATAAAATGCAAAATTGACTTTTTTTTTTAAAAAAAAGATGAAACATCTAATTTCTGAAGAAAAGTTTTTTTAAGGGAACAAAGATGTGGATTTTTGGTCCCTTCTCCGTTCTTGTTTGGAATCTCACTTCTGGTTAGCTGGGCAGCTGTCCTGAATCTTACTGACTCAGGAATGGAAAGATTTACTTGACATGGAAATTGGACATATCCATGCCTATGAAAATGCAGCTGTCATCTTGTCTTTAGTATTTGCGTTTATTGAGAATGGTATATTCCCTCCCTCCCCCCCCCCAAGGCACAGAAAAATAAAACTCCTATAGAGGTTATTCAGGACTCACTGTTCTTGTAGGGGTATCCCAGGAGACAAGGCTACACGGGCTTGGATAGTACACTGAGAAACTGGCAGTCAGCAAACAAACTACCCATAATAGAGATCCATATTGGACCACATACTTCAGAGGGCAGTTGACTGCATACGTTCTTAGCCTATTGCTGGGCTTTGGCACAGAAATGCAAATAGATCTGTATTGTGCCTGCTATTGACATGGGATGTAACCATAGCCTCTGGCATTCACATGGTGCTGATATGGCTCCTTTGTTTCAGACACTACAGAAACAAGATTGCTTACAGAATCAAACTCCCTTTAAGTCTCTTTAAATTTGCCTAGCAATTTACTTACCCAGTGGGTACTACATGGCAGTGTGCCATCAAGAAAGCTACTAGATAACTTTGTTTTTTCATTGAGGTTGTTAATACATCTGCTCTGGGCTGCTATGAGCACTTACCTTCCTAATAAAGTAAAAAGAGAAGGGGGGGGAGATGTAGTTCTCCTTGCTGCCCGTGGAAGCTGGTGAGACTATTTGACAGAGCAAAAGTGTTGCCTTCCCAAGGCTTGGTAGCGACTTGAAGATAGGTGTATAATTCGGCCCGTCCTTGCAGCTTGTAGTCCAAGAGTTACTATCTCATACCTTTTAGCTAGTCTTAACAGGCACACTGATGAAGTAATTTGTGGCACGTCAGCAGCCTGGGTGGGGAGAAGAAAAGAACACATTCTTTATACTATCCATCCAAACTTTGCTTGACTGGTAGCAATTTTTGCTGTCCGTAAGTAAGCAGGCAAATGGCTGTTTGCAAGCCTGGCTTGAGCGCTTCGTAGCATGTCTATGTCTGTGGGTGCGTACACATCATACATTGGAAGCACACACCCTGAATGCTGGGAACCATAGTTTAGCCTTCACAGAGCTACAATTCCCAGCACCCTTAACAAACTACCATTCTTAGGATTTTTGGGGGGGGGGGGGAAATATGCTTTAAATGTGCTTTTAAACTGTTTTGTTGATAATTTCAATGTGTTCTGTAAAAGGGTTTTTTCCCCAATCAAGTGGTATATAATTGTTGTTAAATAAACAACTGTATGGTGTGTATGCAGCCTGTGTTGCTAACTGTTCTCTGCAGTATTGCTATCTGTGCTCTGTAAACAGGTCCTTAAAGTTAATTTGGGAGTTAGCATGTAACTAGGGAAAAGGACATCACCTTCATGTCCTGCTTCCTGAGTACAGGCAGGCCCCACTTATACGGCGGGTTCAGTTCCGGACCCCTGCTGTAAAGCGGAAATCGCCGTAAAGCAGAATCCCATTCACTATAATGGGCCGCGTCGTGCGAAAATGGTGCAAAACGTCACAAAAGAGCAAAAAATACATTTAAAATTGAAAATGAAAGCTGCCACATCAGCGGAACACCTTAAAGCAAAACGCCGTAAAGCGGGGCCCTACTGTATGTTGTTGTTATGTGCCTTCAAGTCGACTATGACTTATGGCGACCCTATGAATCAGTGACCTCCAACAACATCTGTTGTGAACCACCCTGTTCAGATCTTGTAAGTTCAGGTCTGTGGCTTCCTTTATACAATCAGTCCATCTCTTGTTTGGCCTTCCTCTTTTTCTACTCCCTTCTGTTTTTGCCAGCATTATTGTCTTTTCTAGTGAATAATGTCTTCTCGTGATGTGTCCAAGGTATGATAACCTCGGTTTCATCATTTTCGCTTCTGATGACAGTTCTGGTTTAATTTGTTCTAACACCCAATTATTTGTCTTTTTCACAGTCCATGGTATCCGCAGAGCTCTCCTCCAACACCACATTTCAAATGAGTTGATTTTTCTCTTACCCATTTTTTTCACTGTTCAACTTTGACATCCATACATAGAGATTGGGAATACCATGGTCTGAATGATCCTGACTTTAGTGTTCAGTGATATATCTTTGTATTTGAGGACCTTTTCTAGTTCTCTCACAGCTGCCCTCCCCAGCCCTAGCCTTTTTCTGATTTCTTGAATATTGTCCCCATTTTGGTTAATGACTGTGCCGAGCTATTGATAATCCTTGACAAGTTCAATGTCCTTATTGTCAACTTTAAAGTTACATAAATCTTCTGTTGTCATTACTTTAGTCTTGTTGACGTTCAGCTGTAGTCCTGCTTTTGTGCTTTCCCCTTTAACTTTCATCAGCATTCATTTTAAATCATTACTGGTTTCTGCTAGTAGTATGGTATCGTCTGCATATCTTAAATTATTGATATTCCTCCAATTTTCACACCTCCTTCATCTTGGTCCAATCTCGCTTTCCGTATGATATGTTCTCCGTATAGATTAAATAAATAGGGTGATAAAATACAACCGTGTCTCACACCCTTTCCGATGGGGAACCAATCGGTTTCTCCATATTCTGTCCTTACAGTAGCCTCTTGTCCAGAGTATAGGGTGCACATCAGGACAATCAGATGCTGTGGCACCCCCATTTCTTTTAAAGCATTCCATAGTTTTTCATGATCTACACAGTCAAAGGCTTTGCTGTAATCTATAAAGCACAGGGTGATTTTCTTCTGAAATCCCTTGGTCCGTTCCATTCTCCAATGTATGTTTGCGATATGATCTCTGGTGCCTCCTCCCTTTCTAAATCCAGCTTGGATGTCTGGCATTTCTTGCTGCCTATATGGCAAGAGCCTTTGTTGTAGAATCTTGAGCATTACTTCATTTGCATAGGATTTACTTGCTGAGTACCCAGAAGCGTTTGGCTGACTGATACTGGAAATGGAATGATGAACTAGATAGGTTCTCAGTTTAATCTAGCAAAGCAATTTTTTTTGTAGTGATCTTAGGATCAAGCCATTTGGCCCTAGCAAGTAGTACTGATCCTTCAACAATGCATGTTACCTCAATACTGAGACCCTCTCCTGACAGCAAGCAAACAAGACATGAGCTGAGACCTTCAGGTTTAGCATGAAGAACTCGAAGTCTGTAGACTCACGTGTCCCAATGGCTATCAATTTTTCTCTGTATAGCTGCTACAAGGCAACATAGGCCTACACTAATCAAGAGGTTTAATTTTACCAGTCTCTGTTGGAAGGGACGCTGAGTTTCTGTGCTCTTTCTTTATTTAACGGCACTACCAAACAGTCTCTAGACTCATGCAGGTGCAATTTCATAGGATTAGTAGTAGCAGTAGTTCACTGGGATTTCCATTTGTGCCTTTATTAGTTCCTTAGGAGAAGGTTGTAATTGGGACTGTGTGTACCATGAACTACCATGTTTATGCATTAGGAATAGTTGAATTCTTTGAGTTGAATAAATTATGCAAATATACACTGATGCTTGATTTTCATAATTTTGTTTTTGCTGGCCATGGTGGTGGAGGCAAGAAGCTGTGCAGGGTATTTTGAAGCCTCATCTCCTGGAAATCGTGCTGTCTGTTGCAGTGTGATGTTTCCAGCTTTGAATTTTAGAGGATTTAGAAAGCTAGCACTGTTGAACCATGAGGTGAGCTGATGTGGAGAGGGCTAGGTTGCCTACCTACTTTAGCATGTAAATATGTGATTTTGGAAAGAAGATTAAGGAGAGAACTCTTTCTTCTCTTCTGAGAACTAAAAAGGAGGTACATAAAGTTGGCTTCTGCGGCTTTCTCCCCCAAGCCACCCACAAGCAGAAAATGTTTAAATAAGTGGGAACTGCAGCAGAATGTTGCATGCTGCATCAAAAGTGCTTATGCTTGTATTTGTAATTATGAATAGCAACAAAGCTACAGTCTCATAGCATTTTCTGCATAGATGAAGAGGGCAAACTTTTCCATTGTGCTTCTGTTCAGCACTCCAAGACTCCTTTCTTCCTCTTCCCATTTTCTTCCTTCCTGCCTCCAACAGACATTCATTATTCTGTGCCCACTGAGCATGCTCAGACTTCAATGTGTTGTGGATGTATGTTTGGAGGGTTGTCCCTTTGTTTCTTTTCTTATCTTTCTTTACCCCCCAGTATATGGCTGAGTGGACCTCGACCCCTTTTACCAGAGATTCTACTTCCTCCTTCCGTCGGAATCAAACTCCAGCCGTGAGCAGAGCTTTCGGCTGCATTACCGCCGCTTACCACTCTGCACCACAGAGGATCTGGGGTTCTCCAAGCCTGCTGATATATCCTTGGTGCATGTAGGTGGTGCTGTGTTGGCTACGCAAGGACCAGCACTGAGAGAATTGCAACTGTGCTCTCTGTGTGCGTGCGTGTGATATATGAAATTGTTATGGTAGCAATAGCTAAGTGTACAGGAGAAGAAAGTAAAGAGATATAAATATATAAAAGTTAAGACTTTAAGGTTTAATTCAAAGCTGTGTTACAGTCCTCTTCTCACTGACTCCAGCGTATTGAAGAGAATGGTGAAGCATTTGCTAAAATGAGCTATTAGTGGGTGTGATTTGCATAAGAGGCAAATGATGCTGTCTGTGATATGGGATATGGCAACCTTGAATTTAATCCACCCATTTGTTGGAATTTTACAACTTTCACCATGGTCTTGTGCTTGTAATGCATATCAAGCCATGAACCTGACAGTGGCCACACAAACCTCCATTGTGTCCCTACTGGGTGCAGAAAGAAGCCACCTTATCTGCTAATGAGGATTCCTCCCACGTCCAGAGCCAGCTCTGGCGTAACTCTAGACTCTCTATCAATCTTTTGCTGTAGTTTCAATTTAGGTGCTGAAAGACTTGACAGGTTTGCTGTTAATCCAAAGACCTAGGAGTTGTCAAAGAGATAGATGGCCATCTCTTAACCAGCTCTGGCAGATCTGTTACTCTTGGGATTCTTACACTTTTGGGAACGATGAAATGAGACAATGATCCTTTTTCCTAGACTGAAAACATATTGGTACCTGTACAGTGCCTGCCCCCCCCCGGTTGCCCTGCTGAAAGCAAGGCTAACAACAGCTTGTGGGGCACTTGAAACATAAACCGCCTCCCTGAGCATTGCTTCTCTGAGTGAAACCAAGCCCCATGCAGCTGCTTTTAAGTGATTCTTAATAAGAGAGAGAGATACAATCATGGCTCTGCTATGTCATGTCTGTTTTGCCCCTAAGTGAAACACAGATCTGTATCTGTTTCCATACTGTAATCTTTGTGTTTGGTAATGATGATTACTTATTAGAGCCTATAAACAATGTTTTAGTCTTATTTGAAGTGCTGGAGGAGTTACCTCTGTGTAACGTGGATCCTTTACTATATGTGCGTAAAATATATCAAACTCGTAGTCACAGTGGTTGTGTTCTGTCTAATTGCTGGTTCAAAGCCAATCACAGAGCAACACAAGACCTAGATTTGCACCGATGTATGAAGACCTTTTCTGCATTGTGTTAAACGTCAGCTTAAGTTATGACTTTCTCAAATGGAAAAGTACTTGTGTAGGAAAACCATGTGAAAGCTGTGCATATATGACTGCGCATGTGCCTTTTTTGCTAGCCTTTTATGCAGTGTGCATACAGTGAAAAAGTTGTGTGTATGAGAAACTGATGGACAATTTACAGAAAGCTTGTACATTTTCCTCAGTGTCTGTGCTTTCCTTTGTGGAGAACAGCTTATGAAGTTGTCCCATGGTGCTTTAAGTTTTGGACTATCATTTTCAAGTCACAGGAAGTAATAGTTCCACTTTATTATTTGCTTCTCAGACATCATCCACAGTCCCGAGTCCAGTTCTGGGCACTGCACTTTAAGAAAAGTATATGCAAATTGGGATGATTTCAAGGAATGGCAAAGAGTATAGACGGGTATAGAAAGCAATTCCTTGAAGGAAGTGGTTATGTTTTGCCTGGAGAAGGCTTTGGGGGGGGGAGAGAAGGACAGATAGAACTCTTCAAATACTTGACTGGCTATTGCATAGACAAGGTGAAAGACTTGTTGTCTCGTGCTGCAGATCAGTAGTAGTTCTAATGGGCTTAAGTTACAGGAGGGTCAGTCTCAGGTGACCATTCCTTACTGTAAGAGCAGTTTACCAATGGAGCCAATCACCTAGAGCAGGTGTGGGGATTCTTTGGCCCTGCACATGTTGTTGAATGACAACTCCCATCATCCTTAGCCATTGGGCATGCTTGCTGGGGCTGATGGGAGTTGTAGCTCAACAACATGTGCAAGGCCAAAGGTTCCCCACACCTGACCTCCCTCTCTTGGAGGTTGCAAGGCAGAGGCTGGATAACCGTTTTGTTGGGGATGTTCTATTTTGGGATTTCCTGCATTGAGCAGTGGGATGGCTGAAAAGGGCCCACCCAGTTCTTTGAATCTGTGACCTTCTATTCTGTGAACATCACCTGTTTTCTTTTGGAATGAAGAGTCTTGGTGGTAGAGGTGGAGAGCTGACCTATTGTAACTGAAAGCAAATCTCCTTGCAATATTTTCCTCCCTGTCCCAAAGGGCTGTGTGACCTGAGACACACAATGGAAAAGCTTATCCTCTTCATCTGTGTGGAAAATGTCATTAGGCTACAGTTTTCTTGTTGTTAATTATTACAAATAACAAGCTTATGGCCACTTTTAATGCAGCTTGTAGATATTTTTATGGTTTAAGCGAACATGACGTGTGCCACAGGCAGTTCTTTCTGCTCAAAGCTGAGGGAATAGAAAGGTATGGGTAATTAAACCTTGTAAAATACCTAAACTTTGATTGATTGGTTTCCTCTTTGGCCAGGTCAGCTCATGTATCAGGGTCAGCTAATACAGGACTCTGATGGCTTTAGGACACTTCACAAACAATAGATTTCCAGGAGGTGAGGAGATGGCCTGTTCTGAATGAGGTTTCACTCCCCTTGAAGGATCCAACAGTCACTGAAGGTTCCGGTGTCCTCTGTGGCTATCAATGCCTTTTTCTAGCTCTGGCTGGTTCGCCAGATTGAACAGAGGTAATTGGCCACAGTACCCCATGCTCTGGTAACTTCCAGATTGGATTATTGCAAGGCATTCTATGTGGGCTGCCATGAAGACAACTCAGAAGCTTCAACCGGTCCAAAATGCATCAGCCAGATTACTGGCTGGGGTTCCCTTTAGATCTCATATAATCAGGTTTAAAACAACTGCATTGGTTGCCAGTTAATTTCCAGGCTCAGGTCAAGGTGCACACACTAGTGTTTAAAAGTGCTAAATGACTTAGGCCCCAAATATCTGAAATACCACCTCCTTCCCTACAGACCCTCTTGGGTGTTCAGATCAGGAGAGGGGGCCCTTTTGGTAGTTCCACCACCCTCAGAAGCTCGTGGGCTGGTGGCCCAGGAGAGGACATTCTCTGTTGTATTCTAAAATAGTTGTAGACTGCCCTGGGACCTTTGGGTGAAGGATGGGTGGTGGCGGCGGCAGCGATGGTGATAATTACAGTATATCCCATCTGTGTAGGAAATCACATGTACGTACAGCTATTCAGTCATTTAGGATGCACACATGTAAGCCATAGCAGTGTGTGTGTGTGTGTATGTTGTGTGTGTGTAAGAGGGAGAGAGAGACAAAGTCTTCAGAATAGAAGACAGTTGGGGGTTAGCTTTTTTTGTTCTGAAAGACTATGGGAATGTTACTTCAAATGTGTTTGCTAAAACTAGCAAATATGTAATAATGTATAGGTGTGAGTATATGGTAGTCCCATCATCTGTGACCATTGGCCATGCTGGCTGGGATTGATGGTTGTTGGAATCCAACAACATCTGGAGGGGCCACAGGTCCCCCATTCCTGGTCTATAGAACTTGGTAGGGCTGTATATTAACTCATTGTAGAAGGCACAGGAAAGTTGTAGCAACTGTAAAGAAGGCAGTGGAGATCTAAATCTTTCCTAAAATGTTTTATATTGAAATTATCTTACTTCAGGCCACATCTTAAGCAATGCTCTGTACACCATACAGTCCTTTCTCCCGCTCTTGCCTCCATTCCATTGGGCATCCAGTATTAATGCCGGAACTATGTCTCAGTACGGAAAAACTACAGCTAGGATTCTTAGAGCTGCACACCAAAGCTTGCATGGACCCAGTGAGACTTTCCAACTCTTTCTTTTAATGGCAGATTCCAGATAATATAACAGCCACTTAGTTTTGAACTTGCCTATATGATCGAGCAGCATTTTAAAGATTGTAAAAGATGCTTAGTGTGTCCTGTATTTCTGCCTGTTGGGTAGAATTCTTTACCACAGTATATAACCTATGTACAATGCTACAACAGTGGCAGTGGGGATATACAGACTGCTAGCAACTACTTAACACACAAACCGTATTCATTTCCATGCTGATTATGCTTCAGCAGAATTACCTGCCGTGGTTCATAGAATCATAGAATAGTAAAGTTGGAAGGGGGCCTACAAGGCCATCGAGTCCAACCCCCTGCTCAATACAGGAATCCAAATCAAAGCATTCCGGACAGATGGCTGTCCAGCTGCCTCTTGAATGCCTCCAGTGTCGGAGAGCCCACTACCTCTCTAGGTAGTTGGTTCCATTGTCGTATGGCTCCAACAGTTAGGAAGTTTTTCCTGATGTCCAGTCAAAATCTGGCTTCCTGCAGCTTGAGCCCATTATTCCGTGTCCTGCACTCTTGGATGATTGAGAAGAGATCCTGGCCCTCCTCTATGTGACAACCTTTCATGTACTTGATACTGAGCCAAGTATCCCCCATCTTATAACTGTGCATTTGGTTTCTTCTTCCTAAGTGTAGAACTTTGCATTTATCCCTGTTGAATTTCATTCTGTTGTTTTCAGCCCAATGCTCCAGCCTATCAAGGTCCCTTTGAATTTTGTTTCTGTCTTCCATGGTATTAGCTATGCTCCCCAATTTTGTATCATCTGCAAATTTGATGAGCATGCTTTGTACCTCTTCATCCAAGTCATTAATAAAAATGTTAAAGAGCACTGGGCCCAGGACCAAGCCCTGTGGTGCCCCACTCATTACTTCCGCCCAGTTTGAGAAGGAACCATTGATGAGCACTCTTTGAGTATGATTCTGGAACCAACTGTGGATCCATCTAATAGTTGTTCCATCCAGCCCACATTTAACTAGTTTGCTAATCAGAATATCATAGGATCACTACTTCTGAAAAGCTAGAAAAGCAAAACATGATCTTGTGCACCCCTGAAACTGGGGCCAAGTTCTGTCCACTACACACATTCATCTTCTCCCCAAAGATCTTTTACTCTATCCTGTCAGAAATGGGGAAAACTATTCTAAGGAAAAGCACTCTAGTCTAAATAAAACACAGTGCATAAACATTAAGGCCACGCCCATACCATACATTTAAAGCACTATTGTACCACTTTGTCATGGCGTCTCCCAAAGGATCCTGGGAACTGTAGTTTGTTAAGGTTGCTGTGAGTTGTTAGGGGACCCCTATTCCCCTACAATTGCAAGAGTGGTTTAAAAATCAATCCTTCCCAGAGAACTCTGGGAGTTGGAGCTGTGAGGGGAATTGGGGTCTCCTAACAACTCTCAGCATCCCTAACAAACTACAGTTCCCAGGATCCTTTGGGGAAGTAATATTTAAAATGGTAGAATAGTGCTTTGAATGTATGATGCGAATGTGGCCTAAATGTGTATTGAGGTTTCAAGGCGTCGGTTTTATAGGTGCATTATAAAATGCCCCCTTTCCTCCATTGGTGCAAGGGACTTGTAAGGAGCATGTCTCATTAGAGTGTTTGTTTAAAACAATTGTCTTACCACTCTTTTATCAGATTCCATGGAATAACTTAAATTTTTCCTATAAGATCAGACTGGATAAGATGTTAGAAAAATAAGGTCCTAGCACTTGGGAGAAGGTATTTCCTTTGTTAATTAGAGACATGCAGAGCAGAGGAAGCTCTGAGAGCCAAATTACCTGAGTTTGCTGTAAGGCAGAGGTTAAGGTTAGGTCTGTTGAGGGCTGCAGTCTCTTGGGGGTAGTCAGGGGGGCACATGCTGACAGTGGGCTGAGCTGGAGCCCACCTCTTTCCTTTCCCCCTTTCTTCCCTCCTTGTCATCCACATGAAATTAGGCTAAGGGCTGCATGTGGCCCTTAGTCCATAGATTCCCCTCCCCTGCTTTACAGACTGGTTTGCATGTGACAAAAGAACATTCCCCCTTATGGCTAGAAATAATTACTTGCTTACTTCTATACCTTTTTTGGTAAGATCTAAAAAAAAATTAACTGTACCTTCTGCTTGCTACAACACTTATAAAAGCCTTTTTAACAGCAAATCATTCTATGCTTGGTGAGATGTTTCCACTTGTGTCTGTGGCTTCTTCTAACGGGGGGTGCAAGTCGAACTTCCAGTGGGAGAAGTGGAGCATTAGACCAGAGAGTGGGAGGGGTGCTGTGCTCAGGATGTATGTGGTGAAGAGACTGTATTTTCATTATGAGTGAAAGCTTAACCACATTCCATAAATTCATCTAGAAGGGAACTGTGGGGGCATTTTAATGTAATAAATTAAATGCATTTTTAAGAGGGACCACCAAAGGTAAAAACAACTGGTATCTAAGGCAATATTCAGAGCAAAACAAAAAGCACAGTGCAGAAATTCAGCTACCATGCTGTTAATTTCTAAAAGCTATTATCTTCTGCCCTCCCTTTACTCAGAGCCAGGCTGTGTATTAGAGGTGCTTTGGTATTAGCATCTCCATGGCAGACTGTGCTGTAAGCACATTCCACATGTAACAATTTTACCCATCACCACTAGAAACTTGTTACATTATTACCTCAGTTCATAGGGAGAGTGCCTCTGAGAGCATGGATGGGCAACCCTTTTTCTGTTGAGGGCTGCATTCCATGGGGATTGTCCGTCAATGGCAGCAAATCAGTGGTGGGCACAGCCAGAGCAGATGATGGACAGAGCCATAATCTGGATTAACCAATCAGGAATAGAGACCACTCTGCTTCAGTTTTCACCATGGCTACCTCAGATTTGGATTCCCAGTCCTTTGCAGGCCTGCTCAGCAATAAGCTCCACTGAGTTTGATGAGGCCCACTGGGTTACTCCCAGACTTTTTTTTAGTACAAGCTACTGTAGTCACCATTCCGAAAAGCAAGTGAAAATAACTCCTCGCCCTCATTCCCAACACACAAGGCAGAAGCCTACCAATTTGTTTGGGGACTGGGATGTCTTTTCTTAGCTCTATTGCAGTGTAGTGGTTAGAGTATTGGACTACAACCTGGGAGACCAGGGTTCAAATCCCACACAGCCATGAATCTCACTGGGTGACCTTGGGCCAGTCACTGCCTCTCAGCCTCAGAGGAAGGCAATGGTAAACCACCTCTGAATACCACTTACCATGAAAACGCTATTCATAGGGTCGCCATAAATCTGAATCAACTTCAAGGCAGTCCATTTCCACTGCTTAGGAATATATTTCCCTGATCATGTTGGGGTCAGATGAAGGACAGAAGTTGCCAGATCACTTGTGTAAACAATAAAAGATCTGCCAGTTGGTGAATTGGTTGCATACATGTCAACTTCTATGCGTATGTATGTTTCCTAGAACACAGGCTGCAGCTCTTTTGTGGTGACAAGAGAGGTGCCAGCAAGACTCAAGCTGTTAAATCTAAGTGCAGTTGAGAAGGCAGCAGATGAGCTGTACTATTAGCTAACAGGCATGTAAAATGAATGTATGTGTGTACAAAAACAGCAGCTGCTGCTGCTCTTAAAAGAAAACTGTTACTAGTTTGAAGTGACAGTTTGTAGATGCGTCTATATATACTTATTCTTATTCAGCTGCTTCAGACAGCACTTGAGATTGACCAAGGTGTGTGTGTCTGTACAACTAGAAAACCTACTGGTCTAGGCTGCCACCAGCATTGGTTCAAAAGAGGCAAGCATTTGGATCCTTTTCATTTTTCTTTTGGACCTACCCTTCAGCTGCTTTTCTTTTTAAATAAACAGCTCAGCCTGTGCCTCCTATATGCCATTAGAACCTAGCTCTACATTTTAAATATCTGTGGCCTAAGTAGCTACTTCCTTAATGTGGAAATAAAATCCATC
Organism: Rhineura floridana; assembly: GCF_030035675.1. Classification (NCBI taxonomy): domain Eukaryota; kingdom Metazoa; phylum Chordata; class Lepidosauria; order Squamata; family Rhineuridae; genus Rhineura; species Rhineura floridana. The sequence continues at coordinate 35,857,257 of NC_084480.1, read as the reverse complement.
AGTAAACGTTAAATCTGAGCTTCCTGTTTTGCAATCTCAGTCCTGCTTTGTGAATACATTTCTGCTTAAAGGGACAGCATTTTAATCATTGGTTCAGTTTTGACAGGTTGGCAAGTAGTGTGAAATCCTACCCCCTGGATCTGTGTCCCAGGCACTCAAATCCCTTTGCATGTGGACCACAATCTTCTTGGGTCCCACCTTCTCTCCCACTCATAACCACATATACCACCTTCCCTCCTACGTGCATCATGTCCCTCTGCCAACTACAGCAATTGCTTATGTGTGGAAAAACTGTTATTAGCGAAGGAATGCATTTTTCAGTGTCTTCAGTGGAATTCCTAAGCTGGAAAGAAGGAAGTATGCCAGCGCTGTATTGCCAGCCTGCTCTTTTTTAGACCACCAGCACGACGGACTGCTGACTCTAGTTCTCACTGGGACTAAATGATTTACATTGGTGTAGGTGTTAGTCACAAAAACAGGCCTTGAGAAAACACAGTATTTGCCTTGAAACTGTACACTGTAATTTTACTATGTTGAACTGCTGCTGCAGCAGCAATTACCTACCTTTGCTGTTGATATTGAACACATGTATGTGTCTTTGAATAACATGCCCGCAGAGTACCGTAGAAACTTCAGTCATGTATATTTTTAACAAGGATATCTGAAGTACAGCTTTGGTCTCTGAACATTTTTTTCCTGGTTTTCTAAATGGTGCTCCGTACTCTTTTTTAATAGCAGAACGAAATAACTGGATGCCAAAATTATGACGCAATAGCTTCTTTGACATACCTATTTGGTATTCCCTAAATATTTAACTTTGGGAAGTAGCACCTACTGTCCACAAGGGCATGCTCTATGTATGTATCCTTTCCTACAATCCTAATGGTTCTAACAGGTACACAGAATTTTTGAAGTTGTCCTGTGGGGGTACTAGCCACAACTTGCATCCCATCAAGTCCAGTTGACGAGTAATTTTAGAAAAGGCTATGCCTTTGTTACAGTTTAAGTCTATGGATGTCTCCAGAGTTCCATCTAGTGTGGTTTCATTGAAATTTTTTTTTAGTTGCTGTAGCCTGAAGATATGAATAAGATCCTTGGTAAGTGCAACTGAGTCCAGGAATAGCCAAGACAGTGCCCTTCAGGTGTTGTTGGACACTTAACTCCCATCAGCTGCAGCCAACATGGTCAGGAGTGTTGGGAATTGTAGTCTAACATCTGGGGACTCAAGATTAGGGAAGGCTGATACTGTGAATGCATCCTTATGAGCAGTTCTGACTGCCTTGAAAGGAAGCAGTTGTAACATGGCTCCCTGAAGTACCTTTTTTGGACCCAGAAGATAGTTGTTAATCTGCTTGCTAATATTCTTTTCCTGGATGTATGTTTTGTTACTATATAGATCCATTGATGTAGATAATCGGTCTCATTCAAAAACCAGTTTCAGAATGGATTTATTTTTCTGCACAAACTGCCCTTGTCACGCTGATGGATGCCCTACGCTGGGAGGGAGACACAGGAATGCACTCCTCATTCTTCTAGACCCTATCTGTCACTTTTGATACTACTGAGCATGGCAGGCTCTAGAAAGGGTGAGGAACCATGTCATAGTGGTTTTATCCCTACCTGGAGGCTGATTCTAGAAGGCAGTGCTGTGAGACTCCTACTTGACCCTTCTGTTACGGAGTCCTGCAGGGTTTCATCCCATCTCCCATGCTGTTCAACATCTATATGAAGCTGCTGAATGAAGTCATCTAGGGACAAAGAGTGAGATGGCAGCAAGATACTGATGACACTCAGCTCTCTTTCTTGTGATTTTTGTTGGCTCCAGGTTTTGGAGTGCCCTTGGGTAACCTGTTCTTCATGGGGTCTTCTTGGTCAGTGAGTCTATCTCCTCACCACCATCATCCCTGGCTACTGCTGCTTCTCCTCCTTTTCACTGCTACAACCTGCTTGCTTGCCAGGTAGAGAGCCAAGAAGCAAGCAGGCAGTGATACCTGCTCCTCCTCCTCCTCCCGTTATCTGGGCCAGAGCAAAGGGACAGGTGAACAAACACAAAAGCTGCAGTGCTGAAGAGGAGCAGCAGGTCCAGAGGGCTCCAATCAGTGGGCTCCCTGCTAGGCTATGGCCCTTGGTTAGATGGCTCTGGAAATTTGTTGGTGTTTGGCATTAGTAATGGACTGTAAAAGATAGTAAACAAAACTCATTTCAGATAAGAGGGAGATACTGTCACATCCAGTGCTGATGGGATTGTTTGTCTGCCCAGGAAGTTAATTTTACCTCTTCTAGACAAGATTATACTCCTTAAAAGTGCGTGTTCAGTTTTGGGATGAACTTGGATCCAGCTTTGTCATTTCCTAGCTGAGGCCAGTGTGCCTACTATGACCTCTCTTGGACAGACAGTCTGGTCTTTGTTATCCATGATCTCTGTAATCTGCATTTTTGGCTACTGAATTGTATGTGGAGTTGCTTTTGAAGACTGTTTGGAAACTCTAGTTAGTTCAAATTCAGCTGCTCAGTTACTGAGACCAAGCAATGGAAACCTATTTTGCAAGTGCTTAAATACTGGTGCTGGCTCAATGCAAAGTGCTGGTGCTTGCCCTCAACAAGGTATCTGAAGGACTGTCTTCTATAATGGAACCCTGCTTTAGAGGCCCTCCTTCAAGAGTCTTGGCCATCAAAGATGAGGCAGGTGGTGATGGGGAAAGGGGTAACCTTGGGGGCAGTATCGTGTTTGTAAAGTGTTTTCTGGCAGGAGGCTCAACAGGAACCAACTCTACCCTTTTGGCACCAGGCAAGACCTTTTTATTTTCTGAAGCCTTTTAACTCTCATTGTAGTTTTATGCTGTGTTTGTCAGCTTTCTGTCACACATTTTATTCTGTAATTTAATGTTTCATTTGTAAGCCACCCTGAAAAAAAACATTGAAGGGACAGTATAGTTTTAAAAAACCATTTCAGTTCCATGTAGGCACCTAGCATACCAATATCTTAACTAATGAGCTCTGTAGTCATAGCTACTATTGAAGTAATTAGTTATTTTAATGCTATGGTTGCTAATTGGGATGTCTGTAGTGACTCAAAAGAATATTTAGACCTGCAATGGATTACTGATCCTGTAATACCAATTAATTACGCATATCTGTAGATTTCTACCCACCTGTTAACTCTAGCTTTTTAATCAGAAAAGCTCTACAAAATATAACAAGTTCTACTAAATATGTTTTTTTTGTTTTAGCTTTATCTTCAGGCCAGAATGAAAGGTGATTGGGCAAGACTTCTGCGTCCTACAGCTCAGTTCATTCTCATTGCAGCATCTATCTATGTGGGTCTCTCCCGTGTTTCTGATTACAAGCATCATTGGAGTGATGTGTTGACCGGACTTATCCAGGGAGCATTGGTAGCTGTACTTATTGTAAGTTCATACAAAGTTACTCTAACCATTTAGTCAGTTCTGCTTTCTGGCAAACAAGTTTGTGGCACAATCTTTACTTCCATTGTGAATTAATAATGAAACAGGGAACATCTCTCACTCACACACATCAATTCAGTGTCACATGCTTGTAACTTCCATGGCAAGAAGAGGAAAAGTGTGATGGTAAATGTGGTACTTGTGGGATAACTAAAAGCAGGATTCCCCAGTAATGTGTCATTGCCTCAAATGTTAACTTTTCCCACTCCTCCTTTAAAAGTAGGTTAAGTACATATAACCTCTGAGAGGTGAACACCATTGCACTTGGGAGTAGGCTCCATATGTTTGTTTTGTTTTTATATCCACTGCTTCAAAATGCAAATGATTAAGCAGCATATAAATGTCTTAGATAAAATTTTAAATAAAATAAATATGACTATTGATGCTTGCTCCACTTGCCTTTCTGATAGCCAAAGTGGAAGATGGCTAGAGTGCCTGAAACACGCTGCAGAATTTCAGAGTATTTGAATAATCATTCTGTCACACTGTCTGTCTCTAGTATGGCTGCCTTACATTGCCTAATGTGTCCAATTTGTCTCTCCAGGCTGTATATGTATCTGATTTCTTCAAACAGAGAGGTCGTCCATTTAAACAGAAGGAGGAAGAAGATTCGCACACAACTTTACATGAGACACCTAGCAGTGGAAATCACTATGGCAGTAATCACCAACCATGATAGAATAGAGAGCTATTACCCTGTGGAGTCTCCCATTCTATAGAAGGAGAATGTCAAGTCTTTCTGACCTATGTAAAAAAATAAATTAAATGCCTTTTGAAGGGGCTGCTGCTGCTATACTTCTTGGATGCTCACTTTACATGTATATAGTAACACTTGTGTATCTAAACAAAATCTCTATTGGTTCAAGCTTTTGCTTTAAACATCCAGTATTCTGGCTATTTTTTTAATTAAAATAATGTGGTAACATTTATATACAGCAATGGTGTGTGTAATAATGCTTGCTAGCATGAGGCTTATGGTGAAATACATACAAGTTGAGAACATTAAGCATCTGTCTTGCTTAGGCAGGATTGGCAGCTTTTGCTGTTAACTTTACACTTCTGTCTCGGAGTCTCTGTAGAATAGCTGTTAAGGCTGTTCACGCTCCATTTCAGGAGAACACTTACAGGTAAAGGCTTGCAGCAAACACAATATCTCTCTTGATTTTAGTAATGCCTGTTAAGGGAAGAAAATAATATGAAGTCATAAGGATAATGTACCTGTTGCTGATACTAGCAACATGGGGTACATTAAAGGATGCACCTGTGTTGAAGCTCAGTATCAATTTAAAACTGATTATGATTTTCCCAGTTTCGAGGAGGCTGTGGAGCCATTAAATGGCTTTCCAGTTATCTGTTCCATGAAAGAACTGGATAGCAGCAATAAAGTGTACATGGAACCTATGGTTAATTCAAAAGGGACATTTTTACTTGTTTAAGCTATTTAAAATTACTCATAAACACTCTAAATTTCAAGATGCATGTATTTATAAGAAACTGTACATACAGACCTTCTGCAAATTTGTTTTCCAGTTCTGTGTTTCCAATGGCCTTTGCTGCTTGGCACATCTGTCGCAGCAATTCTTCCAGCCGCCTCATACAGCGAATTATGCTCCCTGCATGGGCAAAAAGGGCTTGCATTAAAGCACTTGTTCTCTAATGAAGAATAGCAGATTTTCCCTATGAAGTAGTTATATAGCTTTCTACTCAAGCAGAATTGTAACACCTCAGTCCTATAGTTTTGCCCAAGAAGAAAATCACAGTATAAACATTCCTGACTTACAACATGGGATCCCAAACTGTTCCCTGATCACATTATCAGAATTGCTGTTCTCCATTAAGGTGAATTCTGAAGGATTTTGTGTGCGTTTGTGTGTGTGCGCGCAGTTTTCCTTTCAGCTTTCTATCAGGCACTCTCCTCTTGGGTGCATCATTAGTTTTTTACTAGCCTTAAATGAACGTTGCTCAAGCTTAAGGCACAGGTGGAATAAACCACCTCAAGAGAGGATTGTCAAAAGTTGACATAATAGAAGGCTGAAGAAAGGGCTCTAACTTGCAAGGTTATTAAGTTGCTGCCATGTAGTTTCTACTCATGTACAGGATATAGAAGGGTGGGCTTTAGCTAAATTGTCACCTGAAAGTCAACCTATGGCAGTCGATTTAACTTTTATTCTTGCTCAGCCTTCTCATTCTGGTTTCTAGGACACCTCACCACAAGATACAGAGAAGCAAGATTCTTTCCTTCCCAACCTCCTGCATATTTTTTGCACTGTACACATGATGAAAGAATTGTATCTTTTTATTTCAAAGATTCTGGGATGCATAAAAATATATGGTAGAGCAGGCACAGGACCTGGAGACCAACAGGTTAAGAATGTGTGTTTTCCTTCACAGTTTATAATATAAAAGAAATAAAACTGAAGTTTTATCGGCGAGTCTCAGCAAGAGATTAAATTTGATCGTTTTGATTCCGGATCCAATAACTCCAGTAAAAAGCCACCTGGAGTCAATTACCAAAAAGACAGAAGTCTGAGCCAAAAGCTGGGATATATCCTCTAAGGGTACTCTGCATGCCGTATTCTGAGCAAACCATCAGTTTGGATACAGACTGACTTCTGCTTACAGGGCTCATTATGCAAACACAACCAACAGAAGCATTCTTGTATGGTTAACATAGAGAATGTGTGTATGGAGAACAGGATACTTCAAATTTATTCCATTTGCCTATATACCGAATCTGCCTTTCTGCTGGATAGACTGAAGTATCTGGACTTTGCACCTTCCCGTCTCTCTGAACCAGCCCATACCTATATAACATAGGCACTGAAACTTCACTTAAAAGGACTTTGTCATGACAAACAGAAAAGTGCCTTTCTCCCAGTATTTACTCCTCACTTCTTTTGTTAAAAGGATTGATTATCTGCCATATTTGGAAACAATAATGTGCCATTTACTCTGCATTGCAAAAACGGGCAAGATGTGGTTTGGGATTATGCTACCGTGGTCAGTGCCTTGTCTGTGTTTTATGTAATTTCTACCCTACCAAGGGAAATTGCTAGTGTGGGCAGCTTACAAAGCTTCGTTATCCCACCCTGCCTGATGCTCAACATCAAACTTGGTTCATCAAGCATGTCTGGTCTCTAACTAGCAGCAAAGAGTTCACTTACTGGGCAAGACCTACTACTACTACCTACCTACGTGCATGGGAAAGAAGGGTGGAGGACATTTTGATATGACATTTGCAAGCACAACCATCCACAGAATTGACTGCCTGCTTCAGTGCAACCAAATAAACTGTATATATGACAAAACTTGACTTCAAGCCTCTCTTTTTCTCTAGCTCCTGGTAACATTGCTAATACTTTTATCTAAATGAAAAGTTCTAGTGGTGGAAATATACCTGTCTCCATTTAACTTATTACTTGTATCCAATTATTTAAGCCTTTTTGTAAGCTGTGATTTACTTAATTACAGCCTAATTACATAAAATAAGCAAATGGCCCACATGCCCCTTAACAAACAAAGACCTTCTTGGGGCTTGTTTACATGAGACCCCAGATCCACTTTAAACATGCTGCTTTTTCCATTGGGATTCATTTTGACAGTTTACGTACTTCCGCCCACGTTACAAATAAACTGGCTGTTTTTCTTTGTAGCATTCACATGCACGTGCGTTCATTGCTATCAGCGTTTCCTTGTTGCCGAGCCCACACATTAGCGTGTTAACTGCGGAGGAGGGGAAGGGGCGGTGTTTCCGTAAACGAAGGACTAGGCGTTTGAAAGAAAGGGAATCCCTCCCACCCTGCGCGAAATTATCTTTAGAGAGAGAAAATCACAGACACTGGCCCTAGTAGGGTTTCTTATTTTGTTCCGTTTTGTTGCCCAACAACTTCAGACAGGAGCAGTTTATGTGAGCAGTGAGAACTTGGAAAAGTCCAGAAACGATAGCATACGAAGCATATTAATTCAGAAATGCTGAATGGGGCTCTTTGCCAAAGTGTGCACGGCGATTGCAGTCATACAATGCAATCCTATGCACCAGAGGCTAGAGGCTCTACTAGTTTATTCAAAAGAGGCTGAAGAGGTCCTACACACACACACAAGGAAATGTATTGGGAAAGCGAGAGAAAGGAAGGCACGCAGCCCGGAGAGCCAGCATCTCTGAAAATGCAAGTGCAAAGACACACACGCACATTTTCGCCCCGGCTCTTGCCCCCACTCCAGGAAACGGAGGCGGGTGGTAAAGGAGCCAGCCTGAGCAAGCCTGCAGCCCACAGTTTTTTTCTCTTGGTCTTCAGAGCTCTGGGGGAGACAGCAGATCATGGGGGGCGGGGGAGGAAGAAGCGCAGGCAGGCAGGACCCGGAGAAATCGCCAGAGGCGCCTGGCACATTGAGACATGCGGGCGCATGTGTGCATGTTGCAGCGCTTCTTGGCTCACAAAAGTCCAGCGTCTGCTTTCAGTCTGGGCTTCGCAGGTTGATCTTCCCCATAATGAGGACGCCGATCTGACTGTTCTGCACTAATGGAAGCCCTGCCTTCTCTCTCGGAGTTTGACTTAAGGCGAGAGCAACCAAAAGTTGCTTCGTCAAGGTCCGGAAACAAAATGACGCCCAGGGACAGTTAAAGGGGCAGCAAAAAGGGAGGAACTAATGCCAAAGAAACTGCGCAGCCAAAAGGTGCTTTAAAGGTAATACATGGTAGGAGCAGAAGCGGATTTTAAAAGCAGTAGTTTGCACGTGGGTTGGGTAAAACATCAAGTAAACGGTCCAAATTAAAAGGATCTGCATTTTGCGCCAGATGCACATTTTCTTGGCATGTAAACAGGCCCTTGATTTAACTGGCTACAGCAGCAGTTGGGGAAAGCTAGCTAGGGATACAAAAGTAACACTGGCTCAAAGTGAAAGCCTCACTGACAAAGTGTCAAGGTAATAAGTTAAGCAAACTGTGTGTTAAGCATCTGTGTAAATTTAGCAACAAGGCAAAGAGGCCAGGGCAGTCAATCTCTTTCGCCTTTCAATAGTAAACAGCCCTGATGTAGAAGCCGGCACGACTGTATGGGCCATCCAATGTTTAGATATGTTAGACACCAGGGAATATTTTGGGACAAGCTCGCCCTGTACAAAAGGGATGGAGACAGACAGCTGGTGTTTATTAAAAAGAGTAGCTTTTAAACTTACCCCTGGAGGTAAGCTAACAAGAGCTGGGGAGCATACAGTTTGGACAATAAGGAAGTGAAAGGTGCGCTTAAGGAGACTGCAGGGAAATGAATTATTCTTTGCATCTGTCTACACTGGGGAAGATGCAGGGCCGACACCTGTGTCTGAACTGACACTTCTGTAAGGGATTCTGAGGAAGTGAAGCACATAGTGATGACTAAGAATTAATTTCTAGATAATACTGATGAACAAATCATCAGGTTCAATTGGCACCCAAGAGTTCTTAAAGAACTGAAATATGAAATTGCTACTCAAACAGAAATATGAAACTTTCCCTAAAATTTGCCTCCATATCTGAGAACTGGACTTTTGAGGGGATACTTCATCTGTTATGGTTGCCATAGGGGATACTAGCAGGTGTATTGGCAAACCCTGTCATAAATAATCTAGAGTTAGGGATGAGCAGTGAGATGGCCATGTATGCTGATTATTCCGAATGATTTAGGATAATTTTTTTTAAAAAACAGAGCTCTAAAACCTTACCTGCAAAATGGTAGAATGGGTATTAAAATAGCAAATGCAGTTTAATATAAGCAAGTATAAAGTGATTCACATGGGGGCAAACTCCCCTCCCCCCAAGCTTCACATATATACTGATGGGGTCTCTGGTTGCAGAGACTGACAAGATAAGAAACTTTGGGATTGCGGTAAACACCTCAATGCAAATGTCAAACCATTACGCAACAGCTGTGAAAGACAAATTTCATGGGTTCTTATCTAATGAAGTTAGCCCAATAGTGCAAGAACATCTGCCTGGACAATGGGACCTCCTCTCCTCTCACACCACCATGCCTCCACATCTGTTCCAGATTTCCCCCAACCCCCTGGAGCAGATTTGGGGTGCATGGAGAGCACACAGGGAGAGGCTAAGGAGAGAAATTCCCATTGCACAGGTGGAAGTCCTTGTGCTAATGGGACAGCTTCATTAGACACAACTCAAAGCTAGGGACTGTTTGAAAATAAACTGATAATAAAACTGCCAATATCATAATGATGTTATAAAACTCTATAATGCAACCACACCTCTAATACTGTCTACAGTTCTGGTCATCACACCTCAAAAAGGACACTGTAAAAACGGACAAGGTGCAGAAAAGGGCAACCAAACTGATCAAGAAGCTGGAAAAACTCTATGAGGAAAGGTTACAGCATCTGGGGCTTTTTAGCTTAGAAAAATGTGTGTGTGCGCGTGTGTGAGAGAGAGTGTGTGTGCGTGTGTGTGAGAGAGAGAGAGGTGCATAATATTCTGCAAGGTGTGGGGAACATTGTTTGGAATAAGTTTCTCTCTAAGACTAGAGAGTCATTGAAAGCTGAACAAGAGAAAATCCAGGACACAAAAGAACCAGAAAAAAGTTATCCAAAAACCTGAGCAGGAGAGTGCTATTCTGTGAAATGTCCTGTTGGTAGGCTCCCCATACATGTTTGATTGGTCACTGCATGAACAGGATGGTGGACTAGATAAGCCTTTGGTCTGATCTGGCAGGGTTCTTTTTATGTAAGCAAGTATAAATTATTCAAGAGCCTTTCTGAAAAAGACTTGTAGAGAATGACAGTTTTTATGCTTGCAACTTGAGGGATAACTTCTACTACTCCCATTTAATTGTGCACAGCAGCACTGGGACAAGGTGTGGTAAACATGTTCTCACGTTCTCCTCATGTACAAACCACACAAGGTCTCAAAAAAAGGAAGTAAAATTTAAATCCTACACAGTTACATTGGAGCAAGCTTCAGTTCAACTGAACTCAGTGGAACCTGCTTCTGAATAAACACAGGATCAGGCTGAAAGCTTGTGCAACCCATATATAAGAAATTCAGCACACAAGGGAGTGAATGTGGGGAGCAGAAACCACACATAGGGGAGGAGGGGCAGGGCACTGATTAGGAAACCTTAGTTGAGGTGAGTGTTGTGTGTATTGAAGAGTCACATACTTTCACATTTGCAGTCATGCAAAACACACACCTATACTACCCTACCATCTTATAAATCGGAAGCACTGCCATGAACGGCCTTTTCAGATGTGGAATGTGCTCCCCAGTGAAGTCTGCCTGGCCTTCATTGACATCTTTTTGTTGCCAGGATTTGATAGACTAGGATGATACTGTTTGTTATTAGTGAGCTGCCAAAGCTTTCTACAGCTGTATTTGGGGGGTGGTGGTGCTGTTTTATGGGGGTTTTTTTAATGGAATGATGCATTTGTGTTTTTTTAACAGTGCTGTAAGTCGCTTGGAGACCTTCGGGTAGCAAAAGACTAACAAATCTAATAAATAAACTAATAATAATAATATAGATGTTCATACCTTCAAAGACATCTGTCATTTTGCATATGTGAGCAAACGTTGCTCCGTTGGCCCATGTGTATACAACATCCATCAAGTTTGGCCTAAATGAATTCAGGTAGTTTTCCTCATCAATTTCCAGCTTAGCTTCTGCTGATACTTTAGCAATTCTTTTTGCACATTCCTATAAAAAGGAAATCCTTTTATTTATTTTTTAAAAAATAAACACAAACCAAATGAAAATTATCTTCCTGGAATATGCATGCCAGACAGTCAAGAGCTGATCATTTGCTCGCCACATTTGGCCTATCATATCTCTACTTAATAAGCCAAGATTATTACTATTAGTAGCAATAATAGACAACATATAGTAGGAGTATCTGCAGCCGCAGCCAACTTATATGACTGCCTATTGACATGTTTCCTGGGCAGCTTACAAAAAAAGAAAAAGAAAAAGCCAACATTACTAAAATAAACAAAACCCACTAGAATGTAGTATTTTAAAAAATCTGTTTTGATGGAAGAAAATACAACTGGTAAGCAGCTCAATTTACAAAACCAAACAGCTTACACAAACAGAACTCGAGTTCTGTTTAAATGCTCATTTACGAAGCCTGGATAAATAAAAATGGTGCTAGAAAGACGATGCCAGGTGAACTTGTGTGTGGAAACAACTCCCCAGTGATAGGGTGCCATGGATGAAAAGCCCCTTTCCCTAATTCATTTCACCTTGTTTCACAGGGGCATCCAGAGCAGCGTCTCTGAGGAGGATCTTAACAAGCCTCACTCTCCCACACATACCTGTTTCACTCTTCCCTTCAAACAAGTGAGCTAACAAGCCAGGAACATTAACTATAGTTTCCCTTAACATCTGAACCAGGAAACTAGGGCTAACGGCTTTCAAACGAGCCAGGATATCAAGCCAGCTTTAAACCATAATTGTTTATCCTGATTTGTTCATTAACCATAGGTTGCCAGTTTGCATGCAACAGAAAACTATAGTTAACTGAAAACTTCCTAGTTTGTTTCCTGACTTGTGTGATACAAAACAGCTATGTGTGGGTACATGAGGCATCTTTATTTTCTTTAACAATATTTATATACTGCTTACTCGTTAAGAACCTCTAAGTGATTTACAAAGGAATATCCTGGTTTATTAATCCAAGGTATGAGAATCCAAAGGCAGTCACTGAGAAAGCAGGGACCACCTTGTTGATTTCTTTCATGCCCCCAATCATGTGACCAGAACAGAAAATGCCTACAGCTAACTGGTGTGCAAAAACCATATCACACAGCTCACTAGTATGCAAAAATCATTTCAATCCTCCCAAACATCCAGTTCTTAAGTGTACCAAGCTAAAGCAAAGTACTTAGGATGGGCCTATCAAGAACTGTGCCAGTGCAATGTCACAAATAGATCTGCTATGGCACGTTTAGATTGTGGAGCAAGAAAGGAAAGGTAACCAACTTATAATTGCGTATAAAATCAATTGTAATAAAAGATGCATTTCCTCTGGGAGAAAAATTATCCACTTAAGTTTACCTGCATTTGACGGAGGGGGCCTGCCAATTGTTCTGTTAGTTTGGGCATTTCACTGGACTGAAAAAAAGATGAAAAAAATATCAATGACTTCCAGTCGCACAACATTGGGTTCTGCCCAAGTTCTCCTCCCCTCCATTTTCCCTCTTTCAGAATGCTGGCTAGAATATAAGCAGTCAAGTTTGTCTGTTTCATGTGCACCTCTCTACTAGCTGCAGCCCTTAATGTTCCCCCAAAAGCTACTTCAGAGGGGCAGAGGACCTTTAGGAATAGCAGTGCAAGACAATACAGCTGGGGGGGAGGAGGAGAGAAACCAGCAATTACTTTGTGTGTATACAGAACTGTTTGGATCCTGGCCACTGATATTTAAAACTTTTTAGAATGCACTTTAAGATCTAGGAAAGTTAACATTAAAATATAATGGAGTTAAAAAAAAAAGAGATCATTTTGAGACAGGGAACTCAGCAACATCTCTGCAAACATTTTGATTGCTGTGGATGTCATTTAACTGCCTGCAGAGTTTGGCTCCTTTTTCTGCTTCTGACCTGTCTGACACTTAGAGCTTGCTAGAGCTTTCTTTAGTGTTACCTACCAGGAGGAAATGTGGTAAGAGTCTTTGATGCTCTTGCCCTACCTGTAAGGTAGTATCTGATCCTGGATGCACCACCATGCCTATTTTTATCTTAATGAGCCATGTATAATCTAGGTGCTTTTCTGATTAATTTGAAAGGATTTTCTAGTTTCTAGCAAAATTAACCTACATTTTCTTGAAATACAAAGCAGCTTAGTAAAGCAGTTGCTTGTTCTGCAGATAAGTCATTGAAAAGTCCATTGAACATCATTTCAGTCAGCAACAGCTCATCTGCACTGGAAGGGGAAAATAAATTGGCTGTATTAGAAAGTTCTTCATCATCTTATACATTTAAAATCAATTTTATGGAAAACTAACAATATAGCAGTTTTTGTTCAAAAGATAAAATTATTAAAAATAAAAGGTATTTTTTTTCCACTACCATCTAGAAAAATAGAGAGAAATGAAAGCATCCAGATGTTGTCATAACTTTTACAGATGGGATACTGTCAGGGCCAGGATGCGACTCAGGAACCAGACCAGAGGTTGTAGTTAATTCGTGTTTTATTAGAGTAATGTCCAACAAAGACTGCGCTTTCTCATGAAGCAATACAGGGATACAGGTCCTGCGACATTGGGAGAAAGTTGACAGAGCAAGGGGCTGCTTCCCGCCTGTTCTTTAAGAAGGGGCTAAACGGGCGCGCAACCTTTCGCTCCTCCTTAACTCCCCCTCAGGTACTGCCCGCCTTCCCCCCCTTCTCTCCTGTCTTTTCAACCGTCTGCGTGTGCGTGGTGAGGGGGGAGGCATCACCTCCTCCTCTTCTGAAGTGTCCGATTCCCCTATGGGTGATAAAGGAAGAGCTGAGGGTAAACCATCTCTCCGCCTTTCTGCTGTGATCAGCCCTCCCTCTTGCTCTGAGCTGCGGAGAAGGGAGGGCCTGGGAATGTCTGGGGGGGATTCTAAAACTTCAAGGCTCTCAGGCTCCCCGTTGCTAGGCGACCCTATCTCTGGCATGTCCTCTGTTTCGGCTTCGCTCCACAGAGGGTAAGTTCCTCCCTCCTCCCTCTGCCAGCCATTTGAATCCTCTTCTGACAACCCCCCAGGAGCCCAGCTCATCCTCCCGACAGATACCAGAAGAGATCCTGAGAACCAAAAATTAAGAAAACAAGGGTCAAGATGGATTAGTGTATCAGTTGGGTAACTGAGACTGAACTTTGCTGGAGGAGATTTAGTTAGAAGAACAGAATCTATATATTTTATGAGACCGAAGGGAATAAACGAACAGCTAAGCATGTTTATTGGGAGACAAGGAAGCACACTTTATGTTATATTAAAAAAATAACATATACAAAGTTTTCAAATTATTTTCTATTCTCTAATGAATGGTATTGGTAATACACGACATATATTGGTTAATTCTGCTGTTCTAAATTAAGATGCCTTTAAAAAAAAACTTTTGATTTCAGACATTAGCAATTAGTGCTCTGAGCAGATTAATATAACGTAACACACTACAGAATTTTAAAGACTGAACACAAATACTTGCACAAAACAGTTTCATAAGTATTTCAAAAGCAGTTTTCTAAATGGCTACTGGGGGCAGGCGCTGCTGCTTGAAACGCACAAACCAAAGGCCTGTTGCGTTCATTGAACTACCTGTGGAGTTCTTTGGATCCCAGCCTTCTTGGTTTTTTTCTCCCCTACAATTAAAATTTGTTCTGCATGTCACTTTCAAAGTCCTAGGGAGGATCCCTTCAATCTTGCCCTCACCACTTCCACGTGTTTTAATATGAGATCTTTCTGCAGTGTCTAATATCATGGGACATCGTGACGAAGAGGAAAATTGCTTATAAACATCTATACATTCGTTATCCTGTTTTTTACAGCAGTAACATCTGTTACCTGCTGATTTCACAAGCAACTCGTCCTTTCATCTCTATGACGTCTGAAGAGGTTGCAAAACCCAACCTTCTCAAAACACGTTTCCGACACTTGAGCTCATCCATTTGTAAAACAGTCCTGGCCTTCTTCAGTTCTCGTTTTGCTGCTTTAATGTCTATAGCAATCTAAAACACAAGCACAGAGGTGTTATAAGAAATCGTGCATTGAGACACTTTTGACCCTGTCTTCTGGGGGAAAAAAGTTGTGTTATGAAAGTAAAGCTTTCATCTCCGTTATCTCCACAGGCCACATATCCACCCATACATCTGTGAAGCAAAGGGAGAAATATCTTCATAAACAAGAAAACAAAAAAAGTTTAAGGTTTTTTGTGGCAAGAATGTATCAGCATCATCAACTGGATTTCTTACCCACCCTTCACCATAAGGTCTCAGGGCAAGACACCAAAATGTGAAATACATGAATATAAGTGGATCCTAAAATATACAAGTGGGTGCAAAATAAATCTCAGGCGTCAAAGGCCAGAGGAAAGAGGTGAGTCTTCAGCATATGATGAAAGCTCTACAATAAAGATGCCAGACACCCCTCCTCGTGG
Source organism: Rhineura floridana (assembly GCF_030035675.1). NCBI lineage: Eukaryota > Metazoa > Chordata > Lepidosauria > Squamata > Rhineuridae > Rhineura > Rhineura floridana. The sequence continues at coordinate 35,841,695 of NC_084480.1, read as the reverse complement.
AGGGAATTCCACAGCTTAGGGCAGGGCTGGGGAACCTTTTTGGCTCCATGACATCAGATTCTTCTCAGGACCAGCCTCACAGTTGGTGGGGCCATGTCAATCAAACGCATCATTATGACATCACACTGTCCCGCCCACCTATCAAAATCCCTTGTGGGATTCCCAAGCGCCTGCTGCTTCTGAGGGAAGCCAGAAAGAAATGTGCATTTTCATGTCAGAGGTGCAAAAGAGGAACATGGGCAGGATCGCAAAGCCTTTTACGATCCTCTCCCCCATCTCCTTTACACCCCCAATGTCAAAGGGGCACAGGAGAAGCGGGGAGGATCACAAAGGACTTTCAACATTCCCATGCAGCTTCTTTCCACCTCCTGTGTTGGAGGTGGAAAGAAGCCATGTGGGGAGGCTTCAAAGAGCAGTACTGGGAAATAGAAGCCACTTGCTCTTTCCCCTGCTTGAGCAAGGCACACTCTTATCAGCATCAGCTGATTGGCAGTTGAAAAGGTGCCTTGCTCCACCAAAGGAACAACCAGGGGCCCACTTTAAGCTCCCAATTCCTTTGAAACCCCACCCTTACTTGCCCCACACCTGACACCATGTATGAATCCCCAAAACAGCCTTGTGGGCTGAATGGAAGGCCTGGCAGGCCACACTTGATCTGTGAGCCGGAGACAGCCTTTCCCTGGCTTAGAGGCTGCCACCCCAACTTCCAAGGGTGACAGTAATACCAAGAGACCCACCTCTGCTGATCATAACACCTGAGAGTTAACAGAGAAGGTCTTCTAGATATTTGGGACGTAAGTCACTTTGGGCTCTAAACACTAATGTGGGCACCTTGAATTGAGGCTGGAAATGAACTGGAAACCAGTGCAGCTGTTTTAAAATAGGGGTTATGCAAGTTCTAAATGGAACTCCAGCCAGTAACGAGGTTGCTGCCCTTCGGGCCGTTGAAATTTCTAAGCAGTCTTCATGAGCAACTCCAAGTAGAGTGTGTTGCAATAATCCAATCTGGAAGGAATCAGAGTACAGAGCACAGTGGCCAAGTCATTTCTGCCTTGGGGCCATAGCTGGCAACAGATACTCCTAGCCACCAACGCCTCTTCAGCTTCCACTGATAATGGAAGTATCCCCAAGCTACAAATCTGCTCCTTTCAGGAGAGTGCAACACTGTCCACAACAGGCCTCCCCAAGTCACAGACCTGAGAACTGTAAACATGTAACACCTATGTCTTATCAGGATTCAGCTTCAATTTACTGGTCCACATCCAGCCCATCACTGCCTCCAAGCACCAGTCTAGCACCTGAAGCACCTCACCTGATTCAGATTGGAGAGACAGCTGTATGGAGAGATTTATGCTGAATTATAAAACTAGAATAGATTTGAACAAAATCAAACCCAGCTGGAATTCTCCATGTCAGTTCCATAAAGATTAACTAACACAATCCAGATCACAGCGTATCACAGACAAACATGAGGCGCTATATCAATATGCCCAAAGAAGAGACACCTCAATCAAGGGAGCAAGCTGAGTTATGTGCCTTGAGGGAAAGTGAAAAGACAGTCACCACCATCCCAAAACTCCTAAACCATCCAGATTCTCTATGCCAATCTGATCTGGAAGAACATCAAATACAGCAATTGCTCAGAGCAGCTTTTATGATACTGTTTATACTCTGGATCTCATATTCAAGTACAATATTCACATGCATGGTTGTAATTACCAGAAGTACACATATACATAAATGGTGTCCTTTGCTTTTAACATTACATGGAGATGACAACACCCTGCCTGCTCCATGAGCTAGAGGGAGCCCCAGCTGACGAAGCGTCAAGGCCCCAGCTGACAAAGCGTCAAGGCGAGTTAAGCAGCAGAGCGAAAAGAGGGTAAGTAGCTCCCATTTATTCCATTATTTAATTGAAGTAAAACAGCTCAGAGCAATAACTAATAAGGGCAGCCCAAGGTCACCCTGAGCTAGGAGCCAAATCCTGAAAGAACCTATATCTTAGGAGACAGATCCTAGGAGAAGGAAGCGTATAGAAAGCTAGTTTTCAACACCACCCTAGCAGGAAAGCTTCAGGAGACACTGTAAACAAGGCTAAATTCCAGTCGGAGAGAAGGGGGAAAAAGAAACTCCACCGATACATACAGGGAGAGAGTCAGCTCAGTCCTTGCTAAAAAGGGCAGCTTTAGCCTTTTTAAAGGCCCCAGCTGACAAAGCGTCAAGGCGAGTTAAGCAGCAGAGCGAGTTCGGCAGCAGGGCGAGGAGGCCAGGGCCCCCCACTCTGCCCGTCTGTTCCCTGACCTCAACTAAACCGCAGTCTCCAACCCATTGACATAATAAACCTTAAACAAAACTATGCAGGTAAGAAGCCAGCAGGGGTGTGGGGGCTTTCCAGTGTTTTGCACTGCCTGCAGCATGTACGACTATCTGCCTGTTGGACAGAAGTCGTGGGTATGCTCTCGGTGCAATGAGCTCCTGGCTCTCCGGGAACGACTTCATTTCCTTGAGGCCAAGGTGGCGGACCTGGAAAAGCTGAGAGAGGCAGAGAGGTGTGTGGAGGAGGCCTTCAGGGACGTTATAGCTGTGTCCCACTCCAACGATGATAGCTCTCCTGCTATCATGGAGAACGATGGTCTCGAGGAAGGAGAGCATCCAGCTGTGGAAGAGGGAAACGATCCCTTAGAAGGGACCCATTCCTTGGGGGATGAGCAGCTGTCCTCTCGTGCCGAGGATATATCTCCAGGGGGTGGAGGGATCCTTGTAGTGGGTGATTCGATCATTAGGAACATAGACAGTGGGGTGTGTGATGGGCGTGTAGACCGCAAGGTGTTTTGCCTGCCTGGTGCGAAGGTTGCAGATATCGCCCGTCGTTTAGATAGTTTGGTAGACAGTGTTGGGAAGGAGTCAGTGGTCGTGGTGCACGTTGGCACCAACGACATGGGGAAATGCAGCCGTGAGGTCCTGGAAGCAAAATTTAGGTTGCTAGGTAGGATGCTGAAAGCCAGGACCTCCAAGGTGGCTTTCTCTGAAATGCTACCAGTTCCACGTGCAGGACCAGCCAGACAGGCCCAGCTTCGCAGTCTCAATGCATGGATGAGACGATGGTGTCGGGTGGAAGGGTTTGGATTTGTTAGGCACTGGGGAACATTTTGGGACAAGCCGGGCCTGTACAAAAGGGACGGGCTCCACTTGAACCAGAATGGAACCAGACTGCTGGCACTTAAAATTAAAAAGGTGGCAGAGCAGCTTTTAAACTGACTGAGGGGGGAAACCTGACAGGAGCTGAGAAAGGTTCGGTTCGGAATAAACCTCCCCCCTGGGATAAAAACCAAAGAAATGATGAAATTTTAAAAGGGGTAGGCCTAGAAGTAGGCATTGTGAGAGCAGGGGCACAGGATATAAATTCAGAAGAGCAAAATTACCACAGGCCTAACCACAAGTGCCAAAGACACTTGAAGAGAGACACTGCTTACAAGTGCCTGTACGCTAATGCTAGGAGCCTGCGAACCAAGATGGGAGAACTGGAGTGCTTGGTCTTAGAGGAGAGCATTGATATAGTGAGCATAACGGAGACCTGGTGGAATGGAGAAAACCAGTGGGATACGGTTATCCCTGGATATAAACTATATCGGAAGGACAGGGAAGGACGTATTGGTGGCGGAGTCGCTCTATACGTGAAAGAAGGCATTGAATCCAGCAAGCTCGAAACCCCAAAAGAGGCAGACTCCTCCACAGAATCGTTGTGGGTGGTGATACCATGCCCCAGGAGGGACTTAATACTGGGAACGATCTATCGTCCCCCTGATCAAAATGCTCAGGGAGACCTTGAGATGAGATATGAAATTGAGGAAGCATCCAAACTAGGAAATGTGGTGGTAATGGGTGACTTCAACTACCCGGACATAGACTGGCTGCATATGTGTTCCAGTCATGACAAAGAAGCAAAGTTTCTAGATATTCTAAATGACTATTCCCTAGACCAGTTGGTCATGGAACCGACCAGAGGGATGGCAACCCTGGACTTAATCCTCAGTGGGGACCGGGACCTGGTGTGAGATGTAAGTGTTGTTGAACCGATTGGGAGCAGTGACCACAGTGCTATTAAATTAAACATACATGTAACTGGCCAATTGCCAAGAAAATCCAACACGGTCACATTTGACTTCAAAAGAGGAAACTTCACAAAAATGAGGGGATTGGTAAAAAGAAAGCTGAAAAACAAAGTCCAGAGGGTCACATCACTCGAAAATGCTTGGAAGTTGTTTAAAAACACTATATTAGAAGCTCAACTGGAGTGCATACCGCAGATCAGAAAAGGTACCGCCAGGGAGATGCCAGCATGGTTAACGAGCAAAGTCAAGGAAGCTCTTAGAGGCAAAAAGTCTTCCTTCAAAAAATGGAAGTCTTGTCCAAATGAAGAAAATAAAAAAGAACACAAACTCTGGCAAAAGAAATGCAAGAAGACAATAAGGGATGCTAAAAAAGAATTTGAGGAGCACATTGCTAAGAACATAAAAACCAACAACAAAAAATTCTATAAATACATTCAAAGCACGAGACCATCTAGGGAGACAATTGGACCCTTGGATGATAAGGGAGTCAAAGGTGTACTAAAGAACGATAAGGAGATTGCAGAGAAGCTAAATGAATTCTTTGCATCTGTCTTCACAGTGGAAGATATAGGGCAGATCCCTGAACCTGAACTAACATTTGCAGAAAGGGATTCTGAGGAACTGAGACCAATAGTGGTAACGAGAGAGGAAGTTCTAAGCTTAATGGACAATATAAAAACTGACAAATCACCGGGCCCGGATGGCATCCACCCGAGAGTTCTCAAAGAACTCAAATGTGAAATTGCTGATCTGCTAACTAAAATATGTAACTTGTCCCTTGGGTCCTCCTCCGTGCCTGAGGACTGGAAAGTGGCAAATGTAACGCCAATCTTCAAAAAGGGATCCAGAGGGGATCCCGGAAATTACAGGCCAGTTAGCTTAACTTCTGTCCCTGGAAAACTGGTAGAAAGTATTATTAAAGCTAGATTAACTAAGCACATAGAAGAACAAGCCTTGCTGAAGCAGAGCCAGCATGGCTTCTGCAAGGGAAAGTCCTGTCTCAGTAACCTATTAGAATTCTTTGAGAGTGTCAACAAGCATATAGATAGAGGTGATCCAGTGGACATAGTGTACTTAGACTTTCAAAAAGCGTTTGACAAGGTACCTCACCAAAGGCTTCTGAGGAAGCTTAGCAGTCATGGAATCAGAGGAGAGGTCCTCTTGTGGATAAGAAATTGGTTAAGAAGCAGAAAGCAGAGAGTAGGAATAAACGGACAGTTCTCCCAATGGAGGGCTGTAGAAAGTGGAGTCCCTCAAGGATCGGTATCGGGACCTGTACTTTTCAACTTGTTCATTAATGACCTAGAATTAGGAGTGAGCAGTGAAGTGGCCAAGTTTGCTGATGACACTAAATTGTTCAGGGTTGTTAAAACAAAAAGGGATTGCGAAGAGCTCCAAAAAGACCTCTCCAAACTGAGTGAATGGGCGGAAAAATGGCAAATGCAATTCAATATAAACAAGTGTAAAATTATGCATATTGGAGCAAAAAATCTTAATTTCACATATACGCTCATGGGGTCGGAACTGGCGGCGACCGACCAGGAGAGAGACCTCGGGGTTGTAGTGGACAGCACGATGAAAATGTCGACCCAGTGTGCGGCAGCTGTGAAAAAGGCAAATTCCATGCTAGCAATAATTAGGAAAGGTATTGAAAATAAAACAGCCGATATCATAATGCCGTTGTATAAATCTATGGTGCGGCTGCATTTGGAATACTGTGTACAGTTCTGGTCGCCTCATCTCAAAAAGGATATTATAGAGTTGGAAAAGGTTCAGAAGAGGGCAACCAGAATGATCAAGGGGATGGAGCGACTCCCTTACGAGGAAAGGTTGCAGCATTTGGGGCTTTTTAGTTTAGAGAAAAGGCGGGTCAGAGGAGACATGATAGAAGTGTATAAAATTATGCATGGCATTGAGAAAGTGGATAGAGAAAAGTTCTTCTCCCTCTCTCATAATACTAGAACTCGTGGACATTCAAAGAAGCTGAATGTTGGAAGATTCAGGACAGACAAAAGGAAGTACTTCTTTACTCAGCGCATAGTTAAACTATGGAATTTGCTCCCACAAGATGCAGTAATGGCCACCAGCTTGGATGGCTTTAAAAGAAGATTAGACAAATTCATGGAGGACAGGGCTATCAATGGCTACTAGCCATGATGGCTGTGCTCTGCCACCCTAGTCAGAGGCAGCATGCTTCTGAAAACCAGTTGCCAGAAGCCTCAGGAGGGGAGAGTGTCCTTGCACTCGGGTCCTGCTTGCGGGCTTCCCCCAGGCACCTGGTTGGCCACTGTGAGAACAGGATGCTGGACTAGATGGGCCACTGGCCTGATCCAGCAGGCTCTTCTTATGTTCTTATGTTCTTAAGTATTTTGAAGGAGAAAGACATTCCATTCTCCTGAATCAGATTATCTGGAACTATCACAAATTTACCTGCACACTTATTTATGTGGCACACTGTTTTAAGGTGAAACTTTTGGTGGAATTTAGGAACATATATTTGGATTTGTTTAACCACCATTACTTAAACCAGCCTCTCCCAACCTTTGGGTCCCCAGATGTTGCTGGACTACAGTTCACATAATTACTGACCACTGGCCACATGGGCTGGGGCTGATGGGAGCAGCAGTCCAGAAACATCTGAGGACCCAAAGGTTAGGAAAGCAGACTTAAACCATTCAATTCAACAGGTGAATATATATATATATACACACACACATATATGGACTCTCAATACACACACAAACACCCATGGACTCCCACCTACCACCCCCAGGACTCCCAATCACAAACATAAACACAAACATGAGACTCCTAAACACACACACACCAGGGATTTCCAAACACCCCCAGGACTCACTCACTCTCATACTCACACACAGGGACTCCCAAACAGGCCACACACACACCCCACGGGTTGCTAAGCTTCCTCCTCTTCTTCCCTTTAGAACTTCTCCTGCAAGGAGGGGGGACGTGGCCGGCTGAGGTGAGTGACGCAAGAACAGTGAGGAGTGGCTTGAGCAGCACCTCAGCAACCGTCCTTCTTTCCTGCCACTTCGCTCCTCCTTGCCTTCCACTTGCTGAGGCTGCTGGTGAGGTGGGGAGGGGGCAGCAACAGCCTTGCAAGACGCTTGATAAGGAGCTACACTGGGTTGTCTCTACATAGGTCACCCAGTCCCCCTCACCATGCTTGCTTAGTCACCTCATGCCCACCCTGCTTGCTCGCTGGTCTGCCATCCTTACTTGCCTCACACATGCATCTCCCCCACCTCCATGGGATGCTGCAGTCATGCTGTGTGATGCCTTACAAAAATATTGTGTGTGTGTGTGTGTGTATTAATACACACACACACACACACACACACAGATGTTACCATGTGCGTAACGCATGTCTCTTAAGTAGGAATACCTCCTAAATGTAGCAATAATGAAATGTTAACTGGGACCGGAACCTGTCATGTTTTACTATATTCTGATACAAAGTATCAAGTATATTTATATTTGCCACTAGCCTGTAGGAGGCCGGTTCCATTTTTACTGTTTTTGCATTCTATGACTAGGAATCCTCTGGGTTGGGCGAAAGAGTTGTGCACACCCACCAGGGTTTTTTCAAAAGGAGTTTTGAACAGCACTCCTCCCTGCAATAATAAACATGTTTTTGAGAGGTCCTTCTATTTCAAAAGCATTTTACCATGCAGCATTGGGGGCCCTGTATGAAATAACAAGCCTAAACTTGTACATGAAACTAGCTGTACAGTCCTTGGCATCCTGGCTATTTTCTCCACTTTAAGAAGAGTTAGCAATCAAGAGCCTACAATATACAAAACACAAAATGAAGAAGAGTTACAAAGTAAAGAAATTAGAAAAATGGCACTTAACCAAACCTCTATTTTCCATGTGAAAAATAATTTGAAACAATTTTCTAGCTGGCTACTATACAAAAAAATTACCCACTTCAACTCAACCTTTTTCCCTATCAGATTTTAAAACAGAGAAACAAAGTAGTGAAAATTTAACTATGAAAAGTGTTTCTCAGGGGAGAATTAGACATTGCTATTGCTTTAAGTTGCAGAACATAATAAGCTGCCTTATACCAGGTCAGATTCTTTGTTCATCTAGCCAAGTATTATCTCCTAACCGGCAGCAGCTTGGCAAACCAGTTTCTCATCACCTGATCCTTTTAACGGCTGAGGATTGAACTTGGGATATTCTTATTGCAAAGCATGTACCTAGTTATGGTCCCTCACAGTAAAATACACTTATAAAGCTTTTCCTTACCTGTGCTTTTCTTTCACAAAGCTTGTACACAGTTTCCAAATTAGAATCATTGTGAAGTGGATGAGAATACATCCTATGCTCAAAGGCTTCTATTTTTTGGATTACTTTTTTCAAACCTGGATCTTTAATACCCATGTCATCAATAGGATCCAGTAAAGGAACGCCATCAAGGAACCGTTTCTGCACTTCCTTAAAAGTAAGAAAAATAAAAGCAAATGTAAATATCTGTAAAAAAATATTTTTTAAAAGCATGATCTCTGTTGCATCACTGCATACAGAAGATGTTTTCAGATCTTTGAGAGTTGGTATAATGTGATGACGAAGAGAGTGGATTATGAGTCATGAACTACCCAGTTTGAATCTCACCTTAGGCATCAGCAATATGGGAATAACAATACTGATATACCTTACAATAAATTAACAACTAGATAATACATGTGAAGTGCTTTGGATAACTGAAAGTGCATAGCAAATAAGCATTATTATTTCTTCGGTTCTCAAAAACAAAGTTATGGTACCTGTATTGACTTCAGTACGCTCTGCCTGTTATCAAGAGGCCTCAGGTCTTTTGGTATATAAAGCCGAACGCTGCTGATTGCTGACAAAAGATGCACCAACACAGGAACCACCTAATAGAACATATGGTGATGGGTAAAATAGAAACGCACTTGTTAATCTCAAATTACTAGGTGTACACAGAGCATAGCGCTACATTTCTTGGAAAACTCAAACATGTATTAACACTCATGAAATACATGCATATTGAAATAATCCCCATTTCAGGGTCTTAAGAATTACACCAGTTATTTAAAAATTAATTTCTTACATCATCTATTCAATTGGCTTCAAAAGGAGTTTTCCTAAAAAGTTCAATCTTGAACCAAGAAAGTCTTTGAAAATATTTTAACCCTAGCTAATTAAGTCTGACAAATTCACAATATCTCCTTTTCTACTAAAAAAAACAGGCTTGCCAAGTTTCAGAAAGAAATACAAAATTAATGTTATTCAGGTTGCATCACACAGACAGAGGACTAATTCAAATTACTGTTTTAGTTAATGTTAACTTCTGGCTAGAGGGTTTGTCGTGAGTTAAAACCTTTCAACGGCCAAATCTCACAAGTGTCTTTTATACACTATACCCTTTATACACTATACCCTTGAGTTCTATTTCTGTTAGGAATTTTAAAAAGGACAGCAGCAGTATTAAACTGCAATACACAGAAGAATCAGAATGAGTTTACACATAATGGTTAGAACAAACTACATAGCCTGGCTTATTACGAATGTGGCACCTGAGTCACTCCCTCTCGGCCTAACCTACCTTGAAGGGTTACTGTGAAAATAAAATCCAATAATGGCATGAGCATCAACCTGAATATTTTGGAAGGTGGGGATGAAAATCTACAAAAATTAATAATGATGAAATCAGTTTAAGATATTTTAGAAATGATGAATGATAAAAAATGTTTTCATATTTACAACTCTGCCTGACAGGAAACAGTCTCCCCAAATGGAACCACTACCAACATTATCCCATGTTCCAATTTATTTATTTATTTTTATTTATTTTGTTGCATTTATATACCGCCCATAGCAAGTAGCTCTCAGGGCGGTAAACAGCATAGGATAAAATACATACATCGTAATAATAAAATCAGAAACATATATGAAATAAAGAAAAAAACAAAATACAAATTAAACAAAATATAAGAAGATAAAAGGTTTGGTATACAAGATTAAAAAGCTAAAAAGATTAGAGTGATTAAAATGCTCAGTGACAGAGTGTGCCTAGCTTAGGGCCAACTGGAATAGGTTCATTATGGCAAATAATTTTTTTTGTTTTTGGAAGTACACAAAATAAATCATCAACTCTATGTTGAAATGAAGGGGAAATGTCTTTTAATGTTTAATGGCTGCATGAAAAAAAGAGTTTTTTCCCTATCAAGCCAACAAATGGTTTAACAGACTCTCAGAGACCATCCAAAGACGAAGTAAACAGAATGCTGAGAGGCAGATCTGGGATTTAACAATGAAGCTTGCTATAAGCTTGAATAATCTTTTTTGGGGGGGGGGAATTAACTTTAGCTATAGTTGTTCTAGCCAAATAGTTCTAAATCATTGTTATGCATCCTGTTCTTACCTAAGAATAGAGAAAAAGTGAAAGAATGGTTGAAGCATAGAAACAAAAGAAAGACCAGCTATGGATATAAAAGAATCCATCTAGCTATCCAACACTTAACTAAATATTTCTAAGTCTTGAATCAAAATTGGAATAGACTATAAGTTACAGGTCATTTCCCATTTTTAAGATTCAATCATGAATACAGCTTTGAAAGTTAACCCCGAATGATGAGAAATGTTAAGAGAATGAAAACACAAAAGCCCTTCATTCCTTGTTGGCTGAAAGCATTATCTAGGCAAAGAATCATACACGAAATAGCAAAACAACAATTCATTAGTTTGCACAACTGTATGATCAACTCAAACCTAGTTACTAACTGCTGCAAGAAAAAAGTGCAGTTGCAATCAGAAAACTCTGCCAACACGTTTATGCTGTTTTATTGTCTGTTATTGGGCAGTTCTTTAGAAGGTAGGTTGTATATGCACATGCATCACTTGAGTACCCATCCAAGACTTGCAGTTGTGTGAAGTGCCTCCACTGTGAAGAAATTTGGTCAAAGTGATATGAAACTTTGTGGTGTTCTCTGTAATAGCTCTTTCACAAATGCAAACAGTCATTTATTGTTGATTTCACTAAATGATGAAAATGTACAGGGCAAGTTCATTAAATTTACTTTCAAAATTTATAGGCTACTGCATTACCTTTTAGATTAAAGTCACTTCCACTAAGAAGAAAACCACTCTTGAGTGGGAAGTCCTCAAACATTTCAGACCACTTTTAATCTCAACCTGCGACGCAGAACCTACTTGTTATAAGTGTATGTTCATTTTTCTTCCATGCTAACTCTTAAAGTGAACCCTTTTCTCTATTTAAAATGAAAAAGTTAAATGCTGCTGGTATGACCCAATTCTGGAGTCACTAACAACTAGTTCAAGATTTGTCGAGACTGAGACCCTATCAGGAAGGGGACCACCTCAACATAAATATTAGTGGGACTGAGTTCCTATTACTCTGCTGCCTGCCTCATCCTTACCGTACCTACATAGCTGCAACAATGCAGCAAAGTTTACTGTGGTAGTAATATCCTCACAGTCCTCAGACCTAATGCTTCCAGCTGGTTGAACTGCATGTCTACATCAGGTCTTTCCTGTTCCTACAGCACAACTCGACAATACACTGCAAGGTCAAGGAATGCTGCTCTTTATATCCCTCATGACTTTTACTGTAGGAAAAAAAGAAGCGAAAGGTTTCTCAGCACTCTGCTTCTTCCATCCTCAATTATAATTGATCCTGTTGGATGCACCTTATTACAGGAGAAACTGGTCTGGCTATGCAAGAGGGGACTATTTTTCCACCAAGAAAATGTGCTGTTGGCTTCTGGCAACTATTTGTGCATGGAGAGACGAAGGGGGAATATCTTCCACAGGTCTGCAGAATGTGCCTTTCAAATCATTTTCACGCACTTACCAAATCTCTTAACTCTTTCACAGATCAGCTCAATGAACTATTTATCAGGGGAAAACACACACTTAGAAAAATAGTGGCCAGCTTCACAAGAATGCACAATTATACTTATCCATATCTCCATATCCTTATGAAAATTAGGAAATCTACCCTTATGCCACAAGTATTAAAACATATTGTTATAGTTTGTATTGCCATACATTTGTTCTCTTCTCTTTTTTTGTGGGGAAAAATCTCACCTGCATTTCCCCTTTTTCATCAGGTTTTGCTGGTTTTGCAGCTTCAGTTGCAGAATTTTTTAGGCTCTCTTTGCTACAATGCAGGAGAACTTCAGCAACATAGAGTGGGTCCAGTTCACCAGAGTTAGGCTGTGGTGGGAGGAAGAAATACAGTTAGTATGAATAAGGAGTCATTCCCAAACACTTATAAAAGAAAAGTGAGAAGCAAGAGACATCCTGCACAGAATGTTTCATTTGCCAAAGAATTGTAAGAACTTAACTAATACCAAAGTATATAACTCTATATAGTTATTACCACTTCTTTTCCGTACGTAAACTTGAAAATATTTATATAAATCAACATCAGCTCATATGATGAGGTGGGCTATAGGATCTTGATCAAATAGATGTCAGAACACCTGCAGAGCAAACTTCTTGCCACCCACTACTGCTCTGAATTTTGCTACTGCCCTCTCTGAAAGGAGAGGACAGGACAGCCGTCAGCCCATCCCTGGAGGAAGGCCCACTCTCCCACTGATCTGTAGCAGCTGGCTTTGAGCTCGAGACTCCTGGGTGGGGAGGGCTGGAAAATTCCAGAATAGCACATCTGACCTTGGGCTGGGTGTCTGCGTTTGTGTGTATGTTTTTTTATCTGATAGAGGGTGGGTGAGGACTTTTTTTTTGCTTTGGCAGCCAGGATGAGCATCCTGCCAAAGGTTTCTGTGGCTGTAGGGGGGTGGTTATTGTTTTATTTTATTTTTGTTTTATGTATGATATAATATTTCTGGCTTTTAATTATGTTGCAAATCGCTTCAGGTAGCAAGCAACTAATAAATTGTAATAGCAGCAGCAGCAGCACCTATCTGTTCCATGGCTTTGCAGTCCAAAACATAACAGGTTGGTAAGAATTCTTAACTTCTCCTTGTGATCCTTAATCTCTTTTGAACCATAGCTACCCAGATCACAAGCTTGTGCTCTCTCCCTCTTCCCCCATTCTTTTGGTAAAGGACACAACCCTATTCAATGCTAAGAAGGCTGACCAGAGGGAAGGCAACCCTGGACTGAATCATGAGCAGAATACAGGGCACGGGGCAGACTCCACCACAGAATTGTTGTGGATAATGATACTGGGCGCCAAGAGTAATTTAGTTCTGGGAACAGGCTATTGTCCCTCTGACAAAAATGCTCAGTGATCTTGAGACAGAGAATGAAATCAAGGTGGTGTCCAAAACAGGAAATGGAATACAGGCATACCCCGCTTAACGTTGCTTCACTTAACGTCGCCCCGCTATAATGTACATGCTCCATATGCCTTATTTCTCCAGAAACACAGCTAGCAAACCACTTACAGGGTTAGGGTTAGGTAGAGGCGCGGCAGCGCAGCAGCAGAGGCTTTAGCACGTCGGGGTGGAAATAGACGCAATCGCGCCACCACAAATCAGCTGGGAGGTGCGATCGCGATTAGCTGGGAGGCGCAGCAGCAGAGGCTTTAGTGCGTGGGGGTGGAAATAGACGCGATTGCGCCACCGCAAATCAGCTGGGAGGTGCGATCACTATTAGCTGGGAGGCGCAGCAGCAGAGGCTTTAGTGCGTGGGGGTGGAAATAGACGCGATTGCGCCACCGCAAATCAGCTGGGAGGTGCGATCACGATTAGCTGGGAGGCGCAGCAGCAGAGGCTTTAGTGCGTGGGGGTGGAAATAGACGCGATCGTGCCACCGCAAATCAGCTGGGAGGTGCGATCACGATTAGCTGGGAGGCGCAGCAGCAGAGGCTTTAGCGTGTGGGGGTGGAAATAGACACGATCGCGCCACCACAAATCAGCTGGGAGGCGCAGCAGTGCAGCAGCAGAGGCTTTAGCGCGTGGGGGTGGAAATAGACGTGATTGCGCCACCACAAATCAGCTGGGAGGTGCGATCACGATTAGCTGGGAGGCGCAGCAGCAGAGGCTTTAGTGCATGGGGGTGGAAATAGACGCGATCGTGCCACCGCAATTCAGCTGGGAGGCACGATCGCGATCAGCTGAGAGGTGTGGCAGCGCAGCAGCAGAGGCTTTAGCACAGGGCTTTGAGGCTCCGCATAATAGGTGACTTCAATTACCCCCACATAGACTGGGTGCATGTGTGTTCCAGTCACAACAGAAAGGTAAAATTTCTAGCTATCCTAGCAGACTGTGCCCTAGAAGAGTTGGCCATGGACCTGACCAGAAAGGTGGTATCCCTGAATATAATCTTCAGTGGCACCCAGGCCCTGGTGCAAAACGTAAGAGGTACTGAACTGACTGCAAACAATGGCCATAGCGCTTCTTCAGAAAAGGGCAATCAAAATGATCAAGGGGATACAGCAACCCTCCTACGAGGAAAGGTTACAACATTTGGGGCTTTTTAGCTTTATATAAAACAAGTTAGAGGAGACACGACAGAGGTGTATAAAATTATGCATGGTGTGGAGAAAGTGGATTACTCTCTCATAATACTACAACCCAAGGTCATCCAACAAAGGTGAATGGTGTGAGACAAAAAGGAAGCATTTCTTCACATAGCAGATAGTTAAACTATGGAATTTGCTACTACTAGATTTGGTAATGGCCACCAAATTAGATGGCTATAAAAGGGGATCAGACAATTTCACAGAGGATAAGGCTGCTGATGGTAATAGAAGGTGGCATACCTCTGCAGACCAGTTACTGGGGAACAGCAGCAGAAGACGGCTATTACACTCCTATCCAGCCCGTGGGCTTAACATTGGCACCTGTTATGTCATTATGACTCCTCAGCCACACCATTTTATCTTGTTATCCTCTCACCACCAGCCACTATCACATAAACATTTGGTTCTTGCCATCTTGGGTGCAGGAGGACCAAAGCTGGTGAAACAGATTATCTTAGCAGCCCTAATTGTTTGATTTAATGTAGCAAAAGACTTAAAAAAAAAAAGAAGAGGGGGAACCACTAAAACATTGATAACTGCTTTGTGTGCTTTCCCTACCACCTGATGCAAATGGGTGGCTTTTTTAGGTGGAGGAGGGCAGAGAAGGAACCGAGAGGGTCATGCCAGCAGGCCACACTGAAAGGGTCATTAGGATTTATGGAAGCTTTGCCACATCTCCTAAGTGATCCCAGCCATTATTTGTGGTAGCTGCGTACTCTTGCCTCCCCCAACTTCACTGGCATGTGCAGAGGACTCAGGAGAAGACTTGGCCTCTCACTCTGCAACCTCCCTCTTCCCCAAGTCCTGGTTATATGCCTGAGAACTTGGGAGATGGACAAACTCTGCCTTTCCTGAGTCCCAACCAGCACAACGTGAACCATTTCAGAGGGAGGATATCTCACTTTGTCGACAGGGTCAGGTATTCACCATCAAGATATCTGCAGTTACTGCTGCCCACCTAAACCATAGTTTAGTTGCCAATGGCTATCTTACAAATGTTTTATTTTTAATAGACACACAGCAAAAGCTTGTTGGCAAAGGATCCAAATCAGAGCACCAAGATAGAAACACCTCAGCATGCAGCATGTTTTCAGATGTTTGTGGTCTACTTCCTTTTGAGAAGAGAGGCTTTGCTCAACAGGGCACAGCTCTTGAAGAGGACTATTAAAAGACACTGTAAAAATTTCACACTGTATCAGAGATAGCTTTACAGTGCCCAGATGTAAACAGAAACACATGATTTGTTCCACTATTCGATTACCCAATAATCAAAGCATTTATTCATAAAGACAGTTGTGAATACCACCATCCTACTCTGTACAAAAGATATATACAGCAGCTGTTTTAATTTAGGTTTAAAGACCTCTGTTTACTTGTGTCATCTGAACTGCATTTGAAAATGCAATCCGTATGTTGAAAAGCGGCTTTAAACCAGCATTTAAAAACATGTGCTGTTTACTCAAACTTGGAACAGGCTGACATGCACATAAAATATTCTAAGGGCACACAAAACAAGCAATGCTGGATTACGTCATCAACGCCAGCTGCATTCTACAACAGGTAGCCAAGTGTGCGATGCACAAAACTCCAAAAGGGAGCCTTTTAAATTTCTGCTAATAGTATAAAATGTGCAGTCCATTTCGTTTCATTTCATGTGGACAAAAAGAAGAGCATGCAAGTTCACTTTTATGTCACAGTAACCTAGGAAGCCCTTGTGCCTCAGCCACCTCCTCTGCACTCCATGTTCAAAACTTACAAAAAAAGAATCGCCTTCTAAAAAATAAAGAATTCAAATTATCTGGGTATCATCAGTATCTTAAGTAATGGCCAAAACTCTCAGTCAGTGAGAGTAGACAGGATGGGGGAATCAAAGTATTCCAGTTAAAAAGCAATGTATGAGGTAAGAGTTTACACAGCATCTAAACCTGAAAAGAAAGTTGGCTTAATCCTGGCAACAACAAAAAGCAGGGAAATACAAGATTCCTTAGGCAGATGGCAGCATATTAGGTAGGAACTCCAAAATTTACATGACCTTAGGTGTGCTGGCAGAAAAAAAAAATCTTCTGCTCATGGTATGGCTGTTTCTGACTTAGAGGAGGAGCGTTGCAAGAAAAAAGTGAGCCCCAAATCCAGAGAAAATCTTGCACAATGCTTTGCACAAGCTCTCTCTTAAGGCCTTTTGATGGTCTAATATTTATTTTATTTATTTAGTTAGTTTAATTTATATACCGCCCTAAGCCCGAAGGCTCTCTGGGCAGTGTACAAAAAGATAAAAACAAGCACAATATATAAATACAATAAATAATAAAAAACAAACAAACAAACAATAACGAACCAAACAACATGCAAAATACGGAAATGCTGTTTAAAATACACTTTAAAATGCCTGGGAGTATAAAAAGGTTTTCACCTGGCGCCGAAAAGATAGTAGCGTCGGCGCCAGGCGCACCTCATCAGGGAGACTGTTCCACAGTTCGGGGGCCACCACAGTATCTATCTTTCTTATTTAGCATGCTTCTTGGTACACCATACCCTGGTAAGAAGTTCTGCACTGGAATGTGTGCAAGCACAAGTGCTGCCATGTTTGAGAGAACATGAGCAAGAGGCCTCCAGGAGCCCCCAGCACTGACTTGGTTGCTCCCCTGCCTTCTCCCAACCATGCCACTGTTTTGGTCTCTCTGTTCCTCCCTAGCTTGCCAGGGGGCAGTAGGAGTCAGGAAGGGATTAGTTTTTCTTTTAAATATTTGGATGGGTTGGGCAGTTTCGTGTGCTGCACAACAAAGTATTTATTATTATTATTATTATTGCTGCTCTCCCTTTATCAGTGGATCCCAGGATGGGTTAAAATACAATACTAAAAACAATTAAAACACATTATATTCACAGGAATAGGGTGGGTTCTGAAAACATACATCTCAAGTGTCGAAGGCCAGGGTGAAGAAGTGCGTCTTTAGCATTTGCCGAAAACTGCACAGCGAAGGCCCCTCTGCTGATCTTAAAAGATCCAAGAGGGCCTGTAGGGACCAGCCTGGACATTTGGCACTTGCTGCGCATCTGAGCAGCTAACCCCTCTAAATGTTACAAGAAAAAGTGATGTGGCAATTCATGTCCACCCTGGTGTGCCCTGCTGGGTACTGATGTTGGACTTGTTTCCATCATCTGCTGATGTCTCTGGCTGACAGTTAGGAGCCCACAGGCTTCAGAGACCTCAACGTAGGCCGCGAAGTCCAGTGCTAACACCACCACTGTTCAAAAGACTTTATGGACCAGCATTAATAAAAGTTTTCTTTTTATTCATCATTCTTTGGATTCAAGCCATGCTTCCAAGAATTACTTTGTCTCAAGCTACTGCAAAGGTTTTCAAACTAGCGTCGCCGGATGTTACTTGAGCGCTGGCAGCTCTAGACAACCACACGATAAATGTCCTAATTAAGAATATGACAACTCCCTAGATGGAGAACTGAATACCAACTTTTTTTAAAAAAAGGGAAAGCTCCCATTTCGTATGTGCATGTCCCAGGTGTTAGGGCCAATAAATACCTGGCAAGTCTTTGAAGGGACAGTAAGAAGGACTTTTAAAAAGTCAGTTAGGAAAGGGTGAAGCATTTAAGGCAATTACTGAGCAAGTGGCAAAATTCTTGAACGTGGCCATCCGAGTGAAACATAAATGAAGTCTCATCTACAAAAAGAAACTTTTACCCAGTAAAAAGGTTAACCTTTCAAATGGGGGGGGGAAGGGAGGAAGAGGGGCAATTCCAAGACAGATCCAATTTACCATTTTTTGACCAGCCCCATTTAAGGGGAAAGGTGTACCTGGTGCTCCTCACGGCAGATAGAAGCACACAAGGAAATTAAGGTTGCAATCCTGAACTCACTTACTAGGGAGTGTGCCCTGGAGAAGAGAAGTGGAAGAGAAAGTACTGGAAATGTTCCAGCCAAAGAGAGATTCTTCTACTGTGAATTGATTTTCTCAATACTCATCCCAATATTCTCCTTTCCTCCTACACACAGTTTCAGATGAAGAAATTTAAATTTTAAGAACTAGACAACACAAGAGTCAAATTAAACAAGGTCTGAAAGTCAGAAAAAAGCTAGATTATCAGGAGCCTTTGACAGTACCAAGGGCTGGCAGTTGTACGCAGAAGGCAATACAAGGATTCCACTCCTCACGCCACGCTCAACAGTCTGTAGTTACATCAGTACATTAAGCTGTTTATATTTAAAGCACAATAAATCAGGAAAACCTCTATTCAATTATCCTATGTTCTTCTAATATTGTCCAAAAGTGTAAATGATCTTTGAACAATTCATTTAATAGGAAAAAACCCTTGCAGTTTAAGAATGTACCTACAGCCAACAGATATTTCTATCAAAAAGCAGGGAAATTGGACAGCTACAGTGAATGTACCAGGGGAGCAGGAGACCTGATCTCCTCTCTGAGATATTGTATTGCCCTACAAATTTGTAAAAATGCAAACACAATTTGGGTTGGTCTTTCACAGTCCAATCCACTTCCTGTGTTGCTTGGAAGAATTTGGTAACGTGCCAAACATGGGGGAGAGGAGGGCACATTTGATCATTTGCATGCTTTTTGAGTGCAGTGGGATTTACTCCTGTGCAATCATGCGTAGGATAGGTGAAACTGACCATGAGGGAGGAAGAGAAGAGGGAGGGGATTGGAAGGGCAAGGACGCAAGGGGGAAGGAAGGGGAGGGGCAGGAAAGAGGCAGAAGGTAGGGTAGGCTTGATAATTTTGCATGCTTATTGAATTCAGTGGGATTTACTCCTGTGCAATTATGCTTACTATAGGTGAAACTGACCTGGGGAGGGGAAGAAGGGAAGGGGGAGTGAAGGAAGGAGATTGGGTAGGTGGACACTGGACAGACAGAAAGCCCCTTTCCTTTCCAAAAGGAAAACACTGTTAACAGTGTCATTATTTTGGGGGCTTTCTCTATCTTTTATTCTACAGCACACCCGTGTAGTCTCCCACCCAAATTTAAACCAAAGCTGTCCCCGGCCACATCCACACCAAACATTTCTTCCACTTTAAACTGTCATGACTTCCCTCAAAGAATCCTGGGAAATGTAGGTTGTGAAGGGTGCTGAGAGTTGCTAGGAGACTCCCTTTTCCTCTCACAGAGCTACAATCACCAGAAGAGGTGCTATTAAACCACTCTAGCCACTGGAGTTCTGTCAGAGGAATAGGAGTCTCTTAACAACTCTCAGCACCCTTCACAAACTACACTTCCCAGGATTCTTTGGGGAAAGCCATGACTGCTTAAGTAGAAGAAATGTCTGACGTGGGTGTGGCCGCGATTAGACAAGCCAAACAGCTGCAAGTGTAGCTTTTAGAACACTGAGAGTTGCTTCTTACTGAGCACACCTGCACTATCATAGATTACAATGTTAAATTTCTTATATTAATTAAAAATCAGCCATGCCTTTTTTTAACTTTTAAACTGCAGAAGATGAAGGTCAGAGTATGGGGCAAGGTCAGTAATAGGATTATAGATACTCTGTGAACATGGCTGATTTTTAATTGATTTCAACAAATTATGAGAACTCTGACAGAAAAAAGTCCAAAAGGGGTCTGGTTTTCCCCCTCTTTTTACACTAGTTACTACTTTCGATTCTCCCTGACTGTTTTGTGTATCACCAAGAAAACTTAGAGGGTTGTTAAGGAAGTGTTTCTGAGTTCAGGGCTATAAGTCCTGTAAGGTTTTGTTTTGAAATGAGCTTATGGGAAACAGTAGTATGGTATGGGGGATGCTTTCAATTTAATATGATAGAATGTGAAAAATCAGTGCTGGCTATATAAGCAACTCTGAAACGGTGACAGTAAAGTAGAACAGTAAAGATCTGAGCCCGTCAACATCTCAAATATGGCACAAAAATACGTCTTGGTATGATGCAAGATATAATATGCAACTCCTCTAGTCTGTTTGTAAATTCCACAGCAAAATGCAATTTTCCAAGATCATTTTAGTGTCTTCATAAAAGGATAAATGAACTGAAGTCTTATGGAGCCAATTCTGGAAGCAGAAAATGACTCCTGCAGATCCATTCTGCCTGGGAAATTATGATGAAAGAAGCTATATAAATAAAACAATGAATCGTCATACAAATAATGATTACTGACAGAAGAAGCAGTCATACAGATTTCACCTGTAATCAAATCAATGTGCTCCAGAGTTCACAGACTGTGAGAACCATGTGTCAGCGCTATGAATTCAGGGAAGTAAGAGATATATACAACTTCAATCCGTGAACTGTCTGAATGTCTGAAGTTCTAAAAACTATGCATAATATGACCACTCTGAGGTAGTTGACTGGATATCATACATCTGAGGAACAATCACAAATGCAAGGCCCAGGAGGAACTGGAAAACAAGATCTCAAACCAAGGCACAG
This sequence comes from Rhineura floridana, assembly GCF_030035675.1. Taxonomy (NCBI): domain Eukaryota; kingdom Metazoa; phylum Chordata; class Lepidosauria; order Squamata; family Rhineuridae; genus Rhineura; species Rhineura floridana. The sequence continues at coordinate 35,820,665 of NC_084480.1, read as the reverse complement.
TACTCACTGGCACTTACTTCCCAATAAACATGTTTAATTGAGCACCATTCCTTAGAACACAAGACTCTTAAGAAACCAGGACTTTTGTGCACTTGTCCACAAAAGTGTGCAGTTCAATCAGAAATAAAGTGTTTTAAATTATCACTTGTTTTGGTCAAGTATATTTATGAACCGGTAGAGAAGACCGCTGGATATTGTTTTACCTTCACATTGGATTTCTTGGAGAAGTTTACCACTACACCCCAGCCAAAATCATCATCTTCATTTTTCACCTAAAAAAAGTAAATAGAATAAATATAAAGCTGCATCTGAACCAATATTTATATAACATTCTGACCTTGACAATAATTGCAAGTTGGACTGTAGCAAAATATCACCAAGCCTGGAAATGAACTTGGAAAGCAATTTGGTAATTCTATTGTTCACTTCAAGGACTGCTGAAGTTTCTTCTTGCCTATAAACGTTATCAAAATCTATTAAGATGTTTATAGCAGGGGTTGGATCCAGACTTATAATGAGCAGAGTTCCATTACAAGAAATGAACCACATAACGAGCAAAGAAGAAAGGAGCAAGGAAGCAATTTTCCCTGATTCCACCTTCCCCCTGAAGCCATGCCCCCTTTAAAAGTGTTTCTGGGGGTTGGGGACCCTCTGAGGCAACAAGGGAGATTGTACTGAAGGCTAAAAACAGAAATCAGAGAAAACTGTTCCCCTCTTCCAGCTGATAAGCCTCTGCTGGATCCCAATCTCTAAGAAGTCTCTCTGTTTGTGGAGTGGCAAGTGTGGAGCCAACCTAGCAACACAACAACAAACAAATTTAAAAGTTGTGTGTGTAAATAGCTCTCAAGAAGCAGTATGCTGGTCATTCAGTGCTCTAGATGCATTACATTAATCTGCTATGTAGTGCAATGCCTAACGTTACAGGGGGAGCAATCTGACCCAAAGTGTGTATACAGTGGAGTTGTGGGTGGGCAATTGTGTGTGTGTGTGTGTTTCTGTTTAAAAACAAACAAAACAAGACAGAAAAAATGACAAAGATTTAGAAACACTATTTCTAAATAACTTCGTGTTAAACAACCCAAAACAGCTAAAGCAAATACCGCACATGAAGCAAAACTCTCAGAAAAATACTAACAAAACATACAATTTATATTAACAAGAGGGGAAAACGCTAGAAACCAGAGCAAAACAAAACATAAATAAATACAGATGCCACACAGAATAACTAGATCAGTAGTTCCCAAACTTCCCACACATGCAGACGCGAAGTGCCTGAAAATTGCTCAGGGGGAGACCACTTAACGATTTTCTTACCCACTGAAGCAACTGTAATGTGCTAGATGCTGTATGGTTTTTAATTATATTTTTATAGCTTATTTTTTGCATTAGATTGTATTACAATTTGAATTCCATAGAATTCAAACTGTAATACAATAAATTCAATATAGGATATAAAAAAAGCAATAAGATATGATTAAATATCAGTATGAATATGTAACATACCATCTCTTGTCTTAAACTACAAATCCAAAGACATGTTGTGGGCCACCTGAGTGAAGCTCACGGGCCACCGTGTGGGAACCCCTGAACTAGATGTCAGAACACTAAAACACTGGTGCTCTATTTTAGCAGAATACACTTTTCAAATATACAGAAGATGGGACAAAAGCAACTTACTTTCACCAGCCTGCCTGGCTGTAAAAATGGCAAGCAGTACTTTGGCTTGTGAATGTACTCTTCTATTTCTTTACCCAGTTTAGCCAGCTGTTGTCTGATTTTATAGTAGATGACCACATTTTCCTCATTCGGAATTTCAATCTCATTGTACTGATGTTCCAACTTATTTACCTCTGCAAATGAACATTGTAAAATCAACCTGTTACACAAAGCACAGAATATCATAGCAAATCATGGGCACAATTCCTCTCCAAAGAAACACACTACCCACATGCAGAAGAATTGCCACAGAACATAAGAGGGCCTTGTTTTCCCTCTCTGTCCCTTCCCTTGGCAGTGACACTCAGGGCGTTACAGGGAATAACTTGGTGCAGTGCCAGCATGCCTGCCAGGGGAAGGCACAACAGGACTCCTTTAAGCTCTATGAAGCTGCCTCTGAGTGTTGCCTCCATCCACAAAAGGGTTATGGCTTACTGTTAAGCATTATTTTGTGAAAGACCTCTTTACATATTACAGTTGAAGTGTACACTTAAGCGATACTAGTAATTTATCATTTAGATTTCCAAGTGTATCTGTAACAGAGCAATGCTTGAAAACTGATGCACTGTGTAGGTACAGTTGTCAGAAAACTGAAATTTGCAGAATATACACTTGGTGATAAATCCAAGATTGTTATGCGATTGTCAAATAACTGCAATATTTCAACTGAAATTCTCTTTCCAGCTATCCCTAACTTTAAAAATACATAAATCTATTCTCCATGAAAAGGGTGGGATCAGAAAGCTCAACATATCCAAATGCTATGAGCTTCTGTAATGAGGCCACTGCTCACAGGATCTACCTTAAGGGTTTTGGCAGCATGACAAGAGGACAATGTATTTCTCTTTGCTAGAAGCAGCACCCAGCCCTGCTTGCAGCAAAGATAGCACAGCTGCACTTTTGCAGCAGCTCTGCTTCTTCCTAAGAGCTTCATAACCACCAATCATAAGAGGCAATGAGGCTTCCAGGCCCTGCACAAGATCAAAAGGACCACTTGAAGAGCTTCAGCTCCCAAGCAACGTTACATTACAGCAGAGCTTGGCAAAGTTTTTTTGAACTACAACTCCCATCAACCCCAGCCAACGTGGCCACTGGATTGGACAGATGGGAGTTGTAGTTCAAAAAAAGTAACTTTTCCAAGCTCTACATTAGAGTGATCTGTACTCGTCTCTGAAACTGTAAGCAGGATAAAGCTGGATGGTTGTGCCCCACTTATTGCTGCTTGGGATGATGTTTCATTAATACAGCCCCCATTCATATTGGGCTGTGAGTCAGCAGCAAGCTAGTTAAAGAGCCACATCTGAAGCATTCATTCAGTTATGCTGAGCAGCCAGGGATCTTACAAACTAGGCAATGAGCTCTGTATACCCAAGGAGGTTTTTGGTTCATGTTCTTTGAACAACTTTCTCCTGCCCACCCCTAAAATGCAATACGGTAAATCCCTTTTGAAAGTGAAGTCACTTTCAAAAGCAGTTTATGATTTGGCAGGAGGGATCTCAAAGGAAGAAGTTCAGCTGCTCAGAGTTTGAAAAACGCTGAAGCTGCTGAAAGAAAGGAAGTTTGAAAAAATCCACTGTACACTCCACAGGTTTTGGGATCCCATCCATCGTGGTTAATGATTCTTGTCAACTAAATTCATATTCATTAGCACTAGGTAACTGGCTCTGGAGAATACTGTGCAAGTAAACCCTAGGAATTTATTTATTTATTTTTATTTGTTTCATTTATAGACCGCCCATAGCGAGTGGCTCTCTGGGCGGTGTACAAAAAGGTTAAAATATAAAATATCAACAATAAAATCAGACAACAAACAATAAACACAAGCAGCAACTAAAGAAAAAAATAAAAAATAAAAAAATTAAATTATAACATAAACGCTTAAAATGCCTGGGAGCATAGCCAGGTCTTAACCTGGCGCCGAAAAGACAGAAGCGTAGGCGCCAGGCGTACTTCTTCGGGGAGGCTGTTCCACAGTTCGGGGGCCACTACAGAAAAGGCCCTAGATCGAGTAACTGTCCTCCGGGCTTCTCGATGGGTTGGTACCCGGAGGAGGGCCTTAGATGCTGAGCGAAGTGACCGGGTAGGTTCATAGCGGGAGAGGCGTTCCACAAGATATTGCGGTCCCACGCCGTGTAAGGCTTTATAGGTCAAAACCAGCACCTTGAATCTGGCTCGGAAACAAATAGGTAGCCAGTGTAAACGGGCCAGAACAGGTGTTATATGTGCTGACCGGCTGGTCCTCGTCAGCAGTCTGGCTGCTGCGTTTTGCACTAGCTGAAGCTTCCGAACTGTCTTCAAGGGCAGCCCTACGTAGAGCGCATTACAGTAATCCAGCCTAGAAGTTACCAGAGCATGAACAACTGAGGCAAGGTCATCCCTGTCCAGATAGGGGCGTAGCTGGGCTACCAACCGAAGGTGGTAGAACGCATTCCTTGCCACCGAGGCCACTTGCGCCTCAAGAGACAAGGAAGGATCGAAAAGAACTCCCAGACTACGAACCTGTTCCTTCAAGGGGAGTGTGACCCCATCTAGAACAGGGTGAACATCCACCATCTGGGCAGAGGAGGCACTCACCAACAGTGTCTCAGTCTTGTCTGGATTGAGTCTCAGTTTATTAGCTCTCATCCAGTCCATTATCGCGGTCAGGCAATGATTCAGCACATCCACAGACTCACCTGTAGAAGATGAAAAGGAGAAATAGAGCTGCGTGTCATCAGCGTACTGGTGGCAACGCACTCCAAAACTCCTGATGACCGCACCCAGAGGCTGCATGTAGATGTTAAAAAGCATGGGGGACAAAATCGACCCCTGAGGGACTCCACAATGGAGAGTCCAAGGTGTCGAGTAATGTTCCCCAAGTACTACCTTCTGGTGACGATCCGCCAAGTAGGAGCGGAACCACTGCCAAGCAGTGCCTCCAACTCCCAACTCCGCGAGTCTCCCCAGAAGGATACCATGGTCGATGGTATCAAACGCCGCTGAGAGATCAAGGAGAATCAACGGAGTCACACTCCCTCTGTCCCTCTCCCGACAGAGGTCATCGTACAGGGCAACCAAGGCTGTTTCAGTGCCAAAACCAGGCCTAAAACCGGATTGAAACGGATCCAGATAATCGGTCTCATCCAAGAGCACCTGGAGCTGATTGGCAACCACCTGCTCCAGAACCTTGCCCAAAAAGGGGATATTTGCCACCGGTCTATAATTGTTCAAGTTATCTGGGTCTAAGGAAGGTTTCTTCAAAAGAGGTCTCACTACTGCCTCCTTGAGGCTACTAGGGACTACTCCCTCACTCAAGGAGGCATTTATCACTTCCTTGGCCCAGCCGGTGGTACCAGTCCTGCTAGCCTTGACCAGCCAAGATGGACAAGGATCTAGAGCAGACGTGGTCGCCCGCACCATTCCAAGCACCTTGTCCACTTCCTCAAGCTGCACCAACTGAAACTCATCCAATAATGAAAGACAAGACCGTGTTCTGGACACTTCAATGGATTCATCTGTCGTAACATCAGAGTCTAGGTCCCTACGGATGCATGCGATTTTATTTTGGAAGTGCCCTGCAATGTCGTTACAGCGAGCTTCAGATGTTTCAATGGTATCTTGAGGACCAGAATGTAAGAGTCCTCGTACAACCCTAAAAAGCTCTGCTGGGCGGCAGAGAGATGTCTTGATAGAGGCAGCGAAGTAGGACTTCTTCGCCGCCCTTACCGCTTTTATGTACGACTTAGTAGAGGCACTTACCAAAGCATAATTGCATCCGTCTGGAGTTCGTCTCCATCTGCACTCCAGCCTCCTTCTCTCTTGCTTCATCAGTCTCAGCTCCGGGGTATACCACGGAACTGTATGAGCTCTGCATCGAAGAGGGCGCGCGGGAGCGATCGTGTCGATAGCCCGGGCCATCTCTGTATTCCACAGTTCGACCAAGGCCTCGACAGGAGCGCCAGTACTATCAGCTGGAAAAACTCCCAGAACCCTCTGAAAACCCATAGGATCCATAAGCCTCCGGGAGCGAACCAACTTAATAGGTCCCCCACCCTTGCAGAGGGAAAGAGTCGTCGTAAGTCTAAAACTCAGCAGGCGGTGATCTGTCCATGACAATGGAGTAGATGAAAAATACCCCACCTCCAGATCACCATCTCCATGACCAGTGGCGAAGATCAAATCAAGAGTGTGACCCGACACATGCGTTGGGCCAGTAACAAATTGAGAGAGCCCCATGGTTGTCATGGAGGCCATGAAGTCCTGAGCTGCCCCAGATAAGACAGTCTCGGCATGAACATTGATATCCCCCAACACCACAAGTTTGGGGGACCTCAACAACACCTCCGAGACTATCTCTGTCAGCTCAGCTAGGGAAGCTGTTGGGCAGCAAGGTGGGCGGTACACCAACAAGATTCCCAGTCTGTCTCCTTGGCCCAGTACAAGGTGGAGGCACTCTAGACCAGTCGTCATCTGGACAGGATGCCTGGTGAGAGAGAAAATACTCCTATAGACCACAGCGACCCCGCCTCCCCGGCCCTCAGATCTGCCATAGTGCTGCACCGTATACCCAGGTGGGCAAAGCTGAGAGAGGGCAACTCCTCCCTGCTCACCCACCCAGCTCTCGGTTATACACGCCAGGTCGGCACCCTCATCCACAATTAAATCATGGACAAGGGAGGTTTTATTATATACCGACCTGGCATTCAAAAGCAGCACCTGGAGATCTAAGGGCTGGCTGATAGAACCACCAGCAGTTCTGTGGTCTTGAGGAGAACCGGAACAAGGCACAGACACAACTTGTCTGGGGCGAGTTCCCCTTACCTGGCATGTTCTCCTCCTAACGCCATACCTCCCATTACCCGTCACTACGCTAATTGGGGCCCCCGGAAGCCCCCCCGTTAAATACAAAGCATGCTCTCCCAGGCACATTTTAAAAATATTTAAATACAAACAAACACATTCACACAACAACGCATAAAAATACACATAAATATACACAAACACGTCCACACAATCTCATTCATACACACAACAGACAAAACAAACAGACAATTAAAATGCACCCAAATATAAATCATGGTAGACAAATTGCTAAAAAGATTAGGTATTTCATAAAACTTACTTTCAACGACTCCTGGAATAGCTCTGTAATGTTGGAATTGGTAAAAAGATTTTTCTAACATGTATTCTGGGTTAATTTCTTCAACACGCAGCAAGTTTAACACCATATTGTATGTCAAATGGAAAGCACTGTTTAGAGGGTCAGCAGATCCCTAAAACAGAGAAATAAGATTAGCAAGAATAGGCAGCATTGAATATTAGATTCTAAAAGGTTTTATCCTGGGGTTACTAATGGAAGCCAGACATTTCATACCCCCCATTTATTATTTATAATATACTACTCGTTCACATACAAAACGTCTAATAAGAACGAGGCAAAATGTTCCAGGATGATATTGCAAGATAAGCATAAGAGAGAGACCCACAAACCTAGTGAATCCCTACTGCCAGCTCTGTAGGCATCAGTCTCCCTGTCACTGCCGATAATGGGAGAGATGCATATGCGAGGGCGAAGTTACTGGATTAGGACCTACAACCGTTGTGCACCTCCTACATTTACAAGATCATGTCAATTTAATACAAACTGTTAAGATTTACATATGTTCTCCTAGACTAAAGCAGCTTTCATCTTAACATCTTATGCCACGCACCAGAAGATTTCAGACTTTATGTCTTCAGGAAACCTTCTCCACATCAATTTATCTGCTGAACAACCTCTCAAGTGTCAAGAGAATCCCTGACAGAGTTGTAGAGTATATTCTGTTAATATGGGCCACCAGCCAAACACCAAACATTTCCCTGCACATCAGTGATGGCAGACAAATTTACTTGAAAGGTTTCCCACTGAAGTTCCCCTGCAGTATGCCATTATTAGCATTATCCTGGGTTGCCTTGGATCCCAGTTTGAAAATCACTGATCCAAACAGTTCTAAAGCCATGGTCAAGATTCAAAGAACCGCACCACTAGTTTCCACAAGCACAAAGAAACTTCAGTGGTAGCCTCCCATGCTGTTTTAACGTTTAAAACCAAAAAGTTTCAAAAACAATTTGTGCTGTGGCATGCAAAACTGCTTTTCAAAAACACCACTGGCCACAATTCTTTTTTTGCATTCTGTGCTGAATATCATTTAAATAGAAAAGTGACATCCCCGCATTGTTGTAACTACTTAAATAAATGAAAAATAAGGCTGTCATTCAATTCAATACTATTAGTTTGCACATATGTGACATTTCTAAAGAAAACTCATACTATAATTCTATGATGTATTCTACCATGAACATATTACAAGTAAGGGAGAGGCTGAGAGATGGTAGTTTACGATAATCCTATAATGTTGTCTACCATAAATAGCCTAACACTTCAGATTGAGGTGTGGTTGCAATCAGTCTGAATTAGGATATCTACATATGAAATGTGGAGATTAGAATAAATGGCCTCCAACAATTCTCTAATAAGGCTTTAAAGAGGTGTCACCTGCTTGTTCTTTATTGGGTGTAATCAAGTGTTCACAGCTAAGTTATCTCCACTGCCATGTTATTAAAATATAATTATGTTAAATGGATGCAGACAAGAGACAATTACACAAACGACAGAATATTGTAGCAATCCAGTGGAGTACCTGCTATGGAGATTTTATTTATAAACTATAACTTTCCCGGGTGGAAACATGCATAGGACTTTTGTGAACAAAATTTTCACACAACTGTTGCCCATTCTTGATCAGTGGATTCCTCGCAGCTCTATTAAAGGGAAACTCCCAAATGCCTGCTGCCCTCAAGCAGACTGGGGAGAGGGAAGAGGCTGTGTGTCCTTTCCTTCTCACCACTTTACCGGTCCAAAGATGTGGATAATTTGACTTCACCACTGCGGATAATCAATTAATGGGGAAAGGAAGAGGGACAAAACAAGAAGCAAAAACTACTGAGATGCTAGATAAAGAGTGAGCGGATGGAAGAATCCCTTCCACCCTGTGCTAGGAATGCATGTGTGCGACAGCATTAGTGACACTATTTAAACTTCTTACCCAGCTTTGCAAACCAAAGAGGCAATGAGAATGTGGATGGAATCCAGTGCTTCAGAAATGGCTGTCTATTGCCAGGTTCCAGCCATTTAAACTCTTGGGGCACATCCTAAGCATGAGTATAAATGCCTTTAGCTTTCTATTTGATATATAGCTCTTTAATATTTTTAGCTTCAACTAATATTCATGTTCTATTCAAGAGTTTAGGTGGGCAGAGACTTTCACAAACGACTGTGCCACAGAAAAACATTTTATTTTGTTCTAAACCTAATGCATATTAGCTTTGTTAGGTGTCCTCCAAATCAATGAGGTGTGATTTGTCTTCTAAATCACTTTACAGAATTATAAGTTACAGGTGTCTCATCTAGACACCACGGCTGCAATCCTAAGCATACTTATGTGGAAGTACATTCTACTGCTAGGAACTGTTTCTTTCTGTTATAGTCCATTCCAAAACACAAACTGATCATTTCACTTTCAGCAAGTCTCACTCTAAAAAGCGATGTTTCTAAAAAGCGATGTTCAGTATTAGTTTATTTATGGGTAGATGGGTTCACATATGGCCCCAAACCATGGTTTGGCACTATAGGACATGGTTTCGCTCTATGTTCGTATGCTTCATTTCTTCCCCTGTGTTCAGTGGGGCTTACTCCCAAGTGAGTTAGTAAAGGATTGCAGCCTTAGTTATTTGCTAGTTAGCAACAAGCCAATGTTTGCTCTTATATCCAAACTGGCAAACTATGCTTGCCAGACAAACCAGCATTGCAAACCAGGATTTGTGAATGAAGGAGGAAGTGTACAAGCAGAAGGCTCATTCTAGTTGCACCACATATGGTTTTGTGTTATGCATGAACTAATCCCCAATCTTAAATGAATAAATTAAAATTAAATGCACACAATGAACAAAAAGATCATTTATTCTCCCCATGCTAAGTAAAAATATCCTCTATAGCAGGTGTAAGGAACCTTTGGCTCTCCAAATGTTATAATAATAATAATAAAATTTAATTTATGTGTCGCCTATCTGGCCAATGGCCACTCTAGGCGACGTACATATAATAAAATGCAACAGAATACAATACAGTAAAATACAATATAACAATATAAATTAAGATAATAACAATACAGGGTAGGAGGCATTTCAAACATAAGAACATTAAGCTTCCCCAGAAGTCCCAAAAGCCTGTTGAAAAAGCCAGGTCTTTAAGGCCTTGCAGAACATATTCAGGGAAGAGGCGTGCCGAAGATCTTGTGGGAGGGAGTTCCAGAGGGTAGGGGCCGCCACTGAAAAGGCCCTCTCTCTAGTTCACGCCAATCTAGCTAATTTGGTTGGCGGGACCGAGAGAAGGCCCTGTGTGGCCGATCTTGTCAGGCGGCATAATTGGTGGCATTGTAGGCGCTCCTTTAGATAGACTGGGCCGAGACCGTATAGGGATTTAAAGGTTAATACCAACACCTTGAATTGGGCCCGGAAAACAACTGGAAGCCAGTGTAGATCGAACAACACTGGCGTGATGTGATCCCGGTGACGACTGTTTGTAAGTAGTCGAGCTGCCGCATTTTGTATAAGTTGAAGTTTCCGGACCGTTTTCAAGGGTAACCCCACGTAGAGCGCATTACAGTAATCTAATCGAGAGGTGACCAGAGCGTGCACTACCAGTGGGAGCTGATGAACAGGAAGGTAGGGTTGCAGCCTACGTATGAGGTGTAGTTGACACCAAGCTGCCCGGCTCACTGCCGAAATCTGAGCTTCCATGGACAGCTTGGAATCAAGTACAACCCCGAAGCTGCGGACCTGGTCCTTCAGGGGTAAACTCACCCCATTGAACTTCAGGTCAACAGTTCCCAACCTTCTCCTGTCCCCCACGAGTAGTACCTCGGTCTTGTCGGGGTTCAGTTTCAGCCTGAATTACAACTCCCACAGCCCCAGCAAGCATGGCTAATAGCCAGGGATGATGGGATTTGTAGTTCAGTAACATCTGGAGGAACACAAGTTCCCCACACATGCTCTGTAACAAGCAACATTACTACTGTTGCTGATTTATCATACAAGAGCACACAAAATATATTTTGTATGTTTTTTTAAAGTCTCACTAAAAATAGGAATGTTTCTGACCTCTTACACAGAGTACTGCATTTGAACTCTAAATCAATATTTGAAAAGGCAACCACTTCATTTGTATTATTCAGTAAAGATTCTACCCTTTTATAATATCAGCTTAGTATTTTTATATGTATCTAATTACAGGGAAAGAAAGGACCCATTAAGAAGTAAACTGCATTCTGGCAAGAGACAAATATGAGTTTTCTGGACAATCTCTTAAGACAATACAAAAAAAACTATGCAAAGGTTGAATTGTGCAGCTTCATCCTCAAGTGACAGTATTTAATTTTTGACATGGAGGAAAACAGAAGAAGGTAAGAATAAAAACCTCAGGAGGTTTTAAAAAATAAATTAAAAAACAAACCAACAGCCGCTCTATTGGTATTAAGAAAAAATTCAAGTAGATAAGGCTGACTGAGCAGCTACTATAGCTTATGAATGTGTCTGCAACTAACAACCAATTCAGAACACGTCTTGATTCAATGGACCGGGAATTAAACTTATTTCTGTTTCCAATAATGGCAACTGTACAGAGAAGCCAACCAATCTTAATGATGGAAAGCTGCTGCAACAAGGAGAAACGGACAGCATTATTATTAGCAAGGGCCGTAAATGGATCAAGAGTCGAAGTGCCAGCAACATTGGCTCTCCATCCACTGGCTTATTCTCCCACTGAACTGAGAGACAGGCAGAGGTGTGGAAGGTGGCAACACAAGAGCAACCCTTCTCAGTGGTGGCCTCATTTACAGAAAGCTCTCCCCAGGGAGGTATGCTTGGCGCCATCATTATCTATCTTCCACTGCAAGGCAAAAATATTTCTCTTCTTCCAGGCATTAGGCTCTTAATTTTGGAGGGCTTCTGGATAGCTTTTGACGTTGTAGCCTCTTTTAGGGGGTGGGCTATCCCACAGCCTTTTAAATCTATGTATTGTGTTGTTAAAGTTTTTTATATTGGTTTTAATCTTTTTATTGATTGTAAGTGGCTTTGGGTTCATTTTTATAATACAAGCAACTAATTAAATTTAAATAAACAAATACAGGGCTCTTCAACCCTCTCCTTCACAGTGTGATCAGCAACCAAAGCTTGAGCGGAACTATCCCCATACAAGCTTCAATTGCTCCATTTGCTGGTATCATGGCTCACAAAGGGTGCTGAGCCACTGAAATGGTCTTTTATCACCACTTTCAATATCTATCATACAATAACTTAATTTGATCTTGATCTTTTTGTGTTCTCTAACTTCTCAGCTGTGGCTCTGGCACTGAAGGAATCCTGGTTTCACACCCTGGATAACAAGCCAAGATTAAACCCAAGTTTCCCCATTTGGATCTAACAGGAAACTTTGCCTTGGACTAACCACGACAGAAACACTTAGCTGAGCATGTAAGGGGAGAGGGAACAAGAGAGGTGAGGGCCCAAGGCCAGTTCTTGGCTCAATAATAATCTATGATAATAAGCCATTGTTTAAATATGTTATATCTGAACCATTACAGCATAAGACAAATTGTTTAAGCTCTGCAGTGCATAAACTCATATCTTCCTTGAGAATTATTCTTATGAAGACAAAAGTTTCACATTACTCCCTTTCTCTCAAGTCTGAATAATTTCAAGACTGCTCAATTTCCACCAAGCTTTGATCTTTTGAAATTCAACCAACTTTTGCACTGTAATAAAAACCCACAATATTCTCTCTCTCCTCTCTCTCTCTCTCTCTCTCTCTCTCTCTCTCTCTCTCTCTCTCTCTCACACACACACACACACACACACACACACACACACACACACACACACTTTTCCCAACCATCAACTATTCCTAATGATGTAGAAAAAAAATGGAAATGGACTGCTTTCAAGTCGATCCCGACTTATGGTGAACCTATGAATAGGGTTTTCATGGTAAGCGGTATTGCCTCTGAGGCTAGTCCTCCCCAGCTGGCTAGGGCCTACTCAGCTTGCCACAGCTGCACAAGCCAGCCCCTTTCTTGTCTGCAACTGCCAGCTGGGGGGCAACTGGGCTCCTTGGGACTATGCAGCTTGCCCATGGCTGCACAGGTGGCAGGGCACCTAACCCCTGAGCCACTCACTGTGGGGTTGATCTTTAGCTGGCTCTTGACACCCAGGAGGCACGCGTGGGGATTTGAACTCACAAACTCTGGACTCCCAGCCAGGCTCTCCTCCCCACTGTGCTATACCAGCAATTGTTGGCTAGTTATTTTCAAATGCTCTAAAAGGGGATGGGTTTGAGTTAATTTAATTATGATACTTACATCCCACATGTTCTCAAGGCACTCAAGATGGCTTGCATTGTTCTCTCTTCAGTCTGTCCTCACAGCCGCCCTGTGGGTATGTTAAGCAGCCAGCCCTACACTCTCAGCCCAAGATCTGCTAGCATCTTGGCTAACTAGGGATTTGAACCTGGGTTGCCCCAGTCCTCACTCTAACCATTCCACAAAGCATAAAAGTTTTGTTGACATTCAACAAAAGACAAAGCTGGGTCAGGACATCATGATAAATCAAGGTTTTGGGAATGAAGTGTAGGAAGCTTCAAGCTTGCATACTTCTCTGGGGTGGACATGAGATGGATATTGGAAGCTTTTGCTGTTTTTAATTAATTGCATCTGCTTGTTTCATCCTACCCTGATAAACCGTGGTTAAACTTAATTATGTTTGTTTGAAACCAGCCAACATCAAACCATAGGTTATGAAGCTATTTGTTTCAAACAAACCACAGCTAAGATTAATCAAAGTTTACGCTTCAGACATAACAATGAAAAATGAAATGGAAATAGACTGCCTTCAAGTCGATTCTTGCTTATTGCGACCCTATGAATAGGGTTTTCATGAGGCTGAGAGGCAGTAACTGGCCCAAGGTCACCCAGTGAGCTTCATGGCTCTGTGGGGATTCGAACCCTGGTCTCCCAGGTCATAGTCCAACACCTTAACCACTACACCACACTTGCTCTCCAAGACATAATGATAAATTGTGATTAATAAAAACAGAAGTGAAAGCCTCTGATCTCCTCTCAGCTGCACTGGAGATAGGAGGACCACATCAGTCCAAGGTTTAAACCATGGTTTATCATGATGTCTGAATGGCCCCAAAATTAATAACAGAAGTTTATTGCAACATGTAGAAGACTGACAGAGTCAGATTGCCAACTGTAGTTATTGACTTGAAGGAAGCTGCTAGCGACAAGACTCAAATCCAGGGCGTTGGCATGTGCTTCATTCAATGTGTGCATCCTGTCTAAGAGTGGTGACAGCTTCCTAGGACTTTTTCCATTTTCCTCACACATTACTTGTTGTTATGGCCTTAATACCTAAAACAATAAACACTTAATGAGGTGTGCCTGGCACCAACACTGTTATCTTCTCGGCACCAGGTCAGGACTTTCCTCTTGTCCCAGGCATTTTAGCATGTGTTTTTAAATTGTTTTTAATTTTTTTTAAAAAAAATGTGTTTTTAAATTGTTTTTTGTGTTTTAAAATTTGTATATTTGTTTTTAATTGCTGTAAACTGCCCAGAGAGCTTCAGCTATGGGGCAGTATATAAATGTAATAAATAAATAATAAATAAATTTAACTAACAGCTTCACTTCCATCCTTTCCCTTCAGGGTTTTTTTTTAAATTACTGAAAATTATTGAAATTCCTTTATTGTCATTAAAGGCAAAGTGAACCATAAAATATTTCACTATGATCCATTTGGCAAACCAGAAGCAGTTTCCAAGAAACTGGATTTTGGCAATATAACACTCTTGCCATCTGTGGAGTGCGCAAAAAAAAAAAAAAAAGGAAAATACTAATAGTTCAACATTTTCCAGAGATGGAAAAGCATACTCTGGGACCCAGCATAGTTATGTGGCCTACAAACTATATGACAGGGAAGACTAATGTCCATCTTGCATGATCTGTTTCTTTCCTAGCAACCCTTTGTTCTGCTGCTGTGCTTTAAATGTTTAGAAGAAGAGTGAATAATCAAGATCTCTAGGCATAAACAACTTGTGTTAAGCGATCCTGAGTATGCAAGCTCACCAAAAGAAAAGAAAGTACTTTGATGGATCAGATTTAAGATCCACTTTGGCTTGCATTCTTAGCAAGAATCCAGGAACAAGCAGACAAGTAGGTATTTCACCAGTGAAACACAGTCTATTTTCTCCCCACCTCTGCTACAGGATGATCTACTACAAACCAATGCACAATACCAAACTATCCCTTCGTCTCTTCACTCATTAACCATGTCACATGTATGACTTCCTCTTGATTTATTCTAGGTTACTTAACAGGAGGATAAATTTGACATGTTTGACATGTTCTGAAGTAAACTGAGTCTTGAACTGGCCAGTAATTTGGATGGCTCACTGCCAAGAGGGAAGGATGGGATATAAATGTAACAGGTACACAGAATGCTTGTGATACAGCCCAGGGCTGTATCTACTCTTGGCCAACTCCCCAGGGGCTGCATGCCAGTGGTGGCCATAGCTCAGTGGCAGAGGATCTGCTCTGCACATAGAAAATCCCAGGTTCAATCCCTGGCATTTCCAGGTAGTGCTAGGAGAGACTCCTGAAACCCTGGAGAGCTGCTGCCAGTCTGTGTAGGCAATATTGAGCTAGACAGACCAATGGTTGACTCAGTATAAGGCAGGTTCCTATGTACCCCACACCCACAATTGTGGAGAAACAGAGGGGAGGTTATTGCCCCCTTCCCAAACGTCACGACTGATCTGATGAGGGGCCATTTGCATCCTTATCATGGTGCTGGGGAGAGAGGTTGAAACCTCTCCACCAATCCAGCACTCTAGTGGGGATGAAAATCACCCCCTCCCCACTCATCAGATCAATCATCTGATGAATCGGAAAAGGACCAAGAGAGTGAAGTGCTTGGATATTGGGAAGTGTCAGCAGAGACCCCCCAAAAACAAGATGCTGCCAGAGTCACCCCTCAAGTTCCCTGGTATCATTGCTTATATTTGGCTCTGTTTAAGGCATTTTTTCATTGCTCTCTGCCTTGTCCACAAGGCCTGGAGCAGTCACGCCCATCTTTCTCCCAGCCCCACTCCTCACCATGAAAGAGGATCTAAGGCTATATGTGCACTTAGGCAGGTCTACTCAGAAATAAGTCCTCCGAGCCCAGCATTGTGACTGATCCGAAGTCCAGCACTGCATTATTGCCTGTTTTCTCCACTCTTGGGACCAAATGATTCAAAGAAGCAGTTGGACAACAAGCTCCCCTCCCTCCTTTTGCCAGCGGTTCTAAAAGTACTCAGTAACTGCTACCACCTCTTCTGCCTGAGGTGCACAACAATGCATGAAATTTTAAAGATTCAGTAATGACAACT